>NC_137455.1:60507099-61116486 GCF_964235325.1 Thermobia domestica | reverse complement strand
GTAAGGCACCTTAATCATCGTGTAAACGGTCAATAGTTGTTCTTGTTATTCGAGAACAATGTTCGTGATTACCAAGAAATAAAATGAAATAAAACATGAAGGGTTCCCAGTTACAAACAGCGCATATATCCGATTTAATAATAGCTCAGTTTATATTATAAAAAAATGTTTCCAAAATCAGAATAAAGTTACTATTGAGTCTGATGGGAAGATGAACTGTTAGTTCATCGACTTTTGTAATCCTAGTCTACAATTGCAATCATACAATATTATAGTATGATAAAAGTCTACAGTATTAACTCTCGCACTACCTAGATATATTTTGCAATTCGGACTACCAAGGGGGAGTCATTTTGTACTCATATTTTAAGATTAAATATATTTCGCAAAAGAAACAAACTATAAACTCTCACAAAAATATAGTGATTGAAGAGACAGTGCATGGGATGACTTATTATACTACCACCTAAGAGTATCACTTCTAAAAGTCAGTCATATTTCCTGCCTTTGTGTCTACCGACTAAAAAAAAAAAAATAAAAAATCATGAGACGCACTAACGATCAATTTTCACTATTCTAAAATGTACACTTTAGTTAAACATTTTGCGCAATAAAATATTTTAGTTTTACAGTACTTTGTGCCCATTATTCCCAAACCATAATGGGCACAAAGTACCTCCTCGTAAGTACTATGAGGGTTAAACCAAATTAAGTACCAAAGCTGCGAAAAGCCATCAAATCAGAGACCTAGACAATTACTGGATTTTTGTTAGATTAAAGTCTAACATATTTAGCACCACCACCAAGGTCATATGAGACGTAGACTCATAGCTTAATGTGGAACTCAAACTACGATAATGAGCCTACTTTTCAAGTCTTACCCACCAAGAATTGAACCTGAGACCCCATGGACCATTGTAGGCTGCAGAGGACTAAGGTGGTTCGCACATTTGATTAAAACTACATTTGGTAGGCAAGCTACCATTTGATAATGAGAGTTCACAATACTTTCGCATAGTATTCCCGTAAAGTCGCATGCAGTTTCTATTTTTTGTGTTTAGGAATATTGCTGTGTCCGAAGATTTTTTAGTCGTATCTGACACAGTTGACTAATAGTTGAAGAGCAGAAGGAAATATTCTTCTTTACAGGTATTTTACTATTACAGAAGAAATAAGAAAAGTGTATTGATGTCGAAGAACTTAATACGAAAATCCGATATTGAAAACACTGTTTAACATTTGCAACTAATTCGATATAGAATATTATTAGACTCGTCTTCAAGAGACGTCATTTGGGAAAGGAAAGGGGCAATTGCTCTCTTGAATTTTCCAAGCACACAGCTTTTTTAATAAATCCTATACACATATACTAATAAAAGATGCAAAACTTTTACGTCGGTGGCAATTTTGCTTACTGCGCTCCATGACAAAATCTGAAATTATGTTACTGTACTCCTAAACCGTGTTCGGTCTAAACTCTAAACTGCGATAAACAAAGCCATGTGAAACTAAATTTCGTTGATTTTCTGTTGACCTATCGATGCCTGCACTCTTCCACAAAATAGTTCATATGATTTGATTATTACTTTTACTATGAAGCTCCATATAAAACTTCCACATTATTCTAAATGACAAAAATATAATACGGATTATCTAATGAGACTGCATTTGAGTGTCGGTAATGAAACAATATATATAAACACTAAGCATGTGCAGTAATTATGGCGCCAATTCAACTGTGGACGCGTGTTCTATTTCCAAGCCTGAAAGACGGCTGGCATGAATCTCGGTTCCGGGAGTGTTGTGGTGAAATACCAGCAAGGTAAACCTTTACTCACTAAGCAACAATTGTTTACCAGTGAAATTCAAATATATTTTTTAATCTTTCTAGTTTTTTTTCTTTTCTGCTGCTGCTGTAAGTATCTGGACAACACGAGACAGTATTGTCAAAATACTCGTGTATAATTTCCTCCTAATTTGGGGAGTGGGAGTGATACATAACTAGCCAATCGTATTTGTATTAGTAGAAAAATACAAATATTTTGTTTACCGTGTTTAGAGCTTACGCTGAACAGGGAAAAATAATTACGGTATTTTTACTTAGGCTATAATTACAACAGAGAAATTACACGGATATTTTTACTCAAGTTATTTTCTGCTTGCACTGCATTATTAGATATAAAGACGAAACGAGGGTTCAAATTACAAGGTGCACCAATTTCTTCAGCCAAAAAAAACATGATTTAGGCTTTGCATAGAGAAGTAGTTTGCATCTACATTTAAACATGACGCCTGTTATTACAACTTGTAACAGCAGTAACTCTTGAAAAATGAGGAACATATTACATATTTTCGTGAATCAAGAATCAAATGGTTTTATCAAAAATAAAGAAATAAATAGAGTTTCACCTTAAGAGTGCTCTTGCATTAGCAATATTTTCAGGATTCCCAATTGAAGTAAATTTGAAATCCCCACTGGTTGGTATGGATGTAGAAATAAGATATAGCGTGAATATAACTGGTTTATTTCTTCATAGAATCACGTCTACATTTAACAATCTAGATATGTGTAATGTTAAACGTAACAGCTGTATGTTTTCCTTTCTGTGGTGATAGTTAAGATAGTCCATTCAGATAAATAAATAAAGAAAAGTCAAAGACCAGTTGTCAAATTACTTGTTTGAAATTGCAGTCAAGTGCAGTTCGTTAGCTTTATTTTAGTATATTTTCCTTTTTTCCCTCCCATAACATCTGCTCTGTAAATCCCATCCCTGTTCACATATGATAATTTAATAGCGAAGGGTGGTCGAAAAGTGTAGGAACGCCCTAATAAGTGATAAATGCTGCAAAATATATCCAAAGTAACACTGCAGTTGGGGAACAGGGATGGGAGAAAATTTTAAGGGCTTATCACAATGACGTCCGACGTCTTGTTTTACGCAATTCTCTTAAATAAAATAAACCATTTTCACAACAACTTTTCATAGAAATTGAGTGGCACTATTGTTTATGATTCAGCGGTAACTATTACGGAGTTGTGTTTGTTTGCTGTGTCCATGACCAATGAATTTAGTCATCGGGCAAGGACTAGGCACTATTACAGTACATGTTCAATATCTTCCCAATTCCGTTCCATTAACAGATGCATTCTGAGTTCCCAGCCACACAAAATCTTGCGCAGACTGTGGGGTATAACGTTAGAACATGTAACTACAATTAGTTCTCTAAGATGCTTAACATCCATGACTTTCACCACATGTACAATATACTTGTCATGGCTCCACAAATAGTATTTAGTAGTGTTTGGGCAAGAGAAAGAGTAGGCACTCCAACAGGGGTGTAGCCAGCAGGGTTGTGTAGGGGGGCCCGTCGTTTTTGAGGGGGGGGGGGCAGCTACAATGTACAAAGCCAAAAAAATGTGTTGCTGCTAGTGTTTTTGAGGCCTGAAAGAAAGGAAAATTTTGGTTTCCTTCTGGAAAACTAAAAACACTATCTTAGCTTATTGTTATTATTATTATTATTATCCATAAATTATATTCAAGATAGTTTTTATTATGCTTAATCAAGAACTACTGCCCGGGACCAAACGCTATACTTTTGTGCATAACTATAAAGGTAACCAAGAAAGTTCTGTCTCTTTCCATGGAGGTCTGTGTTCAATTGGACCTCACACCGTGAGTTGAATGCGAGTGGAGATAAGGCGAACGTCAGTTGTTGGTGTGGGTACTTCCAACATATTACCTGGTTGTGGCAATTCAGACACACCGTGAACTTGCGTAAAGACAGAGGGAACATGGGACATCCACAGAGCGTCATAAGAGCATGTATGCTGAACGAGTTCAAATGGAGGTCAAACGCCGCTGTAGCGGGACAGAAGATATGTCAGGCCTTTGGTGAGGGTGTCGTGACGACGCGGACATTGCAGCGATGGTTTGACAAGTTTAAGGACGATGACGAAACACCCGAAAACACCACGTGCCAGAATACCAACAAATGTACGAAGAGTACCTCGTACAAAGTGGAACTGGGCCTACAATTCAGTGTGTGGAGAAACTATTTGGCAGCACATCCATCAACTTGTGAAGCACTACAAGTTGTGTCGATGGGTCTCACATATTTTGACTCCGGGCCAGAAGGCAACGAGGCAGTCGCCTGTGTTTATTTACTATTTCGGAGCCATTTCTAGACAGGGCGTTGACATGTGATAAAAAGTGTGTCCTATACGAAGCTCCACGGCGCCGTCATCATTGGTTAGCATCCCATGAACCGATTTCAAAACAGCCGAAACCAGCACTATACCAGAAAAAGGTCCTTCTGTGTGTTTGGTGCATCGTGCATCGGGAACTGCTACCAGCTGGTCAGAGTATCAATGCAACTGAGTAGTGTCAGCAGTTGAGCTGTTCTCAACAAAAACTCAAAACTCTGGAGCCATCACTTCTGAATTGCAAATGGGTCGTCGTTTACGGGACAACGCTAAGTCCCACGTGGCTAGGATGACTCAGGACACCATTTTTCGCCTTGGATGGGAAACAATATTGGAACCACTATATTCCCCGGGTATTGCAACATTAGAGGACGCCAGTTCAAATCCCTAGTAAAAGTGCACCTGATACTTTCTTCGTTTCACGGCCCACCAAGTTCTACCGCGATGGATTCCATGGCCTTCCAGAACGTTTTCAGAAGGTCGTCGATGCTTATGGGGACTATTTTTGATCTTCCAGGTTAGGTGACATATCGATGTTCGAAGGTGGTGGGTGAAAAAGCAACAAAACTTTTCTTGGTTACCTTTATATTTAAATTTAAGACCTTGTGTACAGAACCTATCTACATAAGATTGATTTTCTTTGAAATTTCACTTAATTTCTTTACGGTTTCCAGACAAAGATATTTATTTATTATTCGTGACTAAAAAAATAATTATTTTATTACACTGAGTAGAAATAAAAGAGAGAGCGAATGAAATCCAAATTGAATAAAGACATTGTATCTCACCAAATTTTCCATCCTCTATGTCTTTTAAAACACTTGTTAAAGCATATAAAAATATACTGTACTTATAAACCAGTTTAGTGCCTTTGTTTTATGGCTGTATTTGTAGTACCTTGTTAAAACGTTTGTCTTCAAACTGTCAAATTTAAATCGCAGTAAATTGTGTAATCTGCGGTCACAAAAATAGTATCCTATTTTTCGATCGGTAGAAGGAAGTTATACTATACTATTTTTCGATCGGTATGGAAAAACAATATTTCTCCATACTATTTTACCATAAATTATTCATTGTCAATAAACTTTGTTACTTTTAAATGAATGCAGCGAGATAATTTTTCTATGATGTTATAAAAGCTGATCATTTGGGGGGGCAGGAAAGCATTCGGGGGGACCTGGCCCCAATGGGCCCCCCCTTGGCTACACCCCTGCACTCCAAGTACCTCACCAGTCGAAGTACTAAGAAATTACTGATCAACGTACTTCCGGACACAGGTATTTTAATGGGGTGAGACGACATCATGCTGAATCAACTGAGGAAATGATCTATTCTCTGACAGCAGTAATGGTCTTCTAATATACGCCAATAACCCTTCGCCATTAGAGCCTCGTCGATGTAGAAATAACACAGAACACGGGTTCCCTACACGCAACATTACATCCTTATATTCCAGAGAGCACCTGCGGATGCGTAAAGCCAATGCATATTACTATCTAATCAGTACCTATGTTCTCTTTCTTTACTTTGCTGCTAAACATTTGCCACATAAGTAAAGAATATATCAGAGACGAATATGTGTTTGGTAGCTGCTCTGTGGCATTCAGGGAATTGCAGACGACGATCTCAACCATCTTCTGTAAGATGTTGCTGAAGAAGAAGTTGTAAGAAGAAGTTGCTGTAAGAAGTTGCTCTGTGGCAGCTTACAAAACTGCCACTTATTCGCTGACATATGTGCACGATTGAGGTGCGACTAACACTACTTTCACAGACTAAACTACCCGTGATTATTTTGGGACATTTACTGAATAATGTCAACATTGCAATTATTGTTACCTCGTCTGTCGTCCTGGGTAGACTACCAGTCCATGTTCACAAGATCCGGTTTCTTAGAATTTCGTCAGCACTTTGAACATAATATTACTACTGATGATTTTTTTCCCAGATGTTGGCTGTAAAAATATCGGGAATTTATCTGGGGCTTTATTCTTCAGAGATCAGCACAGCCGTAATGCGTTCTGCATGGGTCAAGTCCATCTTTTGATAGTAAATCAGCTACAACATAAAAACCAAAGAAACAGTCATAGCTTTGTAGCGGTTTACCCTAGAGCAAAAATAAAAGTTTCATTCAATTTCTACGAATATTTGCCACTAAAATGGTATATCAACTGCTAATGCTTTGATTTTCGACAATTGGATAAAATTCAAGATGGCGGAATGCAAAATGGCAGATGTCATTGTGATGTATCCTCAAACATTTTCCTCATTCATATTCTCAATTACATTGTTACTTTGGTTTTTATTCATTGGAGTGTTTCCACGCTTTTGGAACCATTCTTAGATAATGAATGTCAGCAAATGATAAAGAGCAATGATCGTTCAAAGTCCAACTTTTCTTAGCTATTCCACTCTGTATCTTTGACAAAGAGAGAGATATGTTTTCATTTAACAAACAATTATAATTACATGAAATATGAAGATATAATTCGCAAAGATTTTCCCTCAAACTTTCACCTTTAGTTGTACTTTTAGCTTGATTAAACACGCCGTTGAAACACTAAGAATCAAGGAATGCAAACATATTGATATTGCTTTTATATAAGGTTGCAAAGATAGAAAAAGTGACATATTAAACCTTCTTTTTCAGATGATATTTTGTTTTCCCGTTCCGTTAGATGAGTGATCGGTTCTCGCTTATACCTAAAAGAGACATCCTATCAAGGATCTTTTTGTGGTGATGATCTCTTTGCTCCACTTAATATGATTAAAGAAAACCAACCGTTATTGAGAAACATAATACGACGCCAGTCCTGTATGGGGTCCAACAGTATGTTAGAAAAAAAAACATAGATTTCCCTTTGGAATTTAGTAAATTAAAACTGAAGATTGAGTGGCTTGATCAAATATCCTTTTGATGCGATATAATTGAAATTCTCTTCTGTTCTGTGTCTCTGTGTACGTGGGCTAGGTTATGTATTTAATTTTTCTTCCACTTTAATTTTCTTTAAATGTTATGTTTTGATACTGTCACCAATGACGAATCTAGCTCGGGGCCAGGAGCCATGGGCCCCAGTTTTTTAAATACAAAAGTAACTTAAGCTATTATTTATATATTTTTGAAAGTTTATAGCGAACTCATGGTATACCTATCATAATGTGTATTCTTCCTGGCCCCCAAGCTTTCACCTTCTAGATTCTCCTCTGAGAAATAATAATATTCGTAAATATGTATTTAGCTTCTGAATGGTATTTATAGCAATAATGTGGGAAATAAACTGATAGCCTACAAACACATATATTCGTCATATGTATATACCTGTTTCTCATACAAAGTGTCACAATTTTTCGCCTCCGAAATTTGTGTGCGCAATACACGATAACTTACAATGAAATATATAAATACATAAATAGAATGGGAACAAGTTTGCTACATCAACACAAGAAGAACGTTTGTCAACTTACTAAGCGACAGAAAGTTATTTTGAAGGTATGTTTGTGCGGAAATTATGTCAGCCACTTTTCTAGGTGATGCAAACAGCATATGTTGCGTGTACTTACAACTCGGTTACTAGGTGAGCTTGGGCAAAGTGTAAGAAAGATGTTCTTACTGTTAAGGTCCGAAGAACATCTGACGATATTTTGTTGGTTCTCCTGTTCAAAAACTGGTTTTATTGGATTGAATTGCAGTTTAGAATCTCTTTCAGCAGCTAGGTTATTTGAGAGGTAGACCTACAGCTTCATTTGAATTCGAACTACATATCTTGTAGGAGGAGTCGAATCAGGAGTGCTACTTGTAACATGAAAGATGTACTGCATGGTTCAACAATCATTACTTTTCCCTATTGAAGGCGTATTTGAAAATTTCTTGGCTTCTCAAGAAAAAATATATCTAATAAATGTTAGCTAATAAATTACGCATTAACGTCACAATTTAGTAACTGGTACACAATCTCTTTCAAGTCAACTAGAGATAAGTTTCCTTTACAACCTGTTTTGCCTTTGAAAATACGACAGCTAAACATTCAAGTAAAAACTTTGGTTTGATAAGTAAAATGCACACTAATTCTACATTTGGTTTTATATATTCAAAATTTCCAAGAATCAAAATTCAAAATACTACGAAATGAAGCTGTTTCCATAATTTATAAGTTACTTATCTTCTTCACGCAATAGTAGGATTTGTAATACAAACTTCAATAAGATAAAAGTGACATGTGTGTGGAATATATTATAAAAAGAAAAAAGCAATAAAATTTCTGAAAATACGTCATAAAATATTTTATTATACTTTCTTATATAATGTTGAATATTGTGTGCTATAAAAATCCATAAATAAAACTGAAACAATTTTTCAAGATATTTATAAGATGTTGTTTGTAATGTATAGTATTTAACCAATAGATGGATCTTGGTGCACAGGACTGTATTTTTTCAATTTTCTCTTTTCATATTTTAATACTTTCGTCACTATCAGAATATAGAGAAGCACATGATAAACGCTACGCAAGAAATTCTTCTTTTCGATCATAATATACATAATTTCCCAAATTTAATTTCTATTGCGCAAATGTAATTGGGTGTTAAAAACTGGACTTTTGATACAAAAGCATACGACTTTCTTCCATTTCAACAATAGAAATTACATGTGTTTCTTGGTAATTCTTAATGCATACTACATTTAAAGTCGATTTACGAGTGACCGACTTAAACCATCTGCAGTTATGACGGTTGGAAGTGTTAGGTTATATAGTTATTATTTTTGACAGAATCTAGTAATAACAGCAGAAATAATAACAATTATAGCATAATAATAATAGTAATAGTAATATATATTATTAACGTTGAAAATCCCCTTTTAGCCTAAAGGGTTCATCTCTGTCATCGTGAGATGTTAAACTAAGAACATTAACATAGAATAAATAACTCTATACTAGCAAATCTTGAACGAGGTTTGATCGAGAGAAGTTGCGGCGTAAATTATGGGCCATGGTTAATTAAAAAAGTATTTTGTATTGTATTGTATAGTAGGCTACTAGTCGGAGATAGGATTAAATCGACCTGGAAACGATTATTCGTAACCAAAGCGAGTCTTAACAGGACGGATAACCATATTTCCAATTGTGATTTTTCATGTAACAGTTGGCTTCATTTGGCACTTCATATTTTACGTATCCTCTATTCGTTCACACTAACAAAACAAGCAATATACCTTCTTTGCTAGCTTATTGGTATCCACTTAGTCACGATACATTAAATGATCTAGAGTCTAGTATTCGAAAGAACTCTCAAACAAGAAAAATGCTATCCGGCCCATATTACAATCATTATTTTGATTAAATAACTTCTAATTACGGAACTGTCACTATTCATCTCACCGCCAAAAAATACGGATTGAGTACTAATATTGTTCATTATGAAATATTTTTTATGTGATCCTCTTCCCATGCTCCACTCACCTCCTTGGTTGACGGTGACAAATGAAATCTAAGGTCTCACTATTCATCTTAACAACCCCAAGAACTATGGATTGGACACTAATGTTGGTCGTTTTCGATTATTTTTACGTCATCCCTTTACGAAGAATACAAGCAATTAAGACGTTTTATAGTTCATTTCGTCATAAAGGAGAAAAGGAAAAAACTACATACACGCTCCGATTTAATAATTGGTAGTTTGTGGGAGTTGAACATATTTTCCAACAGCAAGACTACGTAATATATGGACCTATAGCTTAAGTTAGAATCTAGATTACTGTAATATGTTTAAATTTCAAGATTTTACATCGGAAATTGAACAGACTTCGTACGCCAAAAACTCAACCACTTTTTAAGAAGTAATCCACAATCTTATTTACTCTTATATTGGCTGTTCTGTACTACCGGATTTTACCCGAATACGTACACAGAAATATAGAGGGCACTTTAAAAAAATATCCATTCAACTACACAAGAATTCGAACACTTACGTTAGCGGATTTCCCCTTATGATCGTCAACATAATGCCTCAAACTGTTTAACTGTATCCAATTGCTCCATCTACTATACCAGAGGAAAGGGTAATTCGGTTGTGGGTGGAAAATATAATTTAGTATAACGTTTAAGTAAAGTCTAAGCTCCTTATTCGTAAAATGTACATTCCGTAAATACATGGAATTATAAGAAATAGGTTATTATTTTATAATTGAAGCGCTTGGAGTATAAAGGTGTTACGTTACATTTCTTGAAATGTTACATTCTGGCGGTTCATGCACGTGTTATATGTTAATCATGCCACGTAACACGTTATTTAGTGAGTCCTCGTCTGGGTGCAGGTATTTAGAAAGGATGAAGGCGGTATGTTAAGAAACAAATTTGTGGAAGTCAATTTTCCCGTAATTTTCAATTCGTTACATAACACCTTTATCCTCCAAGCGCTTCAATTGTTTACATTCTTTATTCCTTGGAAATGTTTTCCTTGCATTTCCATAATGAGCAATAAGGGAAGAGTGTCAGATACGCATTAGAAGGTGACTTAGTAACAGTAAACATCTGAAGAGCGATTTAGTAAAGTATTTGCTCGGAAGACTGAAAGAAAATAAGAGGATTATCTTACTCGTTTGATTATGAATTACGGATTATTATGACCTGCCACCTGGAGAATTTGAATTGCATCGCATATTTCATATTTGGAGGAAGCTTCGATTGCACTCGATATTTTTTCAATGATTGAACGGAAGAGTTTGTCTATCTGGAGGAAAAAAGTGACATCTAATGAATAGCCACGCCTTATCTTCAATTTATCATCTCATGATGTTGTCCTCTGGTGGCTTAAAAGAAATTGAAAAAATTGGAGTAATTGTTCACCTATATTATATATATCTAAAGTAAGCTGCTGTCAAAAACTAATCCTCTTGAAAAAGATGACAACACGCTGAGTTCACAAATTATTTTGTAAGAAAAACAATGTGAAATATTGGCATCCAGTCATCCTACGAGAGTACAATGTTTCTATCTGAGGTTTTAAATATTAATCCTTTGTTCCGACGACATAATAATTATGTCAGCAATATTGCTGACAATTGTGTAAACTGAAATCTTAAATCACGCATACTAGGACATACAATATTTTTAGTTTATACCTAAGAACTCTAGCAGTAAGAAATTTGGAAAGTATGCGGTATGTATATAGGACTCCACAAATAAAATTAAATGAAACATTCAAGTTTTACGTCCCACTCTTGTGCCGGCTCGGCTAAAGTAGATAGTGATGATCAGAAATGAATGAAATGGAATGAATAAAATGAGAGGAAACATGAGAACTCCGGAAAACCCACGCACAGGCTGTTTGTCCATCACAAAGTTTACTTGGCGCATGCATGGACCCCATGCACCGGAGGTGAACGTTCTACCACTGAGCCATCGGGGCCCTTACTAAACACCAATATAGCCCTAAAATAAAACACAAATGTAAGTCGGAAAAGCGTAAAAAATATAAGTTTGCTCCAGGTAGGTCAAAGATGTTTAAAATATCGCACTGAGTATACAGAGTATATTTTACAGGAGAGTGAAAGTTGCTAGCTTACATTATAGTCTTTATTTAATAAATTGATTGCGGATTTTTCCATACATTTTTTTCACTAATATGGGTTTAATATTGAAAAGTGCTAACCTATAACATAAATGTTTCATTTTTATGTATAATATTGATATGATATTTTAATGTTCTAAAATATTTTATGTTTCAAAACAGTAATTCTGAGTGATTTTGATTTGCAGTACAGTCTTAAAAACTTAATATGTCATTGTTAAAAAGGAAAATGTATGTGACAAAATCACTGTTTCGAGATAAACACAATTTAATACTTAAATTTTGTTATGGATATTAGAGTAATGATATTTTTACTTGGACGTCTGGAAAAAAACATTTTTAAAACTTACTGTATATACCACTTGGTCAAAAATATTTAACTCTTTCTAGAATTGTACTAAAGTTGAAATTTTTGCACATATCATCTTTTAAAAATGACGTCTTTTTTTTCAGTGTTGATATTTTTCATACGATTTAGTGTTATATATGACTAATGCTTGGTTTCATCTACCAAGGATTAAGATCGGATAAGATAATCCGTTGATTACTGTTATCTTTTGATAAGATTCTTACATCTTTGCACTTTTCAATTTCTTGAGAAAAGATTAGCTTGTTAAGCGACATTTTCAGATAAGGCTCGGTAGTCCCTTTTTCTTAAATAAGTTTGAGTACAAACTACGCTAAGCTTCACACAAATACCGTCTTCTCTTAAATCCAATGTTCGGTTTTTGCAATCCAGTTTAGGGTAGGATGGGAATGAGTAGAGAATATTAAGGTAGCTTACGGTAGCGTAGTCTACCGTACTGAAGGTTAAATTAGATTACGTTATCTCAATGCTTTGCCATTATTCTCAAATGTAGGGTGGAGGGGGAGTAGCTTAGGTTACGTTAGCTCAAATTTTAACTATTACTTTTAAATGTAGGGTAGACAAATTAAATAAAATCTTTAAGTTTAACGTTTGATGATTATGCCGTTTAGGCGAAGGGAGACAATGATTGAAGCAAGTAAATGATGGAATAATTGGCGGAATGATAATGTGGGAGAAAATGGGAGTACCCTGAAAAAACCCAGGGACACGACGTTGTCCAAAACAAATTTACTTGGCTGGCAATCGAAACAAGGACCCCAGGCACCAGAGGCAAGTGCTCCAAATGTAAGGTAGAATAAGTTCGGTTACGTTACGTTACGTAGGTTCCTCACATTCAATACTCAGCCATTAGTTTCAAGTGTAGGATAGAGTAGGAAAGGTTATACTTCATTCCAGAAAGTAGCACTGTTGTACGTAAGTATGATCCTCTTAATTAAGTAAAGTTCGGGTTAGCATAATGTTACTAATTGGCGATGCGGTGCAGATTTCTGTACGGATCCAAAAACAAATTCCTTGCATCTTTGTATACTTCTTTTTCAGTAAATCGACTCTTTGTACCTAAAATAATAATTCTTAGTGTCTGGACTTTTATTCCTTTGTACTGATGTATTTTAGGGGAGTGTATGTATACGATAAGAAGTATTGCCCTAAAGACACTAACCAACTTGTGCTAGATGGCAACTAAAAGCATGAATGCTACCTAAAGAGTTAGGTCAGGAGCGCATAGGAGTGGTTCGGTCGCTAGCGATGGTGTGCGTGAGTGAAAGTGGGTATACATATAAAAGAGAGTAGTGCAAACACAACACATGGCATCAAATTACATGTTGAATAATGTATTTGTACGTTACTAAAGACGTTATAGATAATACCGCGATGTTTTCATTGCGTGTATATTTGCGTTCCGAATTAAGGGTTAAGTGTTCTTTCGCCGGACCAGTTTTAGGCCATTTACGTGTAAATTGGATAATTTATTTTGATATCTAACGAAGAATGAGTGAAAGCCATGTGATGGGAAATGTTGAAGTTAAGAAAGGGTCTGCTGCTGTTGGTTGTTTTCGAAGTAAACGGCATTGCATATGCAGGGGGAAGGGACTATTTGGCTGAGAATTACACTTGTTATGATTTAGTGGCGGGAAAGGCAGTGTGTATGCGTCAAGGCTCTGATACTCGTATTTGAGTTTTATCGAATTATAATCTAACCTAATGTACCTTAACCAACCTAACCTGCTACGCGGCCACTATGTCAGTATGTTTCTGCAAACAGTGCAGAAAGTGTATTTTATGTTTACAAATGGATAGTTATTAGTATGAAACCATTGTAACTACTATTGAAACTCGTATCATTACCAAAACCCACCTGTTTTCACTACCCTTTCTTACGGGCGTACATGGCGTCGCTGATGCGACTGCTCCCTTCGGAATCACCTTCGCTCGGGTAGTTAGCTTCATACTATTCTGCCTCGGTTAGATAGCATTTGTGTTTTAATGGCCACCTAGCATAGGTTGGTTTATGTCTTTTGTACTGCTGTTTTACCTATATCCGGTAGCCATTTTTATAGAATTTAGTGACTTTTTATTTCAAGTTGTAAAAGTTTACACACATCTGTTTCCAAGATGATTGACTTGTAACTCAACATAATCTAACCTACTATAATGTTATCTAATCTAACCTAATGAAATGTAGAACATTTTTGTATATTTTGTTTCGATTTTCGTGTGGTCTGGCTATACAGCACAAATGCTCATATTAATATAATTCATTACTAACGTAAATTTCACAATTATATGAACCTCTTAAATCTCAGACACTTGTAGTTGCGCGTCATGACAAATGCGTTAACACACTGACTTGAGATATTCACTTCACACAGTGTTGTTAATAACTACCTTATATCGAAATCTGTGCATAACAGGTTCGACTTTGATTAATTTATTTTTACGTAGTTACGTATCTCACAGGTAAGAAGACAACGTATTTCGATTAGTAAGTTAATAGTCTATTAAAATATTGTTACAAATTGGTTCTGTACAATTTAGCTACAAATCTATGAATCCGTACAGTAAATGCGCCGGAGATTCTAATGAAAATTTGGTTATTCTTTTTAATGTATACACATCAAGTTATTACTCACGTTGATTAATGCATGACTTATTGGTAGAAGCATGATAGCAGCAATCACTAGTTTTTATTGTAAAATTTCAGAACATGATAGCAAATTTAATGAAAGAATGGCAGCAATTCTAGTTTTTGACATTTAAAGTTAACTGTTCCGTTTTTTCTTCTACGGTATTATTTTTATTTTCACTTATTCTTGCAATATTTAATATACAACTACATATTCAACCCAAATAATGTAAAATTATAAACATTTAAAATGCCAATAGGCCTTTAAATGAACGAATGGAGCAGTGTATGCCATAAAATATGCATCTTGACCCAGAGAGTGTATCTTGGAACAAGGTCAAATCTGATAAAGATAATCGCCTTAAATCTGAGAGAAGTTTAACCTACTCTGTCTATCTCTACTAGGTGTCCACTAAATATTAAATTTCTTCAATTCATAAACTATAGTAAGTGAGTCAATATTAACAAAATAAATAATATGATGAATTAGTACAAGTATGCTACTTTAATCGGCCGTTGGGGTTATGGCAGATTTTTATTGATACAAATATCACTCATTCTTGTTTTAGGAACAATTGAAATAAGCACAGTAGCACCATTTATCTACACATAGCCACACAAACATGGAAATTATTGATATAATTTTCTGCATGCAATCCTGCAACAGAACGCTGTAAAATATCCAAAACAGAATACTTCGGCAAGCGAAAACGAATACAAAATTCATCGTTGAAATGTTCAAAAGGAATTTGCCTGTCTCTCATTATTCTACTAGGTCGGATAGCATATTCTATCTCATCCAGGACTTCAAATTTATCTAAAATATCCAAATCTTTTGCAAGCATATCAGTAGCGTAGCGTGATATTCCGAAAGGGGGATGCCAAAGTTAGTCATTTGTGCGATATAGTACTACTGCAAGCAGCAATACATAACTATTCCGAAAGGAAATATAGGGTTATACAAAATTTAGGAGGTCTAGTGGGGCATAGAGAAGCGAATGCGTGGATTACGTTAGAATTTAATAACCAATTGTCTCAGCTCCTTCTTGCCACTACCGTTGTGACGAGAAAACTAGGCTCCACTTTTGTATGAACATTGTTTCCAGTATCGTTCCCTTCATTTCTTTCTCGTGGGTGGCTTTTTTCTCCACATACCACACGTCAATCTCATTCTTTCAAAATAAATAAATAAATAAATAAATAAATATCGCCCCTAAAAATTTATCATCTTGGGTCCGGAACTCAGACGCCCGTTCGTGAATATGGGCCTGAGTGTATATATCATTTGAAGATGTAAATACAAAGCACTTAAACCAACTCTGGGGACCTGGGGCCCAGATACTGAAGTCAAGGGCGCAAATCTGTCTTCAACGTTCGTGGGATGGGTAAGACTGTTCCCATAATCCTTTCCTTTTTTTAACGATGTTCAAAATATTTATGAAGTTGAAAAAAATGCTGTGGAGGATTAGGGGAGCAGAGTTGTCTATAACATAGGCAGGGCACATTTTAAGGCTTATTGTGGGGGGAGGGGAGAAAAGAGACATATTACAGTAGATGAATCAGATTTCTGAAGTAAACCTGTTGTACTCGTATATTATATACCAAGTGATGTAGATGAAATAGTGGTACATATCATTATTACAACTCAGTGCCTTGAGCACATTCTGAAATTTGAATATATGCATAATAATAATTGACATGTTTCTACTTACGCATCCACAATGATCCATATTAAAATTTTAGGACATTTGTTTTATAACAATACAAATAATAACTTTCCAAAAACTATGAAAGAAAACCAATCAGGCCTATATTTGGCGCAACAATACTCTTATCTGAGCAAAACTATGATTACCACAATAGCATTATAGGAATTGTTACAGGAATTAAACAAATAGTTGAAAATAGACTACTAATAATTAATGACAATGAAATATTAAAGAATACGATTCTTTTTTAAAAATGAAACAAGTCAAAGGACATCAGTTTCCTTTGTGGCAGTCGGATAGAAATAATCATCATTACAATCTCAAATCGGATTATTAGAGGGGGGGGCGAGATTGAAGGGAACATGTTCCCCTTGTCCCCGAGATTTGTGGCAGTGACTGAAGGGCCCTGGCATAATCTTTGCGAATGACGGGGAGTGGTGGCTCTCTTGTCCTACCAGATCGGTGACCGTAATTCTACAGAATGCTTTAAATTCATGCCTGTGTCTGTGAGCTCCTTTACGATGATTACAATTACGATGCATTTAGTTACGATTAAGGCATAACTATTTTAATACTATTATTTACATAACCGGCATACTTCAAAAATGCGTTGAACTAACCATTTCCGTTTTGTTCTATTTCCTTTATATTAGGGCTCGTACGTTCTGTTCAGAAACTATAGCTTAGTTCAAAATATATACAGTTGGAAATACTTGAATATGCCAGCGTATATCTAAAGCGAATGTAGGGTTGCAAGGGATGAGGGGGAGTGAGAAGGGAAGTATTGCGCATGCGCATTCAACAGAAAGCAGACGAAAACCCCGATGCTTTCAGTAGGCCTGGAAGCCCGAGGAAAATAGCATACGACAGGAGGAAAGACAGAAAATGCGCATCTGAGCGACGCGCATGCGTAGGTTCCTCTTGTCAAAGTAAGTCGAGAGAGCGCGCCAGAAGATTGCAGTGGAAATAATTGTGATAATTACAAGCAGACAATTTTATATATAATGAAATACGTACTTTTTCTTATTAACAGGGGATGCCGGGCATACCGGCGTTCCCTTACGCTACGCCGCTGAAGCATATTCACTCTAATCAGAGCTGATCACGACGTTCAAGGATTAATCTCCCGTTTTCGATGGTTAATCTTAATCTGACGATTTGGCGATATAATCTTCAGATCAATGTTAGTGCAACACATAATCCTTACTTCGAAGGTTAACTTTAGTTTAATCCCTATCCACGAATAATCCTCGGTTGGTGCATTTGAGCATAAGTGTTGAAACATCTATGACTTTGATAATGCAAATAATATTAATTTATGTAAAATATTAAAATAACGCATCACAAAAAATCACCAAAACGCTAAATCCTTCCTCTTCTAGATCTGTTTATTCTCACATGAAGAGAGCTATTGCTTAAGAAAAAAAATTTAATCTGGAAAAGACTGTTAAGACTGCAATAATGCTAATATTGAGTATGCAAATAGTCATATTTCGGAGATAATATCTAATATAATTGAGATGTTTGATCCTCAATGTCATGCGCATTCTGTCTATTCTTATGCAGTAAACCACTCTCATAAGGAAATAATCAAGCGCAAAAGTTCTCATATATACTATGAGAAAAAAACTGAATTCATTAACAATGTCGCTCTTTTGGGGGGGGGGGCTAAAGCTCTTTTCTCATATGATTCTATCCACTGCAATTTGAAGTAAAATTGATTACAAGTAACACAAAAGGAATTAATATAAGAATTGCGATGCCAAGATTAATATAATATAACTTTTTTCCGTTAAGTCAAACTGGCATTGATGTTACACTTCCATGGTTGGCAACGATGGTACTGCAGCATTCTTCGTTATCATTCCACTGACTTCTTTGTACCACTACACTGTCTATCTTCTTTCAGTCTTTCTAATGAGTCGCTTGATGCAATCAAAATGCCTGTTTTGCGCCACATTGTTAAATCTAATGTACGTTCAAATCCGATGGAAACATACGGCATGAGAAGAAGCAGACACCGCCGAAATTTCAGCTGCTACGGTCTATAGGTATTGGAACTAGCGAAGAGAAAATCTTGAATGTCGCCCGAATTGATAGAAAAGTAGTAACAAGTGTGAAGGAGAACATCTTGTAAAGAGTGATAGTAACCAAACTAAATTAATATACCAATCAGAAAGATAGAAAGTATGTAATACATGAACAGGTTTGCTATCTGAAACGTAGCAGTAGAAAACAGATAAGTCAGAAATAGCACAATAAAATAGTTATGCGGACACCGGGAAAATTCAAAAGAAACAATAAAGACAAAAGAAATACTGATTATTCATGTGTGATTGATGTTCGTGCATAAATATCGCAGGCGAGGAAAAACAAACAGAGGAATAGAATAAAGAACTATACTCACCTGCGTAAATTAGCTGCACTTGACGTGAAGATTGACAATGGCTACTTGTATGGTCAACATATAAACATTTCTTGCGGTCAGTAGAGCAGAAAAAACTGGTCACACCAGTCCCTGAAGCATTCCTTTGTAACGTCTGTTTCAAAGCAGTATTCGGAAAATGTTTGGAGCGAGCCTTGATGTTTAATGGAACAAGCACATTTACTGGAACAACCACAAAGATTTCTGCATAGGAACTGAGGGATTTCCGAATATTCCGTACGGAAATATGAGTAATATTTATGAATAACGGAACGACGCTCAAGCAAGTAAGGAAAGCTTGTTGATAGAACATCGACTTCACGAACAGAAATAAGATAGCAAAAGGTTTTTTTTTTTATTGTGCGAAGTTGCAAAACAATAGCAGGAATGCATGTGCTTCGTTTTCTGGCATTTATAAACGTTATTTTATAATTTACGACAAGGATAGCTCACTACAACATGGATCCATTGTGACAACTGAACAGGACTGAGTCACGTGAACGAAATTAACGAGAAAACGATGAAAGTGCCAAATTCTTGTGGTGCGCCTTCGTTGTTAAAAGGAAATATGTGTTATCTCTTTTCAACAATGAAGAGGTTTCGTTGTTTAATAAGATCGGGTTACAAATGAATAAAGTACAGTAGAGCGTCGATTATCCGAACGTCGGTCAACCGAACGACCGCTTAACCGAACTGTGTACTCGCTCGCACCTCTCACTCTCCCACCCTACCGTCCATCATCCCCCTCACTCCCAAACCAAGTTTCCCACAGTAGTCGCCGCACTGAGCCACCGCTGGCGGAACACTGCTTCTAATGTTTCCTTCATAAGGCGCTGCTGACTGGCCAAGCCGCCAGTCGCTGTGTTTCAACAATCAGCACACTTCTGTCGGTTTGGCACTGGCTGTAGATGTACAGTACAGTACAGTACAGTACAGTTCGATTATCCGAACAAACCAGTTTTCCGAACACCCATGTCCCCCAACTGCTTCGGATAATCGACGCTCTACTGTACATTATTTTTCTGACTAAGTCAGTAATATACTGATCAACGTCAAGGCTAAATCGTTTACGTTTGTAGCTTGAAATTTCGACAGTGCATGAGGCTTGTGACATAAGGCAGTTGGCTCCAACTGGTGTGTCTCGAATCGGTTGTTTGAAGATTTAAAAAGTCATTAAGGATTTAATAATTTATCAAAATCAATTTTGAGACAGACTGCACTAGTAAAATCCTCGATTGACAGCAACAATGCATAGGCCTATCACTGCATAGAATCCCCACTTCATAGAGCTTAAAAAGCTTACACCACTATAATTTTAACAAAAGAAACCCTGACCAAAGCTTACAACCCAATGTATTTTAAATTATAATTTCTAACGGTTTTGGATATCTAACATATCCTTCTTCACACACTATCGAAAATAAAATCTTCTAAATAAATTGGGTTTTAAGCTTTGGTCAGTGTTTCTTTTGTTAAAATAACAATCCAAAACCATGGATGATTGTCTTACTAAACTTTATATTAGGGGGGCCCGGTGGCTCAGTGGTAGAGCGTTCACCTCTGGTGCTTGGGGTCCCGGATTCGATCCCAGCCCCCGCCAAGTGAACTTTGTGGTGGACAAACACCGTGCTCGTGGGTTTTCTCGGGCCCGTTTCCTCCCACTTTCTTCATTCCACCATTTCACTCATCTTTCATCATCACCGTCTCCTTTAGCCTAACCGGCATAACCGTGGGACGTAAAACTCAAAGACTTCATTTTATACTTTATATTGTAATTAATAAAAATCAACTATGTTGCGAATATCGTGTCAGTTCAATAACATTTATCATCAGTGAAATAAGACTGCGAAAAGCTGACATAAATACCACGAAGAAAGAATTTTGAGAAATTCTGCGAGGAAGAGATGAAATAGGGCAACAATTATTAATACCAAAATTCCATATTTCACATTTTCTGAAGGGTAGAGACATGAAATTAGGTGGGTGGACTTGCCATTTAAAGCACATAGATACGTTTTTGTTCGTTTTAAAAATATATTTCTTCTACAAGGAAAGAAACAAATAGTAAAACAAAAATATAGTAAAATTGGAATTGTTACGATGAAATTGTTCTATCTCAAAGTCCTTCGAGGATAGAGACATGCGTTTGGTGTTTAAATTTTTGTTTTAACATAATTAAAGACATATTATTTCAGCTTTATTTTTTTTATATATTTGCCCTAAAAGGGACTGAAAAACGTGGGAAGAAAAGGGAGAGATTGTAATAAGATGAGGATATCTAGAAATGCCTTAAGGTTAGAGACATGAAAATTGATATTGAATAATAACTAAGACTTTGTAATACTCGCCCTTGCGCTTACAGGTTTCTTTTTTATTGCGCAACATATTATATATGGTTCATCAACGTATTCCTGAAGACACGCGAGAAATAAACAAAATTTGGCCCAGTAAAATTTACTAAAGTCGCCACCGCAGTAACTCGCCACAGAAGAGAAGAAAAACGCAATTTCCAAGTTCGTGTGGGCACAGGAATATACAGAGACGATATACAAATCACATCGAACGGATTATTATTGAATCCGAAACGAACTTAGCCACAGCTAAGAAAATATAGACTAATTAATATATCAATTATAGAAATAACTTTGTAAACACTGAAATGTAATTTACAGAACACTATATTATAACACTGGAGATACATGAATTCAAACAAATTATTACGGATCATAATAAATATAATACAATCGAATCAGCGACGTTGAACATAAAGACAGTTCTGCTTCATAATGCCCGCAGTGTCATCACATATCATCCTTCGACGCATTACAGTATTTGATAACAGGTGTTAGGTAAGTCGTAAATTGATTCATTTTAAGTAGATTCAGTGCTTATTTATTTCTAGTAGTGTTTTTACAGGTATTTCAGTTTTAGATTAGGTTCCTATGGATGTATTTTATTTTATTTATTTGTTTATTTATTTATTTTGCAGATATTCCATCGAGATATCACAATTCCAAGGATCATCAATCACTTCTCTTCATCACAGGCAGGGCCGTGCTGGCCCACAGGGACATGTCCCGGTGCGCCCTCCGAAACATCACATTATATATAAAGGTACATTTTTTAGTAATAAATTCTTACAGTTATTATTGGTAAAGAACCTATGATAAGTACAGTGCCATCGTTACATAAGACGCCCTTGCGAAAACACATCAAAGATAAACGGTTTCATTTATTCTTCTGTATGACACAGTTCTGTACAATGAATACATACAGCTACTGTTGGTGAAGAACCCGTGAAGGGTACAGTGCGCTCTTTATGTGAGCCGCCTTTGTGATGTGATTATTACTGTGTGTTTTAGAGCAGTATTGGAATAATCAGTGCCTGTTGTATTTGATTTATTAATATATATCTAGCTTCATTTTGTTTGACAAAAAAATCTTACAAGAACTAGAAAATGTTTTTCTAGTAAAGAAGTTTTCACAGTTTAGCTATTTACGTTATTAAACATACTTCGGGTCTTAATACATAAAATGGCGCCCGTATATATACAGGGTGTAACTTAATTAACATAAACTTCAGGAGGGGACTCCTGACACGGATATAAAACGAAAAGTATGCACCAACCTGGGTGTAAAAATGCCTCCTTTTGGTGCCTTGATCACACGAAAATTTCTCGGAAAAATGTAAGAACAGCCATAACTCAAAAATAAAACATAGGACCGAAGTCGGGTAAAAGAGAATGTTCATTATGTTTAGTCGTAGATCTCATTAGTGTACAGTGGCGACGCAAGAGTGCCTCTCAAAGAAACTGGAGTATTCCGTCGATTATTTTATCAAACGTTGAATGAGGCTAATGAACAACAATCAAGTACAAGATTTCAACAATCAAAAGTAGATATAATAGTACATCCTTCAAATTAGAACACTTAGAATTCGAAAGAAAGAGGTGTACACATGTGTGATTGATCTATTTCGTCTCAGCACAAAATAAACTCTCGGGAGAATAATATAAACGAAAAGAGTTCTTTAACGTATCACAGTTATATCTTCTAGGCTATTGATAAGGGGATGATAAATGAACGGCTTTCTATCCAAGTTACAAGGGTGTGAAAATGGAAAAAAGAACTTTGATCCAGATTAGGTTTAGAAATATCGTGCATAGGACAGTCAGGCGGTATGTAAAGAAACATAACATGTATATTTTCTAGGCTATTCAAAAAAGCAAAGATCACATGTGATCAACGAGTGTACAAGGAATTTTCCAGATACATATTAGGCGAAAGTAAGCTGCATTAAAGGATTGCCTCCTCGTAATATGTAATTCCGTGGAATATGATACTTCTGTGCACAGAAGCAACAAAAATTGACGAAACACGAGATTTTGTACACGATGCATAATGATACTAAGAAATGCGCTGGAACAGTATAGTTAATTTATCCGTTAGGTAAACCTTCTTCCAGTGATACTTTCGAAAGGCTTTACCTCTCTCTTGGAGTTGGAAAAATGCCTTTAATCCTGACCTACGAAAAACTACATTCCTGTTGTGAATATACCAAAAGCCCGCTTATATTTGATTTTGTCACTGGTGTAACATTTTTTTTTAGAAGAAAATTTTTTCTAGTAGAAAACACATGCAACAAGTGGTGGAAAATATTCTTTCGACGTTCTCTATATACTTTGGAGGTGGATAAAATACCAACACGGAGGAAAGAGAATGTGTACTTTTCCTTAGACGTAGCAGCACTTACGGAATTTTCGTCCCTTGTATGCCACTTGCAAGTGGCTCGCGGAAGGCTGTATCGAAGTTTTTATGTGAATGGCATAAATTAGCGTGGCTGTGTTATAGTAGGCATCTGACACAACTTGTGAGTAATATACAGTGTCCGATGCTCTCATGTTACATGTAGAATTGCTGTATAACAAAATAGGAAGTGTTGCGTACGACGGTAGAGTAGTGTCCAGGTATTCACGTCGTGTAAAACTGTAGACGTTGGTGTTTAAGTAATGTGTCTGTGCAATGGCAGATTACCCTGTTCACGAGCTGGCAGATATATGCACCTCATTTATGGAAAGATAAGGGGAAATATCCCAAAGGCAAGGCGTTTATATCGTAACCGTCGCCCTCATAGAAGAGTAACTTTCCCTGTATCTTTTCCACTGCTCCATATTCGCCTTCGGGAGATAGAGTCTCTTCAATTTTCCCTACATGAAATTGGAGGAAATTGCACCATGTGGACAGTTGAATTTGAACATAGCGTACTGTGAATTATCAAAGATCGTCCTGAAACTAGCAGTAGCCATGTATAGGGCGTAAAAATCCACATGGAACTCTAGTGAACGATCAGCACAGAGATTTAGAGTGAGCGCGCGGCGCAGTAAGGTGAATAATTTTGTGGTAGGACAGTATTTATTACTGGCCTGTCTGTGTGGGAGTACGTATAATTTATTTTTATGTAATGTTCTCCCAAAATTGTTAGATCATGTGTCCTTGAACATAAGACAGTAGATGTGATTCCAGCATGACAGTGCACCTGCACATTTTTACATGTATATGCAGACCTACTTAAATGAAACATTCCCAGATAGTTGGATTGGGAGAGATTGACCTGTGTTATGGCTACCTCTTTCACCTACCTCACGCCCCTTGATCTCTTATTTGGGTCGTTATGAAACGCCTTTTGTATTCAACACTAGCCACGACAGCCGAAGAACTTGTTGCTCGAGTTAACATAGTTGCGACATTCACCTCCGCAATTTCAGGTGTTTTTGACCACACGCGGAAAAATTTGCTTCGGCAATGTCATCCTTGCAATGCGGTCAACGGTTGACAATATCAGGCTGTGAACTGTTATTCTTCACAGCCGTTTCGTGTACACATACGTTTGATAAAATACTCCAAGGAATACTCCAGTTCTTTTGGAAGTCGCCCTTGCACCACCACTGCACTATATCCGATTGTACACTAATGGAATCTACGACTAAAAATAATGGACATTCACTTTTGCACGATTTCGATCCGGCATAGACTTGTAGCATATATATAGACTTGTCCACCGCCCTCGTTAGTGACCCAGCACGGGCCTGATCACAGCTAAGTATTCTCTTCTTCCATTTCATTATTCCCATGTATTATCGTAGATTTTAATTATTATACTCTATAATTATCATTTATTTTATAACAAATTAAATTGCATCTTATAATCCTTTATTAAAATGAAAATGAAATCTTTGAGTTTTACGTCCCACGGTTATGCCGGTTAGGCTAAAGGAGACGGTGATGATGAGTAACGAATGAAATGGTGGAATGAAGAAAGTGGGAGGAAACGGGAGAACCCCGAGAAAACCCACGCACACGGTGTTTGTCCACCACAAAGTTCACTTGGCGGTGGCTGGGATCGAACCCGGGACCCCAAGCACCAGAGGTGAACGCTCTACCACTGAGCCACCGCGGCCCCCAAAATCCTTTATTAAATACTATATATTATTAACTATTCATTAAAATTATTACTCGTTTATTCAACTATTATTACCATACTTTACTTTCCAGAGACAAAGTTGAGTTGATGCTGGTATTATTTCTTTTACTCGTGGAAAAATGTGAACCTATGTCAACATTACCTATGCACTTATAGGAGAATTTCATTACATTAACATGAATAGATCGCTAGCATATAATTACGATATCAATAGTTGGCATTTTTATAATGGTTACTGTATCTCATAATCAATAAATTGTAATGACCATTGCTTGCAGACATTATATTTACTTTACTAATATCGATTTTTACATTCAACAAATGATATGATTGTATTGTGAAGATTTTGAAAATAAGACGGAGATGAATTAAATCATACGCATTATTGTTTGTAGTGGGTAAGTGGAGTTTTGGGATTTTAGAAATCCCCAAATCAATAACCTCCTTAACGACAATACATTATTATATTATTTCACCACTTAAACAAATCAAATATATTTTAGTATGTAATTAGTTTACGATTATACCTTGTAAACAACTTGTTCAAAACAAATATCGAATCTATTTTTTTTAGTTTTACAGAAATATGTTAATTATTAAATATCTTTCCTTATCTCTGATGATAATTCTTATTTTTAAAACCAAACCACAGATCACATAGCCTAAGGGCAAGATTGGTAACTACATGGAAAAACAAGTGTATCAAGTTTGTTGCGCTTGCAGCGACATCTACTCTCGCTGGCAGGATAATGTAACTACTCACCAGCAGTGTAACTATCCATCTAAAGAATTCACCAATATGAGCAGTAGATCCATAGGCATAGACTAGTTACCAACATTAGCAGTGTATCCATACAGCACCTTGACGGTAGTTTATAAATAATATTTGCCATTAAATTCAAAATGCAAATATGATGTCCTTCTAGTAGTCCTAATTTCCTATCTTTATTCATCCGATTATTTTAGTCGAAGGTCATATTAATAAGAGTTGAAATGTGGTTATTGTGTACCGTATTCGTATAATTTTATCTATTTAGAAATTGGAGACACTCTTTTTTCACTCTACGCTTTAAGTACGAATTCAATAAAATTCAAAGAGAAAAAAATGCTAGACTTGTCTGGCAATCGAACCTTTCCTCTACTCTTATAATGCTGGTGAGCTATCATACAATTCCAGTTCCTCCCCCATTGGCTCTGCGCTGTCCTCAACATTGAATTAGGATTAATCTGAACAGTACACTGTTACAGTAAGCTATAGACCGGAATACGCCCTCTTGTACTCTCACATTTTCATTGTTCTAATTTTATTGATTTCGTACCTACAAAAGATACAGTGAAAGAAAAATCAAACCTTTTCCCCCAATATTTTAATAAATAAAGTTATACATATACGCAATAAACACAATTAAAATATAATACTAACACGCTTTCGATCGGAATCATATAGTAAAGCTAAAAATTTCCAAATTAAGGCTGCTAGAAGGTAATTATAGCTATTTAACTTTAATTAATGTTAGGTAACTATTAATGCTATAGTTCTAAATATATACATGTATTAAAATTTCATTTAAAATTATCTTATATCTTGTTTGAGTGCATTGTATTGCTCTTCTTGCGGATAATACAGGTGTCTTTACCAGCGGCGCAAATATGTCTTCAATATTGGGGTGGGTGGGACGGGAAAGGCCGTTCCCATATTTTTTTTTCTAAGCGATGTTCAAAATATGAAGTTGAAAAACAATGCTGTGGAAGATCAGGGGAGCAGAGTTGTCTTCAACATTGGGAGGCCGGCAGATTTGAGGCTTATTCTGGGGGGACATCGATTTCATTGCACTTTCCTTTGTGGCAAATGGCCACAAATAATCACATTTCTCACCGAAAAACGCATTTCAAATCAGACTATTGGGGGACAGTCCCCCCTCAGTTCCAAGATTGGAGGGGACAAGTCCCCCTTATCACCCCGGGATTTGCGCCAGTAGTCGTTGCATTCCCAGCTCGCAGGACTGTTTATTTACTTTAAATTTCTCTGTTTTCTTAAAAAGTAATCGTTGTAGATTCTTTCTTATCCTCTCTCCCTAAGTGAGAAATCAATAAATTTCCTAACAAAGCTTGGTAAAACATGTTAATTGTGTTGAAAACCTTACCGAGAAGCGTGATGGTAAAGCGTTCACGTCTAGTGCATGGGTCTCTGGTTCGATTCCAGTTCGCGCCAAGTTAACTTTGTGGTGGGCAGACACCGCGTGCATGAATGTTCTCAGGGATCTCCCGTTTCCTCACCATTATCACCCATCTCATCATGATTGCATGCCTTGGCGCACAGTGGATGATTAAGAAAAAACTTACCTGAATTTCAGTCTCACCTAAAACAGTCACTCCTTTCTTGCTGTTCCATAACTAAAAGGTTGACATTTCTGCCAGAATAAATTAAGATAACATTCAACTTGCGAAAATCGACATAGATGTAATAGTTACTTTTGCGTTGCTTTGGAATCCGCAAATTCTGTGAACATTATCACGCAATGAAGCTCCTGAGGCTGTAGTATTTGTATAACGGAAGTAAATCTTGATTAGGAAAATTGACGATTGTAAATAAGAATCATAATCACTGCAGTTCCTTTTATTTAACATTAGTACTATGTACTTATTACATAATAACAATGCAACTTAAAAGAGCAGTCTTAATGTTACTATTTCCGCCTTATTCTTTCTTTTATTTTTCATTCTTCAATTTACAGATACAAAAACTTTATAATATTGCTACGTTTCCCACGACATCCAGTTAAGTACTGATAATTTCAAAGTAGAAATAAGATTCCAATGCAAATACAAATCCCATTAAATAGGATACAAATCTGTACATTCCACAAACAAATGTGTATACTCAAATATTTATAAGACGTATAGAGTACAAAATACTACACACTTTTAAACTCAGTAAACGATAGAAAATCATGGAAATAAACATGAAGGAAAGCAAATCATCAATTTCCATTAGAGGCAACTGTAACAAAAATGTATAAACCAATAATTACTTTTTGTTCTCAATTTTTTGTATAAGGACGAGTCATAAGTCTAGCAATATTCTGGTACACAGTCAGATTAACATTCGAAGTAGGCCTATAGCTCCTCAAGTTAACTATCAGGAGCTACCTTCTTACCAATTCCTGGTTTCTACATCGATAGCCCGGAACAGCTAAATAAGAATATCATTCATATGAGGTAAAGCCCATTACGCTTAGTTTTGTGAGCAGTAACAAACAGAATACATGCACCTAACCACACAAACTTGTATAATGGTAGAAATAGTCTTGTAATTTAATGATAAATGATTAATATTTGTTATAGATATGAAACATAAGACAAATAATATTAATTTTTGTCAATAATGACCGCTTCTGTCCTACAGACCGTATAGATACTCACGTCTTCTATTTATGATTAAGGGACTGTGAAGTAGGTGGAGACAACAATTTCCTTCTATCTCACACATAGCGTAGTTGAATCGGAAACACTGGTTCAAATCCTGAAGAGTGTAGTGACTGCGAGCATTAATACTGACGTTCACATTGTTGTCACTATATGTGATACAAGGACGTGAAGACGTAAAAGCTTCTAGGAGTAACAATAGAACAGTTATGGTTCTTGTTTCCTTTACGCGAGGAAGAACCAAAAAATAAGGTATTTATGCCTCATCACATTCTCTCAAATGCAGATATAAGAGCTATGACGTTTATTCCACCCAATTAATGTTCAGGTTTCTGCATAAGCTTAATGTTTCTGTTCACTTCTGATACCTGTCAAAATAAAGAGCTAATAAAAATAAATGAGATAACAAAGAGATAAAAAAGAGAATGGGATATATATGTATTTAAATTACTTTGTGGGATTCGATTATGGCAACCTGTCTTATTTCTAATATCATTATAATCTTGAAATATAAGTTTAGTCAATATGCGCTAGCACACACAAAGTAACTCTATTCGAGATTATGAGGGTGTTCAACCACTTTTGACTTATTCTATTGAACTTAGTATTAACAGAAAGTAATTAAGGACATTCATATCTACTTATGTATGTTATGAGGCGCATCTCTTAATTATCCATATAGCCCAAACACATCTGTTATAGACTTTAATAATAAGTAATTCAAAGTGAACATACATCTGGTGTTGGAAGGTTCAAGTATCAGCAATTCTCTCATTATGTCATTCAAATTACACTGGTTGGCATAAAAATCCTCCCACGAGGGTGAAAGGGTGTACCGGATAGATTTCGAGACACTGATTACAAATACCTCATCGAGAAAGTTCCAGCACGTAGTTTTTTTTTCTTTTGGCGGGTTGCTGTTTCCATAATTGACAGAAAAATCGTATTTTTCGTATTTAACATGTGTTTTCCGTGTTTGGAGTGCATAATTCTGAATTTTTACGAGGGTGAAAGAGTATATCGGATAGATTTCGAGAAGCTGATTACGAATATCTCATCGAGAAAGTTCCAGCACGGAAGGATTTTTTGGCGGGGTGCTGTTTCCATAATTGACAGAAAAATCGTATTTGTCGTATTTAATATGTGTTTTCCGTGTTTGGAGTGCATAATTCTGAATTTTTATCTTAATCCAAGAACTGTTACTAAGCTATATCCCAGGAACATTCTTTCCTCTAGCTCACGACCCCCCGGAAACATACCCCCTCCCCTTGGGTTGCAAAGATTTATTGTCGTTCAACACTGCATACACTAAAATCTAGACGTTATTGACGAAGTCTGGACTCCGTTCCCCTACTTTCGAAATTCCATTCAATTCGCAACAAATGAGGATAATGTAACGAAAATTCTATTGCCCCCTCCTTTCTGACAAATCACAGTACATCCCGTTGGATAATGAACCAAAGACTTGAAGAACGAGATTAAAAACATAATATGTTTGTATCCTCATTGCCAAAAGTGCCTTTACATCGCCGTGACGAGTATGTGACCGCGCAGTACTCTAAGGAAGAGATGCTAGCATAAGAATTTGTGATTAATTTTGAAGGGTTTTTATTTTGACTAAGGAAATAACATAGGTATAGGGAGTAAAGACACAGATTTCAAACATCAGTGTACTGTCATCTCTGAAAAGATTTGTATTCTCAGTTTTTCAATTTATTGCCTTATATGTTAAGTTAAACACCACAACATCTGTCACTGATAGCGTAGATCATCTTACTCTTTAAAATTGCCTCTGTAGCCTATTTGTCCACACATTAGTTTCTAGACATGATGTAGATAGAAGGGAAAGAAAGAGATACATCGTAAGATTTATGTAATTCACTAATAGACTATAGGGACCGACTGAGCTAATTACTGCTACTAGTGCTTTTAGGAATTTACTCCGACATGTTCGCAGGACACTTCTCTAAGTCCTAAATCTGTGCGTGAATTATTTCATTTGCCTCACTGTAATTATTTGAGAAAGGAAACTGATTACGCAGAACGTGAATATGTTTTGCTGTCATTAAACTTTTGGCCGTAATAAATGTAAATAAGGTTCTTATTATTATAAAAACGGCAGAAGTATTTATTCCGTCTATAGAACAATATAATACAGTAACTAAGCTACATCATAATCACTAACGCCAACAGGACTTTTTCCAACTGGGAGGGGGGGAAAGACCGATATAGAGTTTTTCGTTTTATTCTCTATATATATTAAGTTGAAAGTCAAACCATTTATCACTGATAGCGCATACAGTCTTTCCTCGCTATAGCCTATTAGTCAGAACATTCATCTCCAGATATCAAGAGAAGAGAAAGAAAGAGATATGAACAGTGGCGTGACTAATTTTACTTCGTCCTGGATCGATCGATCATCGACTTACTTATACCCGTCCCTGCACAGAGCATTTCATCTGCTACGTTATACATACGGTTCCATGTCAGAAGGGCCAACGGCCTCAGGACAAAAGGGTCTCTGCAACAAAAGGGCAGGAATCAAAAGGGCCCGAATCGAAACGACCCCTTGGCAATGTACACACTTCTCCCAGTGCTCCTGCCATTGTTAGAATCACTTCTGGAACTCAGTTTTTTGGAATGTTGAGCAACCGTGCCGTCGCATTGCGCATGATGCCTTCTTTTGACTCATCAAAAAAGCCGGGTTAATCGGTCCCGTGACAAAATGGCCCGAGTCAGAAGGGACCTGCCTTAAACGAGCCCGGGTCAAAACAGGCCCCGCTACAAAAAGACCCGAGTCAAAAAAAACCGGGTCAAAAGGTCTCCGCAACAAAATAGCCTAAGTCAAAACGGCCCGAATCAAAACGCCTCTCATAAAAAGGGCTCGGGCCAAGAGGGTCCCATGACAAAAGAACCCGAGTCAAAAGGCCCTGCGTCAAACGGGCCCGAGTCAGAAAAAAATCCCGCTACAAAATCAAACGGGCCTGCGTCAAAAGGTCTCTGCAACAAAAGGGCCTAAGTCAAAAGGCCCGAATCAAAAAGCCTCTCATCACAAGGGCTCGGGTCAAAAGATCTCCGCAACAAAAAGGCCCGAGAATCGCTTGTTAACATAACGCAAATATTTGCGATTTAAGTGGCGATAATAAACATAACAATTATAATGACTGTCTGCATTTTTGCGTTACGTTACTATACTCAGAATTTTTGCGAAGTTTGGTACGGAATGACAACCTAGCCAGTAACAGAGGCTACTCTTGAGGGAAGTGACGTTGGTAAAAATTAACATTTTCGAATGCAATCCACCAGTAGTTAACTGCGCAAAGGTATGATGTAATTTCATTTACGTTGGAAAACATTAATGATCTCAAAACAAAAGTTGAAACAAAACAGATCAACCACTTTTTGTTCATTGTTATGCATATTTTGATGATTATACTTATTATATTACTTTTATTATTATTATCATTAATAATAATAATATACAAGGTCAGTGGTAACCCATGCCTTCAAACCAGTATATGCCACTGCTTGAAACTATGAACTCTACATTGACATCGGTCGTCTATCGATCATTTTATGTTACTCCCTCCCACTCTGCCAAGGTGTGCAAAGGCGTCTTACCCCATACCCCAAAGCATGGAAAGCAAACAATATTTTCGCAAACACAGCCAGGGGCAGAGAGGGAGTGACACAGAACGCACACTGCTCGCTGTATAGCTGCAAGAGATCCATAGGTAATTATAGTTGCCCTCTTGTTACAAGGCGTTCAGTCAAGGCGCACCTATCAAGGTCAGTTCCGGCAGTAGAACACACGGTTGGCTGTTAGAAAACAAGTGTAGCATGCAACTAGTATCTTCTGTTTATTTTTCACGAATATTTTTCACCTTCATGCGTACAGGTCACGCATTAGATTTAATTGACATGCTGTGTATAGTATATATTCCCTAATAAGATATGAGTACTGAAAAAGCAAAAACATGTAAATATACTTGTTTTCCTTATCCCATTAGCCAGTGGAAGTTTGTATGGTTGCTTCAACATTCTTCTTGTAGTTTGCTTAGGATTCACTTCCTCTTTTTAGTTGAGCTTTTGGTTATGAATACCACCGCGACAAGTCGTGATTCTTATGATAGTGGCGTATTTTTGCCTGGATAAATTACGGAAATAATAAATAATCTAGACTCCAATGCTTTTGAAACGGACGATAAATGTAGTTTGTAGGAAGATTATAGCATCAATTTGTGTGACACGCATACCTCTTTTTATTTAAAAATATTGTGTGGTATACAATATGCTGAATTCAAGATGGCTGCCATGATGTACACTGTATCATTTAACGCAGTTTCTACACCAATGTCAAATTGTAACATTTGCTTTTCCTCCGTCTGTACGTCTCTTTGTTACTGCCCTATCATGATACATTTTTTCTATTAGATTCATATGTTAAACATAGCACATTCTGTCGCAAACAGATGATGTGTCAAAAATGAGTTCACATTCTCATTTGTGGGAATGTTCAAGTCTAAGCTGAAGTGTAAAATCATAACCTTTTACATTTAAAACAATATTGTGTGATATGCAATATGGCGGAATTCAAGTTGCCTTCCATGGTGACTACACTCCAAATTAATGCAGCTTTTGCAATAATACCAATTGTATGTAACATTTATTATTCCTCCGTCCACACATGTCGTTATTATTGTTCTGTCCCAATACTTTTCACTAATCCTGTATATAGATCCACATATGTCTTCTCACAGTAAAATTAATCTAATCTTTTGCACAGAACATTTTTATACTATACTTTGATCCAGGGGTTAAAATGGAATTTTAGAACTAAGTGGAAAGTCAACAATAGATAAAGTTTGATTGGCCTATGTCACGAGAAAGCCAACTCCGAAATACGGGAGTGCAAGCAAACTTTTTTGGAGAATGACTTAAGCGCTGGCGATTCTTGCAGAACAATCCACAAGCAAACAAAACTAATATCACCATTCAAATTTCCTATTTGTTACTAATAATCTTTTTCTCTTCTTTTCACAAACACTTCAACTTACTAAAAGGACACTATCCCCTTGTGCATGCCTAATCTCCACTCTTGCTTTGATCTCAAGCTTTTTACCTGTGGAACCGTATTTACCGGACACTTTTGACGAGGGGCTTTCTGATGCGGGGCCCTTTTGACTCTGGCCTTTTTGTCGCGGGACCCTTTCGACCAGGGCCCAATTGACGCATGATCGTTCTTACTCGTGCCCTTTGGCAGCGGGACCCCCTTTGACCCAGGCCCTTTCGTCGCAAAGACCTTTTTACCTGGGTCCTTTCGACGCGGGGCTGGTTTCACTCGCGCCCTTTTGTAGCAGGTCCCCTTTTGACATGGGCCCGTTTGACGCAGGGCCCTTTTGAATCGGACCCTTTTGTCGTGGAACTCTTTGGATCCGGGTCCTTTTGATGAGGGACGTTTTGATTTGGAAACTTTTGACTCGGCCCTTTTGTTGCGGAGACCTTTTGAAAAGGGCACTAAAGACGCGGAGTCATTTGACTCGGGCCCTTTTGTAGTTGGGCCCCTTTTAACCGGGGCCCGTTTAACTCAGTTCCGTTTTGACTAGGGCCCATTTGTCGCATAACAATTTTGACTCGGGCCCTTTTGATGAGTGGAGCAGTGTAAAGTAAAATATTTTTAAAAGATTGATATTTGCATGATATACCGTTATCACTACAATCGACAACTGGTACTTCAGTACAAAGAGAGTGTTACACAAACGTGCAGTCTTAAGATACTTTTAACATGTATATGAATTGTCCAACTCGAAATTGATTATCTTGAATTTAATTGTCCCTTTCTCAAACCAAAATCCGTGGGGGGACTCTCATAATTTGTACATGAGAGGTACTGGCGACCATCATTTTTTGATTGGCGAGTGCGTCTGATTTTGAAATTTTGCACCCTGGGTTATTACATATGTTTTTATATTTGATGAATAATATTTACTATGTTATTTCGTTGGTTGGATCAGAGCATAATGCTCCTTTCAGCATCTATTCAATATGAGACATGCACCTCTGCTTAACCTGGAATTAGAACCACATGAGCACACCGGGAATTGAACCCGGGTCTCCCGTATTGAAGTTGTGTACGCGCTTGACAATAAAAGAATACTGGTATACAGGTACGTATCAATTGAATGGAACACCTGAAAAAGTGACTTACTAAATTACTATAGGGCTGCACTACTTTCCGCCCTTAGAACGGCTTTGATGCGACTTAATGGAGTCATAGATGAGGTGATTAGCAAGAGTGGAGTACTGCATCATTCTGCGTGTAGTTCTGTCTATGTCGAATTCGTGTCTGGAAAACAGGTATAAGTTCATTATACGGCGGGCCAGGGGTAGTGTTCAATTTCATCTACATGTTCCTCAAATCACGACATAACTGCTTTAGCTGTATAAATGGGCGCATTATCGTCCTGGAATATGTCATAATTGACCGGAAACACCATCCCACGCATAGGATACAAACGGTCCCCTAAAATCGGATCATAATTACAGCAAAGGCGAAACCGGTAAGCGTCAACATAGAACCCCATGAAAGCCAAGATATTGCCTCCCATATGGTCACAAAGTGTCCACCATGTTTCATGGTTGGGCGGAGACACTGCATATCATACGCTTCTCTGAGTGTCTGACCACATAAACACGGTCGTGATTTGAAATATATTGAACGAAGACTCATCCAACAATATCACACATTTCCAGACATCAGCAATAAATGTTGCATATTCGCGTCAACATAGGCGTCGTGCTAAAGTTTTATGGTCCCTTATCAACAGTTTCAGTTGTGCAACCAACACCGTATGTCCCTATCATGCAATTCGGGGCGGAATGATTTCGACATAGGCTGTGAGAACTGGTGCTCACAGCCTTGGGTCATTTTCATCACAGTCGCACGACAGTTCTAAGTGACAATCAGCTTTAATGTTCGGCAGTGCCTGTAACAGGGGGCTTCATTCCAACCTCTGTTCTTTTTCGCTAACGGGTTTTTGCCGTGAGTTTTGAAATGAAATGAAATGAAATTTTTGAGTTTTACGTCCCACGCTTATGCCGGTCAGGCTAAAGGAGACGGTGAATGAAATGGTGGAATGAAGAAAGTGGGAGGAAACGGGAGAACCTAGATAAACCCACGCAGACGGTTTTTGTCCACCACAAAGTTCACTTGGCAGGAGCAGGGTTTGAACCCGGGACCCCAAGCACTGCCGTGAGTTTTGTTGGTAGTAATAATCTTAGGCACTGACCCGCACAATACACTCAACACACATAGCACTTTCGTCACACCAAAAATTTGGACTCTTTGGAAAAAAGAGGCTACCTATTTTACACTATCAAATGTCTGTTCAGATCGTTGCAGACTGCTATTCTATTGCTCTTCATATATAGTTCCACCTAACACATCACCAGCATCTTGAAGCCTCTTCTATCAGTAAACAGAAAACTGTCTTGCATTTATTTGTTGAAGTTTCAGTTCTTTTTCTAGCACTAAATTTATATCAGACGTGAACTGATAGTTCTTGAATCCGAACAAACAGGAATCTGACCCAGAACTGCTAGCAGTGCAATAAAAATGCGTTCGCTAGCTACTCCTCCAGCTCGTGAGCTGAAGATCTTTTTAAGTTTAATGTTGCATAATTAACCATCAAGGATAAAAGAGACGGTGGATGATAGTGGAATGACAAAACGGGAAATCACCGAGAAAAGACAAAAGCATGATCATGCTTATGTCATGCAAAGTCCACTGCAAAGTCCATTTGGCTCGGCTGGATCAAGCCAAATACCCCATGCGCCACAGGTGAGAGATCTACTACTGAACCACCCATGCCCCGAAAAAAGTTATTGTATATGATATTACAGAATCACATTTTAACATTACCGTCGCAAAGAAATTTTCACAAAATGAATTTAAACCAAAAATACCCACACGGACTCATGTGGATTTTGTTTTCCAAAGTCTGATGAATACTGTGTTTTTTAAAAACAAAATTCGTTTCAAATTAATTAAGTAGTAGTTATATTTCTTCATTAAGTTGCTTGAACGAGTGGATTGTTTCCGTGAACTAGCTAGAAACATGCAAAGCGATCCCTAACAAATAACACGAAGACTTAGGACTCCTAAGTCAGAGGATGTGCGTTATTTACACTAAATTTTGTTTAAAATACATACGTTTATCTAACCTAATTTGTAAGCATTAGTTCTATCTGTACTTGTTTTTGCACACTTTTTTTTCAAATCAACTTTTTGCATTTCACGTAACCTCCAATAGTACCAAGCAAATGAAACAATTCTCTCACTTCTTGACAGTACTGTCATATAACTATTATTGGTACCGGTATTATATTGCATGTGGTCTTTCAGTTCTATGTCACACTTTAAGATAAATAACGCTCAAACAGAGAGAAACAGAACGCATTCTGTCATAGGGAATGATTTTTGATTGCTGAAATTCTTCGGTTCCCCTTTATCTTACAGGTATGACATATGCGTAAATTATATATAAGGAGTGTTCAAAAAGAAATGAGCCGAAGGCTGTAATGTTCACACCGGTGATAGAATGATAATATTGTTGCGTGTATAAAAAATAGGTGTTCCGTCAAGAGAGCGGAAGTTCACAACCCGTGGCTAGAATCACGTGTGCAAGCCACGCAGCGACGGAAATACGCTAGTTGTCGCCCGGGGCAAGAACTCGCCTTAGATCCACCCTGCCCAATCAAACCAAACCACTGCCCCAAATATTTGCCCAATTTGGCGAGCTCCCAATCCGACGAACGGGGCATATAAATAGTATATTATCTCTAATTTCTATATGCTAATTTGCAACACTCCAGCAGTACGACTGCTTCTAGACAATATGAGTCATTTTGCCCAGAAAATGTATTTGCAGCAATAGTAATTGTGCTCCTAATTCAAACTTGCCGTTATAAAATGCAACTTCTCAAGGTACTAACAGTACAGTTTAATCAAACGCAGGGTATATATGTAATTACTTTTTATATGCCTTCTTCACTGGTCAAATGGCTCACATGCTCACCTTTAGTGCACATGTTCCTCGGTTCGACTTGCGGTAGAAGTACATAAAATGAGTTGAGTTGACTTTCTGCTTAACGTCCCGTGCAGCAGCGAGGCTACATGAGACGTTGACATATTGATTAATGTAGATGCATATAGATTAATGTCGATCCAAACCCCATTAGCTCCCGCCGAAAATCTAATCCTAGTCTTTCAGGAAATGCATTGAAATATAAACGCATTACGATGGTTCAAATTCCACCTTAAATTGAAGGTCTGAATCTCATATAGTTTCAGTACTGAAAGGGACGCTAAAGCCTAATTCAACTAAACGAAAATTTTAGATTCACCTATTCTTAATCTGTACATGAATGTGTAACAGGACTCATTTTGTAGTGTCATAGCTTTTTTGGTTAAATTTACAGTTATGTTTCACTCTGCTCTTATACAAACATATTAAGTATTGCTAAATTTATGTATATATAACGAAAAAAAAGTTCAGTCAGTCATATATACGTGTATCTTTGCTACTCAATTACTTTGTTAAACACACAGAACCTAATTTCTATATACTATATGTCTATATGACAAAATTTGAATTTTAGATAAAAGTTAGTAAAACTATTATTTGTGAATATTGATATTCGAACACTGAAACTTTTAACTATTTACCCTATAATGTTATAATATAATGTAACAAACCTATTTTCTGGAATACTAAAACATGTAGCAGCACTTCTTTCCAATCGGTAATGACACAGCCGCAATGAAGTCATCCATACACACATTACAACGGCAACATATTATAAAATAAGCGGATATTTAATTATGATTAGAAAGAAATTGTAAACACGTTGAAACAAGACGGATCAACATATACCAATATACTTATAAGATTTGTAAATTACTTCTCACCAAAAGTTGTATCTTGGAATCGGTTATCAGAAAAAGATAAACACACTCTTAAACAAGTGAGTATTAGCACGCGAGACGGAGCGACACTATCGACAATCGCTCTCGCTCTCGCAGTGAAAGTTATGAACTAAAACAGTGTACTTCCGGATTCCATTTGACTGACTCGGGCCTGACCAAACTTCGTTGTGAATAATTAAAGTTTCTTTTTTTCTCCTTCAGCAAGTACCATAATTTGAATATTTTTCGCCAACTTAAATATTTCAACGTAATCCGTTTATATAAAAATTTGGGTACAGATTGAGAATAAGGTAGGTATTGATAACTTCTCAAAACGTGAAAGAATTAAAGTTAGGTCAATAATTACAAAACAATATATAAACTAAGCGTAACGAAGAAACGAAGCAAGAAACAAAACGTAAATTAAACAAAATAACAGAACGTAAATTAAACAAAAATAACTGTAGTGCTTTGCTGTCATTCGGGGCACTACAACTTTTATGAGCAATTTCTTTACGTTTCTCTTACAACGGAAGAAACAAACGTGAAGAAAAAGATGGGAAATAAAGAAGAGTTGGGTTTGCAATTGTAAAAAAGTTGCCATATCTGGAAATCCATTAATATTAGAGACATGTTAAGGATATGATATAGGGACAGGCAAAATCATTTTTATATAAAAGCCGGAAACCGAACCGATTTCTAAAAATCCGAAATGTGGAAACCGACAATTCGGTTTTCTCCAAAACCGGTTTCGGTTTTTCACCGGGACCGGTTTTAGCTTTTTCCAAAAACGGTCTGGTTGTTCTATGAAAAACCGTACCGGTTTTTGAAGAAAACCGGAGCTGATTTTGAAGGAAATCGAAACCGGATTCGGTGAAAACCGGACCGGGTTGGAAAAAACGAAACAGGTTTCGGTGAAAACCAGTTCCGAAGAAAAACCGTTTTTTTTTTAAAAAGTTTCAAAATCCCAGTTTCGGTTTTCCTAACAACCGGAAAACGGAAAACCGTTTTTTCTCCAACACTAACATGAATCTTGATATATGTACTAATTTAATTGCTCGACACCAAATTTCTTTCCTGAGAATTAATAAGCCATTCCGAAATGTTTTGTTGCACTGAATTCAAAAATAATAATAGTTTTGAGTATCAGGTCTCAATTTTTGGCAAACCAGGAAAATGTAATTACAAGTTTCTACTTTCTGGAACTAATTTGGATTTGTTAGAAAACATATTTTTTAATATATATATATATATATATATATATATATATATATATATATATATATATATATATATATAGAGAGAGAGAGAGAGAGAGAGAGAGAGAGTGAGAGAGAGTATATGTACGAGACAGATTCAACAATTATTGTCCCCGTCATAATTAAAATACTTCAGCTGGGATGAGTGATTAGGGATATTGTAGCCTAATGTCTTACATGCCTATATGCTAAATTTCAGAATCATAGCTGCTATGTTAATAGTTTTTGTGGTCTCAGGTGTGAGAGGTGACACCTAGCTTGAGAAATGAAGGAAACCAAACACGAGCTGTCATCAAGTACATCCAGAAAAAGGGGTTAAGCCCAAAGGAGAATCATGATAACATGATCAGTGTGCTGGGTGATGGTGCTCGTTCCTACCAGGTTCTAAAGAACTGGTGCCGCGAATTCCGTTGCGGCAGGGAAAGTTGTCAACAGGCCCCTGGTGCTGGTCCTCCAACAACAGCATGGTCCCCAGAAAACATTGATGCTGTGCATGATACGATTATAGCACACAGATGAATCAAGGTGCAACAGTTACCGGACTTCATGCGCATCTCTGTAGGCTCAGTGGAAACCATTGTGCATGAACACATGGGATTCAGAAAGGTGTCAGCGCGATGGGTACCCAAAATGTTATCTTGCGAACATCAGAAAGACAAAGTTCGATGTCCAAGAGCTGGTTTGGAGGTTATGGGGGCAAACCTGAAAAAAGTTCTTTGATAGATTTGTGACAGTGGACGAGACGTGGCTCTACCACTATGATCATGAGTAAAAGCGATAGAGCATGGAGTGGCAGCTGTGTCTGATGAGCACGTTGGGAGGTTCCACCAATCCATTCAGACTCTAGGGCAGTGGTACAAAGCAAAATCTGGTGTGTCAATGGTCGCAAATTTCTTCTGGAACTTGGCATGTGACACAAGAGGGAAGTTTCCTAAGTGTTTGTTTTCGTTTGAGTGCCAATGTATAAATGCAGTGATTTCAGCTGCGGCTTTTCCTCATTTTGGAAACTTTGCAGTTTTCATTGTTACGGGCATAGGAGTTTTTCGCAGTTTGACATACAAGATTTTGCATTTGTTCTCACAAATCTCGCATTTTTGGCTATACAATTGCGCATTTTGACGCCAGGTTTGTTAGTTTACAATATTAAATATACAATATTATACTCACTCCAATACGGGCTTAATATACATACTTCTTCAACTTGCGAAAAAACCCTTGCCCCTATTCATTGTTTGTCACTCTAATATAAATGGAAATGCCACGAAATACAAAGATATACATTTTCTTTTATATTTCTGAGATCCAGATGTGCCACCTATATATTTTTTCAACATGTCGTTTTTACATCAAAGTCACAATATTTATTAAAATTCACACATTAAAAAGCCTTTTAACCTGTATTTACAAATTTCTCAACAACCAGACCTGATACAGCATAATCTGACTTCCTAATCAGAAGGTCAAAACTATAAAGAACCCTACTGTCATTTGGGAAAGAGAAAAAAAAAGTGAAAATCTGTAGAATAGTGTTATTTGAAACAAGCAGGTATTGCCACAGTATTTCGCTATTTTAAACAGAAAATTGGATAATTTCATGTATATAAAATAATTTCCAGGATGCCAGTCTCATCATGGGAAAACGAATAAAACATTTAAAATATTTTTTTTATCACAATTATCACCTGAGTCGAAATGGACTTCTATAATTTCTCGTTTACGGAAATGATGGAAAAGGATTTAAATTTTTCGCAAAGAATGACGCCATAAACTTATTCTGGGCCGTATGATGGACGGGAGCAAACACTGAAATATGACATAACAAAATCATTGGGCGATAAGATGAGGGTTGGGGTTAGAAATCCGTAGCTAGCCGAAGGTTAGTGTATATATATTGCTTGTGGAAACATGTATATTGTCAGTATTTCCACCTTTACGACATTGTAAATAAACACTACTGAAATCCAGAAAGAAATATAGAAAAGGAAACAACAAAATGGAATTGCTGGCATTAACCTTTTTTCATCTCGTAAGAATGACACAAATATGAATAAACCAACATAATAATTTCGCTACGAAGTAAAAGTTTTTATACATATACTGAAATGAAAAGCTATATACCCCAGTGTGTCATTCTACAACAGTCTACGAAATATTTGTGGATCGCAACGGAACGCAATAATGTAATAAGTTATTGTAACTACAATACCGGCTATCGCAAACTAAAATGTAACTTTTGCGGTTACGTTGACTCAAACGCGAACGGAATGAAGCCACAGGTATGATTTATTTATCCCTATTAGTTGTTTTCCTTTTTTAAATATTAGATGTGGTAATTTGTTTGTGAGTTACTCATATATATTGAATTAGCTTATCGTTGTCTGTAGCATGTATCTTGTATACTACCTGCCTGAAAACAGCTTTCTTCCTTTCTCTTTGACTTATGAGGTAGACTGTTTCGAAAATAAAGCGACCCTAAAAAATACCTCTGTTGAAGGCTCAACCTGAAAACAATGTTGGTAGTAGTAATAATATTAAATTCCCATTAAAGTTTAATAATTTTCTAAATTCCATATATGTACCAGCTCAGAAGTATTGGTTATTATAGTCAGGGGAACATTATCCGCCCCCTCCTGATTTTATATATCTGAACCGAAAGCTTAAAATTGAATCAGTGAATAGAAAAATGGAAACATTACCAACACGTTACTTCTGAAAAACGAAAAGTAAAACTGCTTATCGGAAATACCATTGCTTGCGTCAAAATATCTGTATGGGAGATTTGTAGCGTATGTTAAGACCTTTCATTTCCCAAAATTCCAAAAACGTAATGGGAATGGGTATTTAATAATGGAGAAATTGCTATTGTGAAATGTTATCCTTTATTTTTGGAATGTTCTTCTTTTTCTACTCACCGATTCAATTGGTTTCAAGACCACTAAACATTAAAAGTAGATTATTTCAGCGGTTCTCGCTTTTTCCTCTTGTCTTCAGAGATAGTGAAAAAGGGAAATTCATTTTTCTTTCCTCATGGGATGGGAACTAAAAAATGAAGGCATGGAAAGAAGTTAAGCTAATAAACTCTTTTGGATAATGTAATGGGGAGACTATCTGGACTACAAATAAACCCTATCGATCCTCTATGAGTGAACTGGAACTAGCTCAATGAAATTAGTATGTTATGAATGAAAATCATATGTAAATATGTGAAATAGTGAAGTGTATAACAAATATTCAGGAAGTAAGAAGGGTATGATAATGACATTAAGAGTTGGCATGTTTCCCATGAAGTGCAAAGAGAGGTTAATGAAAGAAAGGAAAACGATTGGTGCATTAAGAAAAAAATAAAGACGGAATGAAAAAAATAAGAAATAACACAGTGGTGTGATTTTTAGTCTGAATAAAATATCCGTGATTTACACAAGGAACCTAACTTTCTGTTGAAAAACACAATTACAAATAACAAAAAAAATCAAAACAGTATTTTTAGTCGCAGAGAACTTCCTGAGTTACAAGAAACAATTCCGAGGTTGTGTAACCGAGAAGGCGGTACCAAAATTATGTCAATCTAGAATTATGGAAACACTGACTGGATGGACATAATACCCTAGAAAGACCGTGTAGCGAAAAGGTGGATGAACTACAATATATTACCAAAAAAAGCATAAATACCGGAGCACTGCCTCTGTGTGTGGTGTTGGTTGTGAGACAATTTTCTCCTAGATTAAGTCGAAGAAGAGAGCTCTAGTAATTGATGTTATTGCTGTAACGTAGGAGTGCGGAAGACAGGAGGAAATCCCTCGGTTTATTTAAGGGCTGACTTAGAGCTTGAAGTAATGGACAATTGTCGGTATGGTAAACCAATACGCTACCACTCCACCTGGGAAACAGTTTTCTTTGAAAAAGCCCTCAAAGGAATAAAAGTGATACACGGTCATTTTGTTAGCAATTGCCGGTGAACCTTTTCTCAGCCTATCCACAATCGAAATAGTATTCAATTTAAATTGAAAATTTACATTTTTTCTGAAGTTAGTCAAAAATGACTTTGTTATCTAGCCGCTTGCATTAGAATTAATCTCCTTTTTATTATTATTTTCCTTTTTTAAAATTTCTTACTTTGACGAAAACAGAATGCAATCAGCAAAGTTAGTTAGTGTTTATTATTTCAATTATTACTTTTAGTAACATTCTTTGTTCAGTTTTATGGAATATAAATGAAATAATATTAACGAGTAAAACATAGATTCAACCAATATATTAATAATGGGTTATGAATTAAGGTAACCACTTGAATAGGCCAAGAGCTTGAAATTTTACCTAAAAGTTGTGTGAGCTATAAAAGAAATATAAAAGATAATAGTAAGTAGACGGCCTGCTTATACTATTAGAGGTAATAATTTACGTAAGAATTTAACAAATTCTTGCAATTTTAATTGCAGTCATCCAAATTTTTTCAAAGATCGTATATGAATACCCCTCCTAGGTTATATACAGAACGATTCACAAGAGTATCTAATTATTTCCAATATTGCTAAGACTTTCTACGTACAACGAGGCGAAACTTTTATATTCTTGCAGAGATAAAAAGGAAAGGCGCAATCTGAACACGATTGTTTCCCAGTCGTGAAAGACCAGTGTTCTGAGTCTTATCCACAGTGTTCTGAGTCTTATCCAATGACTTGATTTTAAGATAAATAGGCTACCGAAGCTAATGGAACATAGGTCATTGCGATAAAATGCAGAACATAACTATACAAATATATATACTGGGTGACTGGTAATTCGATGCTTTCCTTGCAAGGGGATATTCTCCAAGTACATTTTTGGAATATTTGGAACGAGTACTTTGGAACATTTTTTATCTATATGAACCACGAGTGGCAAATTAATACTTTCTGAGTAAATTGTACATGTGTGATTTCTTTGAAATTTGCCGGCTAACGAGAGGTGCGCGAAGAAGTTTTACTCTGATCCACTTCCACATATCATAGAGTGATGGAATTTTACACATGTGATCCTGCATACCTATGTGTGGCATGTAGTAGTATACATTTCGTTACTCTCCACCGTTGTTGTGTTATAGATCCCAACGCGAAGTAAGGTGTAGTGGTCCAAAATCCATTACTCCAGCTCAGAAAGCAGCTTGGCAACGTCGCAGAAGTACTTGATCCTAGGAAATGACTACATGGTTGTTAAGAGGTGAAATGAAGATGGTTTGAAGTCAAGACAAAATTCGAACTATGATTTCATACCCAGGGTAGTGTATCAGGCTGGCCAACATTCGAGCAGTGAACTGGTGCGTCGTTTTCCAGGAGGCGGACACTTTTGTCAGCATGCCACGTTCTGGGAATTCACAGAAGCGCGGAGCACACACAGCAGTGAGGCATAGTATATCTTGTAATTGTGGTACCCTTTGCCTGGGAAGCAATTAGTAATACCCCATGCTAATCCCAAATAAACGTGATCATCACTTTAGTCTCTCATAATTGAACACAAACTTTCGTTGGTAGTGGTATATCTCCACGCTTTCACTGGTTTGACTAGGTTTTCCCTAGTTTTCCTCACTCGTACCAAGCGAAGACCGGGATGGTACCTTCTAGAATGCCAGGGTCAATCCTTTCCCACACCCTAGACCCATCTCGCTTTAATAACTCAAATGTGTTGTTTTGTTATGACTTTTCAAGGTTTGCATTTTTACCATTGTACGAAGCTTATAACATTAGGCTGTCATTATAGCAATTCGTATGCCAATGGTCGTAAATTTGTTTTGAGTTATTAAAGCGATGTAATTGCTATTTTCTTTCTTTCTTTCTTTATGCATTTAAGCAAGAATGACTCAATGAAGGGTTCGGACCTCCAATTCCGGGGTCACATCGGTCTTCTAGGTAGGTCTAGGATTTGGGGAGGAGTTGACTCTGGCATTCTAGAAGGCACAATCCCGGCCAACACCTGGTGGGAGTGAAGAAAACTAAGGAAAACCTAGTCAAACCAACGACAGCATGCCCACATATACCACCACCAAAGAAAACTCGTGTTAAACTCTGAGAGACCCAAAGTGATGATCGAGGTTTATTTGGGATTAGCGTGGATATTACTACATGCTTTAAATGCAAAGGGTACCACAATTACCAAGATATATTATCCTATATGCATTACTGTCGCGTATACAACGACGCAAATAGGCTAGCTGTCACCGGGGGTAAGAACTCGTCTTAGCGATTTTCTTTCCTGACGAACCAAACCAAAATGCTCCTGGACTACATCTGACATTAGCATAATACATTGATTCTCCTATTCCATTATTTCTTCAAGTGGTAAAGCTTGATTTCAAAATTGCAGTACATAATTTAATTTTAGTACAAGATAAAACGTCAAACTAATTGGAATTTGTTTGTCAAATAATCTGAGAGTAGCATGCTTGGCATATTCTTATAGTCTTATCATAATAACTGTAAATCACAATGCTTTTTTGAATTATGTGGAAATATGTATTGTGTAGAATGAATCAACAGTCTGCTGCTTTAGAGTAGAATATTTAATTATGGCAGTCAAGGTCCGGGGTCTTTCGCTGCAAGTTTTCTTTTAAACAATACTTCAAAAGATAGCTTTGAAGCTAACTTATGCTCGATAGATATGATTCTAAGGTTGGTGCGTCGCTATTGTCTTGTTAAGTTTCTGAGGTAATTTTTATGATCTTTAGTTTGCTAAAAATTCCATTCCTTGCCTTATAGTGAAAATAAATATTTGTCTAATTTTGCGTCCCCTCAGTCCAGTACCCGGGCAGAAGTCCTACTTGCCCCTCTTTAGTTACGTCACTGCATTATATCTCAATAGTAAGACAGAAAGACGAACGGGCAAAAGTTTTCAACAAGACTCCCAATTTTATTTAATATAGAAGTCTAAAAACTAAACATCGTCTTGTTGATATTTTACGAACAGTTTGAAAATGAATACTACCGGTATATGGTAGTATACGTTACCATTTCGTGATTATATTACATTTAACTCTGCAGTAGAGGTTTCCTTCCGGATAAAGTACTAACTTAATTAATAAAAATTACTCTCTGCTTGGTTTAACTACTTTTGTTGCACCGGATTTGAAAACATGCACTACAAGTACCATGATACCATTGCTATGAAATGCAAGCACTCTTTTCGAGAATGGGAGAATGCTTACTCATTTGAACACACAATTCCAGCTTGAATATCACACAAAACTTCATTATTCCGCTTGCTTTGTTCGCCATATGCATTTACCATCCCTGTAGTGCTTACTCCAATACACAAAACATAAAGCACATTTTATAGATTTCAAGTGCCTGCATTTGTCATATGGGTTTATTTCACTTTGACAGTTCAATGAATATTTTTATTTCTTGAGTCTACAAATACGAGAATTAAAATGAAATAATAATTACATAAAAAGTTTAATTCAAATTGGTAAATTCCCGTGACGCAACTAATTCATCGTCACAGAAATGGAAATTCTCCATTGGATCTGATAGTAATATCCTGCCTTGCCATTTATATAATGAAGTTCAATGGCTACAGTAACGTTTCTATAAGCAAATATTATGCGTGACACATTTATTTTATTTTACATTGAATATAAGTATAACTTATGTACACTTAGTTACAATAAATTAAAGGGCCTATCCGGTTTACCATATGAACTAATCTGTTTCACGTGATCAGGTCAAAAATAAACTTGTTTCCTAAATCGATTGTGGATATTCTAAATCCTGACGTAAGATATATCAAGCATGTAACAAGTGCCCTGGGTAATTTGAAGAAAGTGATTATGTACTTTATTATCATTATTATTTATTTTACTCAAACAACTTGATTTTAGACAATGTTTTATCCATAATTACCTTACCTGCTATCCATCGTTTTTATTCTCCTCATTATGCCTTTGAAATAAGCTTTCAATTAGCCATCACCTTATTATAGTTTTTGAGATATGTGCACGAATTCATTTTTGTTTAATCATTTTTTCATTGATATTAATGTTTGTTTGTAAGTTTTTTGAAAATATTACATCCATTTTAGGACGATTTGCTTTCGAAATATAGAATCCACAAAGCCTCCTCCACATTTGAGCAAAATTTCAGCCATCTCCTTTTTTACGGTTTTGAGCTAAGTGAAGGAATTATTGTTTCTTCATTAATTTTCTATTGGCATTAATGTAAATGTTTCGTGCGTTTTTTGACTAAGTCTCATCTATTTTAGAACAATTTGGTTTTCTACATAGTCCGTTCTACATTTGAGCTAAATTTCAACCATCTTACCCAGAGTCTGTTCCCATCATTCTGACCGGATAGGCACTGTCTTCTATATGCTAAATGGCATGATTAAATTAATTATATGACTTTTTATTTGGACACTGTAATACATCACATTTTTGTAATTGGTGAATATTTAACACATTCTACCTCTGGGATGGTTAGTAAAATTACAAAGTCACGAGCACATTTTCCTGTTGGGAGTGTAATAGGTTCAATCTGCTACGTTGAGGTTTTATTCACACCGAAAGTGATTAAAATTAACCTGTTTTATTCTTCAACGACATAGAACGAAAATGGTAACAGATAGTAAAAAACGAATTTCTGTAAACGATTCAGCGTCTCAAGACAACACAATACGACTATAAAGAACACTCTACTAAAAACGTAAGTGGTTCAAATGTACTACTATTTCAGGTTTCAATACCTATTTCAATGTTTACCGCCATAAAATGGAAACGGTAATAGATACCAAGAAGTTGTTTTCTACAAACTATTCAACATCTCAAGACAACATATCATGCCTATTCACAACACTCTACCAAAACCAAAAATGGTTCAAAACCGTCTCTGCGACCCCGAAAACTGTGGAATCAATACTAATTTTAACCATATTGGATCAGTTTTAAGTATCTCTCCCTCCCGTCCCCTAATTTGTACCGTCAAAATGGGAATGATAAGAACCATCCTAGGCTCTAATCTCATGAATGTCGCAAATTTGTTCAAGATTGGTCTCGTGGTTCAAGATTTATTATGTTTAATATATCAAACATATTATGTTAAATATATATAAGGAAAAGAAATCAATCATCCCAAGGTTGTACAGGTGCAATCGAATGGTTTTGTCCGACACCCGATACCGTTGTGCAAGTTCCTTGCCCCTTTGATGTGGATGACGTTTGTTGTTCTCTTTTAGTAGTGCTTCATCGATAGTTGATGAACGTCTAGCTCGAGGCCCTGGAGGCTCTTATTTTTCGATGAAAATCGGCTGAACCATTTTTGTGCTGTTCGCTTCCTCATCGAACCCTCTCCAAACGCAAGGCATATATTTCTAGCAGCTTCTGCAGCACTGCTGCTTAATTTGATTTTATTAAATAAACACTCCTGTAAAACATCCTTTGTCACAGACATGTTGTTTTCAGAATTGTAGTTCCTACAGAAGTACTTGCGATATAACCAGTAAGCCTCACAATTCTACATAGCCTGATGGTTGAAGGGAATGTGAACATCTGACGTCATCCACACAGGGTTACCGACGTTTGCCATTTGAATTTCACTTTTAGTCCCAGCGGCACTTACTTTTTTTGGATGCCTGTTCCACAACCTGTTTTATATATATTCACAGCTAAATTAACTTAATCGTTTTAGTCGTGTGACTTCAGTTTAACAATATTCAGTTTCGAAGGAATTATATTTAGTTGATGACGTCTTTTCCCGCTGAAAATATATCAAATACATGGTATTGTGTACAGTGATGACGCCCGCCTTAAGTTCTTAGGGGCGCAAAGGAGGAGCAGATACATTTTCGGGGGGCCGGCTATTTTCCACACCAAAAATTACATTTATTATATTTGACTTACTTTACATTACATTGTGTATTTCGTTGCTGTTTTTATATTAGAACTATATCATAATAAATTAAAGTTATTTTAAGTAAAATTTGTAACTAACAAAGAAGTAACCTCTGCACATGAAATATTTTTGATTGCAACTTTTGAAAACTAAACATAAATTGACACATATGCTACGAGTAACACATTTGACTAGTACTATATGCTACTAGGGTGTCGCTTATTTTATTTTTCGGTAATTTCGTGTTGGGATGCGCACACACCCCCAAATGTATTTTATGTGACCATAAACACGCATTAGTGAAATAGCATCTTTCTACGATAACGTTAACCCTTGCCGACTTGACTACAAATTCGTGTAATGGCGTTTTCACATTATAATATAATTTAGAATTTCCAACCGTGATAACGGAGAATCTAAAAGAGAGAGAGAAACGAAACTTTGCACGAAGCAACTAGAGCAAGAGCGACATCGGTCCGTGTATTGACAAACAGCACCGGATGAACATTGCTGCCAACCGAATAGACAGTTGTGTATTTGAAAACTGAATGGCTTAAAGGGAATATCATCAATGGAATCACTGTCATGATGAAAATGAAGACAGAAGAGATTGTAAAGGCAAATCAATGTTGCAAACGTTTCGAGCAATAACATGTAATATGTGTTGGAGCACACAGGGAGCGAGGTACTAACGTTTTGTACACCTTAAATCAGATATTGACAAGAATTGTTGGCGTTGATTCTTAGTCTAGAAGCATCCGCTGAACAGTGTTGCTATCAACAGAAGAGAGAAATTGAGTTTGGAAGAGATACAATAACTCGGAATCGGTCACTAATCCTGTGTGATTTAAAACCTATAATGCAAGGCAGAAGAGCATGAGGAGTAGCCGTGGTTAGATGAGATTGGTAACTTACGTACTGACAGGTATATTCGGTATCATGTTAGAGCAGAGGACTAAGGTTCGTAGAAGATGGCAACGCTGCACAGCAGCGTCTTTTTTACTCTTGATTTCGTAATGGTTTTCCGTGTCCTTAAAAACCCTCGAGTAGATAAACCCATTCAAATTGAACGCTGTTTTCATATTTTAACCAGGTTATTCTGATTCCAACACGCTGTTCAGCGTTGCCACATTTCACAAACCTTACTTGTCAGCTTTTACAAGATATCGTATGTCTTGGTCAGGTATCGATCTCACATAACCACGTTTCTACTCCTCATGTTTTACCGTTTTGCATTATAGGTTTTAAAGCATACAGCACTAGTGACCTTTTCCGAATTATTGTATCTCTTCCAAACTCAATTTCTCCCTTATGTTGATAGCAACATTGTTTAGCGGATGCTTCTAGACTTAGAGTCACAACAATTCTTGTCAATATCTGATTTAAGGTGTACAAAACATTAGTACCTCACTCCCTGTTTGCGCCAACACACACAGAGAAAAATCCGTTCTCCGGACAGTGGTATATTGTACAAATATACGGTATCCACTTGCTTACTATAGAGATCAGTACGGAACATACGTTATCCGTATGATATATAGACACTGCCCTTAGATGTTACATCATGCCGTTGCAGGATGTCTGATATCTAACAGTTTTCCGTATATCACATACATATACTTATGTTACCTTCCTCAGCTATATGTTATATACGACCATTTGTATGTGAGATCCTGACCGCCTACATTGTTACACACGGAAAGTACGTAGGATGGAACACATATACAGAAAGTATTATAAAACATGCGTTTTCAGTTATACGTCTGCTATACGTTAAGTCCAAAAACTATAGGAATTACGCATGTAATATATCTTTTTAAGTACCCCACCTACATATTTTTCTCAGTGCATATTACACGTTATTGCTCGTAAAGTTTGCAAACTGATCTGCCTTTAAAATTTTTGTTGTCTTTATTTTCATTGCTGTTTCCAATGATGATATTCAATTTAAGTCATTCCATTTACAAAAAGAAACCTTTGTCTTGGGTTGGCAACACTTTTCATCCGGTGCTGTTTGTCAATACACTAATAGATGTCCCCCTTGCCCTAGTTGCTTCGTGTAAATTTTCGTTTCTCTGTCTCTTTTAGTTTCTCCGTTATCATGGTTGGAAATTCTAAATTATATTATAATGTGGAAATGCTATTTCATGACTTTGTCGTCAAGTCGGCACGGGTTAACTTTCTCGCAGAGAGCTGCTATTTCAATAATGCGTGTTGCGTATCGCAGCACGAAATTACCCAAAACAAAGGACACCCTAATATATATGTAGGAAAAACTCTGCATCGAAATTTCCGTGCTGGTTCACTAAGGATATAATTAGGAAATTGAAGGCTAAGTAAAGTTATCGTAGAAAATTTCAACTAAAAACTAGCAATAGTACCTCTTATTACATGGAATTCGCTCGTTTGAGAAAAGAAGTTCAAAATGACGTCAAATTAGCCTATGAAACATTCTTGCATAATAATGAAAATATTATTACTAAGAATTCAAGTGAATTGTGGAATTTTATTAAAAATAGGAAAAGACATCTACCGTCTAAATCATTAAAGTTTCAGGGTCATAATCTGTGTAGTAACGAGGAAATAGCCAATACTTTTGCGAAGTATTTTAGATCAGTGTATGTTTCCTCTTCAGAAACGATAACTGATTCCAACATAGATCTGGGAGATAACAGATATGGTAGCATAGGAGCACTAAATATTTGCCAGATAGATTTGAAGGAAATAGAAATGGCTATTAATACCCTTAAGTCCAAAACGGCAGTTGGTTCTGACGAACTTCCCTCCTACATTGTGAAGGGTTGCGCTGATATATTTAAATATCCCCTATTAATTGCATTCAATTTATCAATAAGAACAAACACTTTCCCAGACAAATGGAAAACAACTTCAATTTGTCCAATTCCGAAGTCCAACAATAATCAAGATAGTACCAACTTTCGACCCATAGCAATATTACCTGCTTTTGCCAAAGTATTTGAGCATATCTTGTATCGACGAATCCTTAATCACGTCAAACCGGTTATCTCAATTAAACAACATGGCTTTATTTCACAAAGATCAACAATAACAAATCTTGCAATTATTAAAGATTTTATAGAGAATGCATTAAATGTAGGCAGCTAAGTAGATGTGATTTATATTGACTTTGAAAAAGCTTTTGATAAAGTTAATCATAACATATTACTAGAAAAATTAAAGCTTTTCCACTTTTCTCCGTCCCTGATTAAATTCTTCTCATCATACGTATCTAATCGTAAACAATCCGTTCTTTTCAATGCATAGAAATCTAAAGAATATATTGCATCCTCAGGAGTCCCTCAGGGTTCAAACTTAGGACCATTGTTATTTCTCTTCTTTATTAATGATTTACCTGACTGTATTCTGACCATGAAACATTACTATATGCCGATGATCTAAAAATATATGCTAAAATCAATTCAATAGACGACAACATAAAGCTGCAGCAAGGTCTAGATCATATTGGTAACTGATGCTCTTCGAATCAACTTGGGGTCAATGCAAGTAAGTGCAAAGTATTATCATTCACTAGGAGCAAATCACCTCGTCACTTTAATTATGCAATTAATAAATATATAGTAAATAAGCATGATTCAGCTAAAGATCTTGGTGTAACGTTTGATTCTAAGTTAACGTTTGACAATCAAATTGTAAATATAACAAGTGAAGCATTCAAGCTATTAGGATTCATAATTAGAACGGGAAAAGAATTTAAGAACTGTTCAACATTACAGAAGTTGTACAATGCATATGTTCGCTCAAAGTTAGAGTATGCCTCTACTCTTTGGAATCCGACTCACATAAAACACCATAAGCAGAAATACATACATTTTTTTTTTTAAATTTCTAACATATAAAGAAACTCACATTTATCCTACTTACGACAGCTATAAAACCATACTTGCTAACTTTCATCTTCCAACACTAGAAGAAAGACGACATATGATAGATTTATTATTCATTCAGAAAGTAACGCAAAAATATTTTGGATTGTCCTGATTTAGTTTCTTTATTGAATTTTCATGTCTCCACATTAAAAGTAAGTAGAGACCCTGGTCTTTATTACTGCAAAAAATCAAGAATTAATATAATGATGAAATCAAAAATCTGGAGGACAACAACTTTGTATAATAGAATGTGTTCAAATAACAATGAATTTGATATATGTGATATGTCGCCTAAGACATTTAGAAATGCCATTATCATGACTTATCAAGAGTTGTGAACTCAAGTTATGCTATCAGGAATTATGAACATGTAATTGCGTAATTTACAACACTGTAATTGGGCTATAGCCTATTGTGTTGACAATATATATATTGCATCCTTAGGAGTCCCTCAGGGTTCAAATTTAGGCTATATATATATATATATATATATATATATAATTTACGAGAGACTGCTGTAAAAATCTCTTTGTTCAACCCAGAAGGAATGTAGGTACTAGGATCAAAGATGAAAGTGTAGTTTTGAAGAACATACCTCTGTATGTACAAATACAAATTTTTATATTAATAATAAAATTCTTATTGCTTTCTCAGGCCTCTGAAGTGATTATATGTGCCCAAACAGCGAATTTCACGAACATCCAGATCAAAACTGTTATAACGTTTTTTTTTTCAAAAAGTGTAAAACGCTTTTTCTGGTCAGCCACCCTGAATGAGGTTTTCCTGGGTTTTCTTTATTGTCATTAGGCAAATGCCTGGGTGATACCTAACTTATAGGTCCCAGACTGCTTCCTTCCTTCACCAATCCTTTCTTCCTTCCCTTTTCCCGGATAGTGTGCTCGCCGAGAGAGTCATCCATCAAAACGTGACGGGATAAATGGTCTTCAATGCCGAAAGCCCTCAAATCTAAATCCTAAATCCTCTCTTTACTAAATCCTAAATCCTAAATCCTAAATAGTCTCCGAAGTAAATTAATGAGGAAATCACCGAAAAACTAAGATACTATTCTCCGTTAAATACAGTGGTGAAGAAGTGAGTGGCTTAGTTTAAACGTGACGATTTCTCAACAAATTATGCTTCAAACCCGGGATGACTAAAAGCAGTGATTTTTCCCGAAATCATGGATGAAATTTGTTACATTATTCTTTAAAATTGCAGCATTTCAGCCAGTGGTGGATATAGCTCAGTACCGCGGACCTAGTCCACCCCAGTTTAATTTAAGCTATTGTTTATATATATTTTATACTGTATAGTAAATTCACGATATACTTATTATAGCCTGAGGGCTGGCTGCAACCCCCTTCCATACTTTTTACAGCCTCAGCAAAACTTGTGCCAGAGATTGTGGTCATTTCTTTCGAATGCATCGGTAGTATAGTTCAGAATGGCTTGGGTATGTGCAAGTTGTCGACATAATGGGTTCCCAAAAAAGATGTCAGGAGAATAAAAGAGTGACGGCATTGAGAGAAGTTTTCTTCCAATTTGACTGTAATGCTGATCATTTCGCTCACGAATAATAACCATGTACGAAATATGGTTGTACCACTATGATCCTGAAACGAAACAACAGTCAATGGAGTAGTAGCACTCATTTCTCCCTCGCCCCACGAAGTTCAAGACACAGAAGTAGGTTGAGGAACTGTAACATTCTTCTGGGCTAAGTATGGAGTCGTACTTATAAACTACCTCAGTAACGGTCACATATTTAATCCAGAATCTCTACATCACTCACAAAACTGAAAGAAAAATTCAAAGTTCAACACAGCGGAAAATGAAAATAAAGAAATTCTGTTCCTTCCGTAGAATATACCTGTCCTTCAAGCCCCTGCGAACACAATTGGTATTGCATAATCTAGGATTTCAATGTCTAGATCATCATCCTTATTCCCCAGATTTAGCTCCGTCTAACTATTGCCTGTACTTATTTCTCAACTTAAATAACACTTGAAAGGACGCCATTTTAGATCTGATAAGGGTAGTGCTACGAACAGTGGTGCAAAGAAGACTCCAGATTTTCTGAAATTTTCTGCAAAAACTGGAGCACTGTATACGGTAGTATATCGACTCTCGGAGAAAGTGAAGAAGAAGTAAAACTTCTCCATTCCACGTGCACTCCTGGGTTGGACTACGAATTTTTCAGCAGCTTCTCGTACAATTCTAGTCAATATGGTAAACGTCACGTCAGTACTTAGAAAACAAAATAAGTAAGGGAGCAGTAGTGCATAGCAATTACTAACTAAAGACCAGCACTCTGTCAATACCTTTTTTGCAGAGCTAAATACATAATTTAATTCCATACATTTATTATTATTATCATTTGCAGGAAGGGAAAACAGAATTCTTTTTATCCGCCTTCAAACAATTAAGCCCTGGTAGGCGCAAATGAAGATGTTATAAGCCCATCCTCTGAATATTGAAAACCGAGAATATTGTTTCAGGAAATAGAAGTATAGAACCTTTAAATAAAACAAAAAATGAAACTGAAAGCTTCAAATCTCGATAAATACAAACAAGTTATGTAATTGGTTTTACCTTTCTTTTGTTTCTAACCGAAGTTGATACGATGAAAATAAAACACGTGGACCAAATGCTATTGTTCGCTAGGCACAATAATTAAAATTCATAAGAAAGAACTATAACCAAAATTTACCGGAAAAGGCGCTAATATTAGGCTTAGAAAACAGAAATATGCGTGCATACCCAGACGCTCAAAGAAGAAAGCTTGAGGACCTATCTGCTACATAGTAAATGCATAGATAGTACGATCTGACAATGAGATTGGTTATGATACTGATATAAAATACTATATGCAGTACGTTTATGATTGTAGGAGTCTGGGGGCAGTCTAGATGTCAGTCAGGGAGGCAGGAATAGCCACAAGTAGGGCGCTCGCCCCCTTGCCCCCACTCTGGTGTCGTCACTGATTGTGTATCAATAACCTTTATTCTTTGTAAGTGAATTTTTGTTCTATCGAAGAAGCAGAATCGATCTCGTCAAATTCAGGTTAATAAGTTTCCAGTATAATTAGGAATTGTGGTGTAGTTATTCATTAAAATAACGTATTCTGTCAAAACTGAATAGAATATGAGATTTTGAAATAGCCCTTCTTCCACAAATTGCCTGTATAATATAAACCGATATTCTCAGAACTAATCTCAATTTTATTATACGGAACAACTAATTTCATTGCAAGATACTGCTAATTAGAAATCTGCCAGGTTTCTTATTGCGGTATAAAACAATGCATGAAATGACATAACAATTTTGTCTTGGTTTCTAAATGCATATGAAGACAGTGTGAGGCTTCCTATGGCAGTTGCTGAATTAAGAGAAATAAAAAAAGAACAAATACATTTCATTCTGAATGCTTTCTTTTTATTATTATTCTTTCATTTGGAATCTAAGAATAGATAGAATTTTCAATTAAAGATATGTATTTTTTATTATTTAAAATATTATGTTCCTTTACTGTATCTTGTTTGAGAATAAGTGTTTCCTTCCATCTTGTTTATCTTTTCCCTTTTTTGTGTTTATTAGCCAGTGGTGTGTCTTGAGGGAAATTAAATTTTATCGCCGGGAACTGAGGAGAGCTCACGTGATGTGTGCATTCATGTATAGGGTCTACAAGATTTAGTATATTAAGAGGCCCCCTCACGGCAAAATTAAAATATGACTAATTTTACAGTAATTATATGATATCTTCAAATAGATAAAATATAATAGAAGAATGGAACAAGAGCTCGTCAGATAGTATTATTTTAAATGAAATACCGTTATAACGACTTAGTTATCTGCTTTCGATTTCCGGCCATTTAGAAAATCGGCATTTATTTTCTCGCTTTCTAAATGGCTGCAAACGGAAAGCTATTAGGCGAATCATGATAACGGTACTTCATGCAAAATACTATTGTCTAGCGCGCTCTTGTTCCACATTTCGATTATATTTTATATATACGAAGATATCACATAATTACTGTAAAATTAATGGTATTCTAATTTCGCAGTGGTTAGGCATCTTAAGTGAATATTCCTCTTTTTAGTTTCTAGCAATATAAAATTAATTTATTAACTATGTGATTTTCCTAAACAACCACCACTGGCATTAGCTGTATACTACCAAACATAAGGTTAGATTATATTGGAACAATGTTGGCTGCAATGATCAGGCATTCTTGAGCATTAGACGAGGTATGATCAAAATATGTCCATTACGTGTTTAAAACACGCTCAGGGCAGCCGATGGCATCCATTGTTCTTTCATAATTCATTTCCTTACTTGGCCCAAAGCAATGGCGGCGAAACTGGCTTTGGAGCAAACAGTGATATATATATATATATATATATATATATATATATATATATATATATATATATATATATATATATATATATATATATATCGCTTTGAAGCAATTATTTAAATGCGGATGTTGGTCACAAAAATTCATTTTTTGTCAAGGGCGCCCATCAGGGGGGCAAGGTGGGGCACTCGCCCCCTAGAGGAAATTTTACTTCGGAATATCGAAAACCCAGTATAATTTTTAGAATAGCTATATCAAAATTTGAAACTATATTTGATATGTCGCTTATACTTGCCCCACCCTTGGAAACCACAACATGGGCGCCCTTGCTTCTTGTATATCATATTTTGCACTGAATATGAAGCTATTAATAATTTCGTCATGAGTTTCATTTTCTACTGCATCATTTAGAAAAAGTTGGATAAATGATCCTTATGCACACAGTTGACATTAATCACTTGAAGGGGCCCTTAAAAGTCAGGTGGCAGCACTGCGGGTTCAGTCTAACCGTCCTATTGGCCTCAACGCAGGAATTATTTTGTGACATAAAACTCAAAAATACAATACTAAAGTTGCACCAACCAGTTAACAGAATACAGACAAAACTTTTAGTTTTTACAAAGTGGACTTAAAAGAAATCTACTTCCACAGATATTGTAAGGTAACTAGCCCAAATTTAAATACTCTTAGTTAAACTTAAATTTAACGGTAACAAATTCTTGTCAAATTCCATTGTAATCATCACAATAATAATTCCCTTCGTTTGCATTATGTCAAAAGATTGTCACTGATTGGCTATACAAAATTTAGTCGACTTTTAAGTTTGAATATATTTGATCATATAATGAAAAACAATAATGCCCTAACACGGAAGTTGAGATAAATCATTTCGAGACACTGTAGAATGTGAGTGGAGATAAGGCGAAGGACAGTTGTTGGTGTGGGTATATCCAACATACTTCCTGGTTGTGGCAATTCAGACACACCGTGAACTTGCGTAGAGACAGATGGAACATGGGACATCCACAGAGCGTCATAAGAGCATGTATGCTGAACGAGTTCAAATGGAGGTCAAACACCGCTGTAGCGGGACAGAAGATATGCCAGGCCTTTGGTGAGAGTGTCGTGACGACGCGGACATTGCAGCGATGGTTTAACAAGTTTAAGGACGATGACGAAACACCCGAAAACACCACGTGCCAGATTACCAACATATGTACAAAGAAGAACTGAGACAACAATTCAGTGTGTGGAGAAACCATTCGGTAGCACATCTATCAACTTGTGAAGCACTACAAGTTGGGTCAATGGGTCTCACATATTTTGACTCTGGGCCAGAAGGCAACGCGGCAGTCGCCTGTGTTTATTTACTGTTTCGGAGCCATTTCTAGACAGGGCGTTGACATGTGATAAAAAGTGTGTCCTATACGAAGCTCCATGGCGTCGTCATCATTGATTAGCATTCCATGAACCGATTTCAAAACAGCCGAAACCAGCACTGTACCAGAAGAAGGTCCTTCTGTGTATTTGATGCATCGTGCATCGGGAACTGCTACCAGTTGGTCAGAGTATCAATGCAACTGTGTAGTGGCAGCAGTTGAGCTGTGCTCAACAAAAACTCAAAACTCTGGAGCCATCGCTTCTGAATTGCAAATGGGTTCTCGTTTTCCGGGACACCGCTAAGTCCCACGTGGCTTGGATGACTCAGGACACGATTTTCCTCCTTGGATGGGAAACAATATTGCAACCACTATATTCCCCAGGTATTGCACCGTCCGATTATCACTTGTTCCATTCTTTGAACAATCACCTTAGAGGACGCCAGTTCAAATCCCTAGTAAAAGTCCAAGATGCACCTGATGCTTTCTTCGTTTCACGGCCCACCAAGTTCTACCGCGATGGATTTCATGGCCTTCCAGAACTTTTCAGAAATTCGTCGATGCTGATGGGAACTATTTTTGATCTTCCAGGTTAGGTGACATATCGATGTTCGAAGGTGGTGGGTGAAAAAGCAACGAAACTTTTCTTGCTTACCTTTTTATTTAAATTTAAGACCTTGTATACAGAACCTATCTAGACAAGATTGATTTTCTTTGAAATTTCACTTAATTTATTTACGGTTTCCTGACAAAAACATTTATTTATTATTCGTGATTTAAAAAAAAATAATAATAATTTTGTTACACTGAGTCGAAATAAAAGAGAGAGCGAATGAAATCCAAATTGAATGAAAGCATTGTTCCTCACCAAATTTTCCATCCTCTATGTCTTTTAAAACACTTGTTAAAGCATATAAAAATATACTGTACTTACAAATCAGTTTCGTACTTTTGTTTTATGGCTGTACTTATAGTAGCTTGTTAAAACGTTTATCTTCAAACTGTCAAATATAAATCGCAGTAAATTGTGTAATCTGCTGTCACAAAAAGTATCCCATTTTTCGATCGGTATAAGGAAGAGATACTATACTATTTTTCGATCGGTATGGAAAAACAATATTTCTCCGTACTATTTTACCATAAATTATTAATTGGCATTAATCTTTGTTACTTTTAAATAAATGAAGCGAGATAATTTAGTATGATGTTATAAAAGTTGGTCATTTGGGGGGGGGGCGGTAACCATTTGGGGAGCCTGGTTCCAATGGGCCCCCTTGGCTACACCCCTGACTGTAGTACAGATAACCAGTTTCGTAATTGTGGCACACTCGCAAGGGCGCGGATCCTGAGGGGGCGGATGTCCCCCCAAAGCTCATGTGGGCCGGATGTCCTCCCAAAGCTCATGTAGGCCCCTCTATTGTATTTATGAATATACAATATTTGGCATAATTTGAGCGCAATTTGTCTTAAAATCTTCATATACCTTCTGCATCTGAATAGACCACCCGAGATTTACAGAGAAATCAGCGCCCTTGCACACTCGGCCTCATATTCATTTTCCAAATTGAATCTAAATTATGCTGACGCTAGCACTTGCTCGTTGTTGGCTTACAATCCTCAAAGAGGCCTGTAGTAGCTCAAATTTAGGTTTTGACTCGCTGACCACGTACCGTGCTCATTCACACACGTGCACACACGATTATTGCGGTTGAGATTGATCGAGCCCGTGAGCAAGACTCACGAATTGGAAAGTTTCTGCTAAGAAAAGATATTAGTTTGGTTTCTGAATGGTAGAGCTCTTATCTCTTGTTCATGGGGTTCCTGATTCGATCCTCGGAAAAGTAACTTTATGGTGGATAGTAACATGTCCGTGGGTTTTTTTTTTGGAAAACTCCCATTCCATCTAACATTGTAAATATACCAATTCTTCCATTAATCATTCACTTGCCTTAATCATCTGTCTTTAGCCTAACGGGCATAATTGTGGGATGTTAAATTAAAAGATTTGAGCTTTTGAATATGGTATAATTAATTACTACTGATAGATAGGGCGCACCATAAGCCATACACAAAGGTCCTGAGGATTCTCCCTACTCCGTTTAGAGTTCTTTCTTGTCAATATGATTACCTACACACGTTCGGTGCTTTAGTTCCTCATTCGATACTTAATGGGAGCTCACACAATTTCAATTCAACATTAAACTATAGAGCCACGTTTTATGTAGCATGTGTGCTGACAACGACTCTAAGTTTCAAATAAACCAGCAAACAATCAACCTATTGCTTTTATTGCAATCAACCTATTGCTTTATCAACCTATTGCAACTATTGGAAAATGAAAAGTAAAATTGAATAAATTCTTTAAGCTTTACGTCTTACGGATATGCCGGTCAGGTTAAAGGAGACGGTGATGATGAGAAATGAATGGAATCGTGGAATGAAGAAAGTGGAAGGAAACTGGAGGATCCCGAGAAAACTCACGCAACCGATATTTGTCGATCACAAAGCTGGTGTACAACTAAGGACTTCATTCTCCACAGGTGACCACTCTACCACTGACCCAGCGCGTCCCTTGTAAACGATTAGGAAAAAAACTTCTAAATCTGAAACTGGGGCCAATACCCACCAAAGCAGTGAAATCAATGCAAGAATACTTTTTAAGAGCAAAATTGAGTGAGAGTTATAAAAAAGGTCTACTTCTCCGCCACACACAAAAAATTTAGTTCTGCAGGTTCTCTCTATTTGGTGCAAATCACTAGACAGACTCCATTTCTTACATTCATCTCCAAAATGAGGTTTCCGTCGGAAAATAGTTTTAGACAAAATCAAAATATAGTGAAATCTCTTTCGTACACAACCTGAAAATGATAGACTGACTCCCAATCCATCGAAATCTTTGAGTAAGATTCTTAGCGTCTACAATATGAGTTTTCCTGAACACTTTTCCGTCAATAAGTACTCCTGAGGTGACTTTCGTATTGCTAATTTTGGCATTAATTTTTCTGTAAGTAATGGAGAAAAAGTCATATTGTGTGTGTCAATTTCTTGCTTATTGAACCAGTGAAGGTAGTTATAAACTACGGTTCTTGTTACTTGGAAAGTTTTAAATGCTGTTTTACTTTTTTGTTCTTATTTGGTCATATATATATATATATATATATATATATATATATATATATATATATATATATATATATATATATGTGTGTGTGTGTGTGTTTACTTATTTTATTCCACTACAAAGTTTGGAACCTAAAATTCTTACGTAATACAGGTTCTATAAATCCTGTTTAATGTCTATAGACAAGATATTACCTTCTGATGCTCTCCATTACCGACATTGATAAAAATCTTGAAACCTCAATCGGTACGTTCTGAAATACGTATGAAATTGCAATGTACTGTAGACTAACGTTAAATGTCTTGCTATTCCAGGGAGATTAAATTAAGTGACGTATATAACAATGAATATAATGGAAGAACAGTAACCTCAAAATCAACAGTTTAGTAGCGTTTAATGGGAAAAAATATGCTGTTTACACGGCTATAGAGGTATGTTTAGAATAGCTAAGGATTTTGTGTGGCTGTATTAGCAACCAAAATATTATGACGTTTGTTAAAAGGACAATTTCATGTAATTTTCCTGAGCGTTTAGTATATGGATTGAGCTAACAAAACTTGAATTATATTTCAATCGAAAAGAGAGATCGAACTGAGAAAAATGATATGGATGACGGGAAATTATGACTGACAGCTTTCCAGAAAATCGATACAAATAGTTTTCTGGTGGGTTCTCAATATGATGCAGTTGATATCCTTTATTTTACTAGAATATATTGTTTAAAGTTTACTGTTCCAACGACCAACAATTCGTCGCATGAGAACCAGAGGAACGTAACTCCAAAAATGCGGTTTTCGTGTTCTTCATGTTTGGACATAATTTTGAAAGCCCTACTTGGTATAAATGGAACCTAACGCCATCTGTCCCCCTTGTCGATCATCTGTTGTAATGTACCTCAATTATCATCTTATTAAAAACGTATCTTCCTAAGAAAATACTACTTTTGTCCTCTGACCTGTAAACCTAGGAAAATGGAGTTACCTCCTCTGGCTCTCATGCGATAAATTATTCTCTGCCAGTCATCCACAATATGTAGAATTTTGTGTGACTCCAGCATGATATGCATTCTTTCTCTTGTTTCCCTTATGTAAGAATTTCCGTTTACTTATTTGAAATGTATCGTAATTGAGTACGCAATTTTTGATACTCTATACATTCGAATAAAAAACGTAGTTAATTATGTGCTCAGATACGTATGTTCTTTTCGTCGGGAATCGAACCAGCGGATATGCACGTAGACAGTGGTGCCCACCCCCCTCATGTCCATGACGCACCCCCCTCAATTGTCTATCCGTAGGTGTTCTTCCATGAAAAAAAAATCTTTTCGATTAATTTTTACACCCCCTCAAACATATGTATATAGATTTTTACCCCCCCAAATATTTCAATGACGCAGTTTGCGTCATAGCCCCCCCCCTTGTGGGCAACCCTGACGTAGAAGACAGACTTTAATTGCTAAGAAGAAAATCATTTTCAGAATTTCAAGTTACTCCGAATTTAAATCCTTACGGAATAATTTTTTTAATGGTATTATTTCCTGTGGACTGTAATTATCTATGCATATATGTATTCAAATTTGATATTATGCGTTTGGTTCTGAATAGAGTATATGAAACATGTCAACGTCATAGTCTGAGTATATTCACAGGATTATAATGCACAAACTATATATTTGGTATTCTGTTTCAATGTGTCAAAAATGTTCTGCATAATGATTGAATGAATTTTACATTAGCAGAATCAACGAAATCAAATAAGAAGAAATAAATATGAACGTATGATGTTTTAGGATGATTTTTTGGAGGGGAAAAACAAAAGCTGAAATTTGTTCCATTTCCTACTGGAAGCGTACTCTGAGGAAGTCGACATTCAGCTCATGAAATGTCTATATGAGAAAATAACTAATAGCTACTCTCGCTGATAATGAGATAGAGAATGATAAATAAAATGCATTAACTTACGTGATACACCCATCGATTTGCTGTAGAGTCCGGACAAATTAGTCTCACATGGACAACTAAGAGGATCATATTGTGCCACATTATAGACACATAACATTTATACAGGGTGTTCCAAAACAATACCGACAAAATTTGGAAGGTGATTCCTGACACCAAGATAAGACGAAAAGTATAGACCAACTTTGGTCTACAAATGCTACCTTTTGGAGTTATAGGCTGTCGAAAACATGAGAAAATGCACTTTAAAGATCCATAGCTCCAATACTATGGGAACTACTGTAGTCGGGTCAAGACTGCACTTACTAACTAGTATGTGCCCTATCCAAATATACATGTTTCAGAATCCTGGGGAACTTTCACAACAATTTTAATGGAGATAGTTACTGAGTACTTCAAATTACATGGCCGTAGCCAAACTCCCTCTATAAACATTGTTGCGTGAGTACTTTAGAATTCTCAAACATATATTTTTTTGGAGAGTGCACATATTAGTTCCTAAGTGAAGTTTTGACCCGACTACGGTAGGTCCCATAGTTTTAGAGCTATGGACCTTTAATGTTCATTTTTTCATGTCTTCGGCAGCCTATAAATCCGAAGGAACGCATTTGTGCACCCAAGTTGGCCTATATTTTTCGTTTTATCTTGGTGTCAGGAATCACGTCCCAAAGGTTGTCGGTGTTGTTTTGAAACACCTTGTATAAGATTATTTTCATTCACAGTATTTGTGTCAGGAAAATCGTTAAAACTATAACCAGATATAATTTTTGCAATGGTGTCAGTGTACAGATAAAACATGATATACTTAAAATCACATGTTGTTTATAACAAGATTTCTCAACGTAAGAAATACTGTCCTGCACACATATAGTATGCCCATTCTAAAGCAAGAGAATGCAGTTTGAGTCATCCAAGTTTTAAATTGACTGACTAATATTGTATGTTTCTAAGATACTGTAAGAGGATGTGGCAATAGTACTTTACTACGATATTTTTCAGTAATCTGTAGATCACTTGTGTATATGCAACTCCTGTTATCCACTACGGTTCGCATTTAACCTCGTAGACTATTTTTCTTGTTTTTCCTCAGTTAATTTTATCGTCTCTTTTCTCTTGTTCTTCTTTGTCTTCCTTTCATTTGAGAATGTAATTTATTCTTGTCCTAACCATTCTCTTTCTTCTTTTTCTATACTGTCAATGTTTTTCTTGTCTTTTCATTTCAAATGTCTGTAATACTTTTTTTTTGTCCCTTTTCCGTAATATGTTCCTTAGTCTTCTATACACTACAATACTCCTAAAGAAATGTTCCTTCACCGATGGTATGTGATCATGTATTACGGTATACGAAATTTCCAATACTTCAGATACTTCTTTATCGCTGCCTGTATACTGTATAACGATAGGCTCTGACCCAATTATCTAATGCAAGTTTTTGATCACTAAGCTATAGAGTAGTAGTAAAGTGGCAAGTTACTTCACCCTATAGTTAACAGAGGTTTGTGGTAGACTGGAAATTGTAGCAAACCCAACAGATCATCTTTTGTAAAATATCGGCGAGCGTAGGCCCCTATTTCCCATGTAAAGCACACAAACAGAAACAAAGTTATCTTCTCACAATATTATTTAATAAAGTCGGCCCCACCTCTAATCGCAATTGTTTTTCTACGACGCTTTCGTTACTATAGCAAACTTGCTTGTATTATTGCATTATGTACTATTACTGACAATTTATAAACATGCCATCATTGGTTTCGGGTATAACATTATTAACGATTGAACACAATATAATAATTGGAAAACTATGTAGGCAAATAATTAGCACTACTCTGTGTGATGCACACCTCTTACGTTTCTTTCAAATACTGTATGTTGGCAATAAATTGCACATTAAACAGTTAAGTAAGATAGCTTCATACTAAAAGCGTAATAACCATCTTTTGAGAAACGCAAGAAGGTAAGTTCTATATATTTAATATTGTTTACTATTGTATACGAGACTAGTACACACAAGAAATTAAATTTTCTCGTCTCGCTACGAAATCTTATCTTGTCGATACACTCCTGGAATACTTTCTCGTCTTGTTCAGATTCCCGAAGAATTTATTGTCGTCACGTATTAATTCTCGGAAGAATTTTCTCTCTTGTTTTGTAAATTTACGTTCAAAATATATGCTATGATTTTTTTCTTAATTTCATCTACAAGCTATCAGAATACTTTCACGTAACGAAACGTCTACGAAAAGTGCGATACAACAACTTTGAAACCATATTTATTATTGTAGGAAATTGTGCTGTAATTGTTGTACCTTCAATTGTTGATAAATTCCGTTGATTGTGTTCGTACAATCACTTACGCAGTAACATTAATGCCGTACAGTAGAACGTCGATTATCCGAAGTAATTGGGGGACATGGGTGTTCGGAAAACTGGTTTGTTCGGATAATCGAACTGTACATGTTTATTTGCCATGCGCGGAGCGGCACGCCTCAACTTTAAGCTGGCGCAGCTGTTACTGTGAACAGCTTTGATACTGCCGCTACGTCTACAGCCAGTGCCAAACCGACAGAAGTGTGCTGATTGTTGAAACACAGCGACTGGCGGCTTGACCGGTCAGCAGCGCCTTATGAAGGCCCATTAGAAGCAATGTTCCGCCAGCGGTGGCTCAGTGCGGCGACTACTGTGGGAAACTTGGTTTGGGAGTGAGGGGGATGATGGACGGTAGGGTGGGAGAGTAACAGGTGCGAGCGAGTACACAGTTTGGTTAAGCAGTCATTCAGTTGACCGACGTTCAGATAATCGACGCTCTACTGAATTTGAGATATACCAATGGTGGATGGTGGAAATCTAGAACACAACATTAACGTTGGAAAGGGTTCAGCAGCTGTAGAAGGAATAGTAAATAATTAGTCCAGAATGAATACGGTTTGGGAGTTAAAATTCAAAATATCTGAACGTGAAGCGATAGAGTACGAGTAACGGTTGCTGCACTAGCCGTGGTAAATGAGTTCATTTTTCGTTTAATGTCCTCTTTAGCAGCGAGGCTATATAAGACGGGACCTACTGATTAACGTTGAATCCGAATAATATGAGCTCCTGAAGGGAATCGAACACGGGACTGCTACCCAAGAAGTGTACGCTAACCGCTGATCACGAAGGAGCTCTGAGTGGCAAATGCAGTCGACTCCGGTGCGTGGGGTCGTAAGTTCAAATGTGATTGTCGAATTTCATTTGTGTTTTCGGTGGAAAAATCAGTGATAAAGCGACACTGTGTATCCATCTTACTGAAAACCGGTAATTATCGTAAGGATGAAACACTTTGATATAACTTACGTGCAGCAAGGATACAAAAGACATAATGACCTGGATATGTGTAACTATATAGAGATCATGCAAGACTTGAAACTATAGAAACAAATACGGATAATAATATGTTTATTAATGGACATGCAGAAGGACAACAAAATTATGGAAACCAAAGTATACAATTCAGAGAGCACTGACAACAGTCGGTTGAAATCCTATGCACGCTATTAGTTGACTGTTTGATGACAGTACCAATTTCGTTTGTCAAACATGCTATTCGCCTCGTTGGTTAAAGGCTATCAGCTCGTATACAAAATTGCGTCAATAAACATAAAATAAAAAGAATTGAAGCTAGGATTTGAACCCACGACCCCACTCCCCGGGGTAAACTACCTTTGCCACACAACCACTACTGTAACCTATACTTTTGTTATCTTGTACTTCTATACACGTAGACATTTTGCCCTTTTTCACGCAATTTGTATTTATTCTCCACAAATTACTTTCCATTTGGTATACAACTTAGCCAGGACCGTAACTTAGATTTTTTCTGGGGGAGGGGGCAAGCATTAATTTGCGTATTTGGGCCCCCTAGAGAAAGTTTTTTTCTATTTCTTGGGCCCCCTCTTCAAATCTTTCTCTTACTCTTTATGGATCCCCTGGAGCCTGTGGGTTCTTCCGCACGGCAAGGTCTGCGGGGCCGTTAGTTACGTCTCTGGACCCGTTCCATAGATGACAAATTAATTATGGAGACAATATTGACAAATCTCAAAGCCATACGAATAATTGTTATTTTTAGGGCCACTAATAATAGATATTTTTTTACTGAAATGGGCCCACGAACCATTTTTGTTTTATTTACCTTTTGTGTGCTCAGCATTAGGAATTATCGTTTTTCTTCAAATATATCAAACGAAAGAGAGTACAAGAACATATCTCAAAGCCAGCTACTTCACGAATATGATCCACTCTTCGTCAATATCATCTGTTTCTTTGTCATGAAGGATGGAATGCTAAATATCTTATTTTGCATTGTGAAATTATTATTACATCGAGTATATCTGTTGAATATTTCTAGAAAATACGATAGGATTCCAAACATGGGCACCCGAATAAAATTTTGTAGGGGCTCATCTCCCTGATTCTATATTACGTTTGGTATTTGTCATTTGTATTAAGAAAATCTTCGAGAAATTTAATAGATTTTCGAGTCCCAGGGGGGGGGGGCGGTTTTCACCCTGCAATCCCCTTTGGGTGCCCTTGACTGCAGACCACACTTCAAAAATCCGGTATTCGTAACAAATATCGGTTGCAAAATCCAGATTGAAATACATTACTAAGTGATCAGAGTTTTAGCTATAAGTATTGAAATATATTTGTTTTATTTTTCTGGTTTAATAACAGAGACAATATGAGCAGAGGATGGGGAATATATAATTTATAGTTACACAATATGTTACCAGGAATGATTATAGGCCTATTTCTTCAAAACAGTTTGACACTAATTATCACAAATCCCTCTGGTTTAAATAGTCAAATGCAACAATAAGAGCAAAGTTATACCGGTAATGGCTTTTTAAAAACAAAAGTAGACCTAATATTCTCGAAAGTTTGAGCATGATTTTCATTATGCTTAGTGATTACAGTGACATATGTTTATTTGTTAGAAAGCTTATTAGGCTAGTCCATCAAGGTTAAATTAGGGTCGAATAAGGAAAAAAAATGGTGAAAAGCTGGAACAAATTTTATTTTCTTTATATAAGTGTCCGTAACAACATACTAATTTTGCACTACTCTACCACCCCGGATTTGGCCGCCATCCTGGAAAAATGGCGCCAAACATTAGTTATTTTCAAAAAAAATATCTCGCATGGTAAGCATTTTAGAGCAAAACATGTTATTACAAAAGCTAATCAACATTAAATTCTCTACAAGAAATGTTCTCTTCATTCTTTTCTCTAGGATGCATCGTTTAGAGGTTATAGGCGTGGCAAATTACGAATTTTGCTTTCAGCATCTCTTTATACCAGAACTTTAACGAAAATTTTCTAATACTATTTTGTTTCAATGCTTTTTTCTTATACAAAAATATAAATTATTATATTTTTCATTAATTGCAGGTGTGACTAGGGATAAGTAATCAGGTCTATTAGATCATCTATGTTCAAGATGTCAGCTAAAATTGTTTTATCTGTGAGAAACGTCTTGGTGATGGTGTTATATGTATAGTAAAAGAACATTAGTAGACTGCAGTATTAAAGTGAAAGATGGAAACGACTGTCAACTTAAGGGACTGAGAAGTGTTACACTTCATGAAAAGAGTAGAAAAGTTTACACAAAAACAAGAAGTAGCAAAGCGTTGCTATTACAACGACTTCATCACCTACGTGGAAAACCCTTAGGTCATAAGTACTAAGATTTAATTTTCAAGAAACTTGTCTGCTTTGTAGACAATGTTAATCAGATGAATTTTTAAAGGGACAGGATAAAAAAATGTGAGTGAGCATGAGATTGTACATAGCGTCGAAACCTTTTAGGTTAAAGATTCTATTATCTAAGTTAACAAGAAAGAGTGCCAATTTTCATTCAATGAAATTTTTCAAGATTATAATGATGCATTACCACCTGATAAAGAAACAATAAGAACTAAACTGAAAAGAAATTATTCAGAAGATATTATTATACCAACAAACAATAACATGAAGTCCATAGTTTGCTTCCGTGATACATGGCATAAAATTCTCACGGATGCATGGTATGATCGTCAAAAGCGTAAGTATATGGACGAAAAGAAGTTGACAATCATAATGACAGCCGGGCAAATAATTGCTGAAGATACCAGATCCCAGGTTTATGAAAGTGAAGAATAGCCATCAGCAGATAATCTTTGAATGACGTTGATTCATTCATTCCTGGAACCTTAAAATGACTTGTAGATACTCTTATCTTGAAAAATAAGACAGGGAATAGCACAAAATGGAGGGGGAAAGTATAACAATTTCTCATGTCATAATTGCAGCAGCCCAAAATATCTTTCAGCCTCATCGCAAGTAGGACTTGTGGTGCATCTTAATCAAAAGTATGGTAGTAAGCAATCTCTTAATGTTCTCTCTTCGTTAGGACTGTGTGCACCATATGCTGAGGAAGCTCTTTTTCAAGTTTCGGATCTTCTAGATAGACCTGCAGTCTTTGTTTGTTGATATGAAAATATCTTCTGAGTAATTTTCTTTCAGTTTAGTTCTTATTGCCTTTTCAGTTAGCAGTGTATCACTATAATCTTGAAAAAATTCAATGAATGAAAATTGGTACTCTTCTTTGTGAACTTCAAGGTAGTTGAAAGCATAAGCCATGACACCTGAAACAACATTATCTTTCGGACGACCACGTTTTATTCCAGAAGAAACCTTGTAGAACTTTTACATGCACGAGGAATGATATCTGGCTTCAGCAGCAACTAAATCATGAACATTGCCAATCCCAATACTAACTTCTTTGCCCCAGTCGTCATTTCTTCTGTCGTCGGCTGCTTCCATAATAGAATCTTTAACTTGAATGGTTTCGACACGATGTATACTTTTACGCTCACTGACATTTTTTTTTACCCTGTCCCTTTAAAATTTCGTCTGATTAACATTGTCTACAAAGCAGATAGGCTTCTTGAAAATTAAATCTTAGTACTTATGACCTAAGGGTTATCGACGTAGGTGATGAAGTACGTTGTAATAGCAACGCTTTGCTACTTCTTGTTTTTGTGTAAATTATTCTACTCTTTTCATGAAGTGTAACACTTCTCAGTCCCTTAAGTTGACAGTCGTTTCCATCTTTCACTTTAGTACTGCAGTTTACTATGTTCTTTTACTATACATATAACACCATCACCGAGAAGTTTCTCACAGATAAAACAATTTTAGCTGACATCTTGAACGCAGATGATCTAACAGACCTGATTACTTATCCTTAGTCACACCTGCAATTAATGAAAAATATAATAATTTATATTTTATATAAGAAAAATCATTAAAGCAATATAGTATCAGAACATTTTCGTTAAGGTTCTGGTATAAAGAGATGCTGAAAGCAAAATGCGTAATTTGCCACGCCTATAACACTGTTCAACAAATTTTGATCGAAAGTTTGTAAATTCTTTGAAACTGCGATTTTTACATTCGTTTAAGCATAATATGAAAGGAAATGATAATAGAAGAATTTTCTTAGCTCAAGTTGTGAAAAAAACGCCCTTGGACAACAGTAGCTGTATATATACAAATGTATTAATATTTATAGAACATTTAAGCAAAATCCTTGTAAAAACCTACATTTCACTTTTTTTATCTATTTCACTGTGATATGATAAGCTGGGGAGTTAAGAAGTATCCTAACCTATAGCTTTCTATACCCTTGTACTTCCTTTTTCAAAATTGCGCAAATACCAGTTCCACAGCGATACAGAAAATAAAGTAACCATGGTCAAACTAAACATTAACAATTCCGTAATAAAAATCAGTATTAACATCAAAACATGAAAAAAATGTACAGATACCTTTTTGTGCAAGAACTACACTCCAATGTAGACAAAAGTTTCAAGTGATCCCTTGTACAGGATTATGTTTATTTTATTTTGAGCGTCTTCGCTTGGTTTGCCTTTTGTAGGTTACATCTGGAGCATCCCTTGCAATAGTCCAACAGTAGTCGGCCAATATGTTAGAACTCCACTTTCCCTCATATCCCCTCTCCATGGCTGCAATATCTTGATGGAAACGCTCACCATGTTCGTCACATACTGCTCCACAATCTTCGGGAAAGAAGTCTAGATGTGAATGGAGAAAGTGGAGTTTCAGAGACATATTGCAACCAAGATTTTCGTAGCACAATAACAACTTTGCTTCAAGTTGTTTATAATTTGTTGATCGGTGTCTTCCCAAGAACTGTGAACAAACACTCTTCAAGCTTTCCCACGCAGCTTTCTCCTCACCTTGGAAAATTTCGTCGAACTTGTGATCTTTGAATACTTGCCTAATCTGTGGCCCTATGAAAACACCCTTTTTAACTTTGGCATCACTTAATCGAGGGAATTGTCCTTTTAGATACTTATAGGCCTCATCCTCTTGGTTCATGCTCTTAACAAAACTTTTCATAAGACCTAATTTAAAATGTAGAGGGGAAGCAAAATTCGGTTACGATCTACCAGTGGTTCATGCTGCACATTTTTCACTCCCGGCTGAAGAGTTTCTCTGGTACTTCAATCACTTTTGCGGTAATGAGATCCACGATCTCTACTGTCCCATTCAAATATAAAGGAACACTACTTTGTATACCCTAACTGCATACCTAACAACATGCTATTACTTTAAGGTCACTGAGCCACACACACACAAATGAGCCACTGAAAATCGTACTATTTAATGGCTTGAAGTAAACGTTTCAAGTTTTCATAAGATTCCTTCATATGAACAGCGTAACCTACAGGAATTAAAGGAAGTTCATTTCCAATATGTAAAAGCACTGCCTTTAAACTCACCTTGGACGAATCTATAAAGAGCCTCCACTCCGTAGGTTCGTAATTAATTTTAAGTGCCCTCATGAGACCATTTACATCTGTACATGCCACAGGTGTGTCTTCCATAGTAAAAAATGAAGTGAACATCTTCTCCCTACTCCGATACACTGAAATATTTACTTTTCCTGCAATAATTTCCATTGCTTTAAGCGTGACGCTAAAATTTCGACTTTGCTTTTCGAGAGGTCCAAGTCTCTGATTAGATCACTTAATTCCTCTTGAGTAAGTCTATGTGGTTCACGTGGAGGTTCTTCTACAACAAACGTACTGTCCTTCGAAGTACTTGATTCAGGAGCTTCAACTTCTTGATCATCATCAGAAAAAAAATCGTATTCTTTAGGTGGGTCAGGAACAGGTACTCCTTCTCCATGTGGAACAGGGCGCATTGCAGAAGGAATGTTAGGATAGATCAAGGCCCGCTTCTTCTTCGTGGAAATTCTCTTCTTCACGGAAGGAACCATACAAAAATAGTCTCTGATGTGGTCGCTTGGCTCCCTCCAAATCATGGGCACTGCAAAAGGCATTGAGCGCCCCTTCCCATTAATCCAATTTCTTAGATTGCTGTCACAAGTGTTACACACAATGTGGGGTGCCCAAGATTTATCTTGGTCTCCAATTTTACGACCAAAGTAATATTGATATGAACAAAAACACCAGAGGTGCAAAAAGTGCAGCCAAGTTCGTAAGCCTCAAAAAGTGTTGAGATGAGAATGGATGAGCCAAGTTCCTTGGCCACTCCATCTGAAACGAACACTGGAACTTGGCGCGAGGTGTCTAATATATTCGAATACATTAAGATGTCTGTTCCTAGTTTCACGGCCGGAACATTTCAGCCCTAAGGCTAGTGGTGATCCCCAAATCCACCACGCTCACAAACACCATCCCTAAGGCTCGTTAACATCATTTATTTTGACACTTATGGACACTTTATTTTGACACGTGGAGGAATATAAGTTTTCCTTGCCTGGGTTTCGAATCATCAATCTTACTGCAGTATACTGTATATGTGCCTTAGCGCATTAGCAAAGTTGATATTCCTAAGGTTGATGGTGGTTCCAAACCAACCACGCCCACCACCACTATCCCTAAGGTTCTTTAACATCATTTTCCTTGACACCTCGCGCCAAGTTCCAGTGTTCGTTTCAGATGGAGTGGCCAAGGAACTTGGCTCATCCATTCTCATCTCAACACTTTTTGAGGCTTACGAACTTGGCTGCACTTTTTGCACCTCTGGTGTTTTTGTTCATATTTCACTTCTTTTTGTAGTTCACCATGTCAATATCGTATATTGGGATTCTCAATTGTGGCATATTGCTGGATTTAAATTTAAAATTGTACATTTTTAAAGGAGTCATAATGTGTCACATACAACAGTAGTTCCCAAGGGCTCTCCCACCGGGAATCGAACCCAAGACCCAGTACAAGAAAGGCGCACATGCTAGCCACTAGAACAGCGGGGACGATTTATTCTATCAAATATCCGTCAGAGCGTTATGTCCAAACGAGATTCCAATTCATTTATCCGAACTACAAAATCACGATCGCTAACATCTCATTTTTCATTACCTAAATACGAAGAGTATCAACAGGGCCCAAAAACCTTGATGCTGAATCCTACTGCTACATCACTAGACATAGCTGGTGTTTCAATATACTTAGTTGTTCTCTATCTTTTCACATTGCGAAATTACGGAGTTCATTACATGACGCGCATGTTGCGCAGTTTCATACTGCCTCGGGTTTTCCTTCCAATGATATACACCTTTCAAATAGCTTGTAAACTTAATAATATTTGCCACCAACATATCCTAACTGTATATAAAACTACATTAACTGACATAAATTAAAGGGGTGCTTCCGGTTGACGTGGAAAGTTGAAATGATGAAGGAGGATGAAGAATTTTCCCATGTTATTTAAATGGGTCTTTTTTTTTTTTTGACATATAATCTCATGTTTTAGGAACTTGGAATAAAAAATTGAAATTCATTATGCTTGTACGTTTTCATTAGTATTACCTAAGTAAATCAGTAAAAATAAACAATTCCAACTTTAGAGTGGTTTTATGGGGAACTGAAAAATCTTTTCCATGGTACGTATTTATGTGGGACACCTTTTACACCCCAAAATTATACGGCACTTCCTGTAGGGTTACAATGATTAAATTTGACATGATTGTAGTTTTTTGGAACTAACCGACAGAAAAATTGCCAAAAGTGAATATTTTTAATTTTTAGGAAGTCTAAAGGGAGATGAAGAAATCCCCCATGCTATTTAAATAGGCCCTTTTTTGGACTTATAATCTCATATTTTAGGTACTTGAAATTGGAATATAAACGTGAAATTCATTATGCTTCAACGTTTTCATTAGTATTACCTAAGTGAGTCAGTAAAAATGAAAATTTCAAAATTTAGAGTGGTTTTATGGGGAACAGAAAAACCTTTTCCATGTTATTTATATTAGACGTCTTCTACACCCCAAAGTGTTTAGGCACTTTCGGCAGGGTTAGAATGATAAAATTTGGCACGATTGTAGCCTCCTGGGACTAACCAACAGGAAAATTGCTAAAAGTGAATATTTTTAATTTTTAAGGAGTCTAAAGGCAGATAAAGAAATCACCATGTTATTTAAATAGGCGTTTTCCTGGAATACAAAATCTTATCTTTTAGGTAGTTGAAATAGGAAAAGAAACTTGAAATTCGGTAATTGTAAGCTTAAGAGGTATGAGGAAGTAGGCCGAGCAAAGGCGAGGGTGTGAGGGCGAACCGCCGGAGGGCAAATTCAGGAAATATGAAGAGCAAAGGTACGAAATTCCAGTTGCGGCTCGTGGTCTGTACAAACACCGGTTGCAATGTTGCAATATAAAAGATATGTAGGTACGCGCAAGTGTTCCCCTCCCCCAGCATTCTTGAGTCTTATCCAAGAAATATTCAGGAAATATGAAGAGGAAAGTCTTTTAAGCTCTATTTGTATATTATTGATTAAATTATTTCTCTAATATTAATTTAATATATAAGCTATTTCCTTTTTTTCAAACAACCACTATCAATGTACGTTTATTCACTATTTATATACAAAACCTCTACACTCATGTTATTGAACACGAGATAAATCGAATATATAGTATGTGCTGTAAGTCATGAATGATGGCGTTAATCCGAAAAGAAAAAAAAAAAGCAAAATTGCATGCACGCAGTTAAACAAAATTATTTAATTATATAAACTATGCATTATTTTAGAATGGAAGGCCTTTCTTCGATCTTTCGGGCTTCAAAATTTTCTATGACTTTATTTAAATCTGAAATAATGCTGCTCACCAAGTTTGTCTGAATGGAAAGCATCGCTACTGCAAATATTTTCCGCTTTATTTTCTTTAGGGTCCAGAAACACCTCTCTCCTTCGACAATATGCATTTTGTTAGCATTTCTTTGTATTAATATACGGAACAAAAAGTCCATTTTCAAGAACCACGTATTTTTTTGTCTGTAAAGAAGCATGAAATCTAAGATGTTTTCCTTAGAAAATAAAAAAAAATGTTTAACATTCCAGGAAATCCGGCTAAAGAAGACAGATGAGTATTGGAAGTGAATGATTTGATATTAATTTATGCTCTCCGCCGGAAATCGAACACGGAATCATGTGCATGAAAGGCACAGAGCTAGGAATTAGACCAGTAGTAAGACATTTTCTTCTTGGAGACTCGATTGACCCCCCCCCCCCTCCGAGAATAGGATTTTTTAAAAATAAATCTTATCCCAAGAATTGTCACCTTTGTATCATAAATGTTAAATAAAATCTATTGACTTCGAACGACCGCCCCCCAAACTTTCAGCCTGGATCCGTCCCTGCTACCACCAGACTTATATTTATTCTTTGCGAGTTTGTTTTGTGAATAACTTCTTTCTTTTACGCGTCTGTGTCTTCCTCACACTATCAATTGTGTCAAGCGCTGCTAAGCGGAGGAATTCGTAATTATTACAGAGCTGACCCGTTGCGGAAAAAAATGCAACCGTAAGGGACCAATACGGGAAGATAGGAGCGTTGCAAGAATAAATCCACTTCCCCATGTTAAGAGATAGGAGCTCGCTGCCATATGCTCAATGTTACTGCTTCCGGTGGCAATGTTCGCTGCCACTGGAAAGGTAAATCTCTCTTTCTTTCCGTTTTTTAATTGGCTTTTTTTCAGAAATGCATCAATACTGTTTTGCGTTCAAGACCAAAGGTTTATTTTTTACTGATACACTACTTTAACACTTAAAAATATTTTTAGTATTAAAAAAAATATCCGGTTGCACAACCATGCAACATATAGTACCAGCCGCCACTGCGAAATTCACTGTTGATGAAAAGGCTGATACGTAAGAGATTCTCACACTGTTCACAGATAGAGACACGAAGTATCAAGCACATTTTTACGTACGATTGTGGTAACTATAATATAACTCTGGTACCAATATATTTACGAAATCGGTTACATATTGTTGCTAGTCTCACATAAATTCGAACAATTGGATTTCTCATTTCTTCGAAAATTTCATTAATTTTAAACATTCTCACCTCTACATTATCTTACTTATCAAATTAATTTCAATATCTAATACCAATGACTGCAATAAAGGAAAAATATTCACCGAAAAAAGACCAAATATTGGCTTTCCTTGTTTGGGTTTCCAACCACGAAATTTACGGCAGTATGTACGTGTCTTAGCCCACGGTTTTAAAAGTTAACTGATTCACAGAACGTGCCTCATTAACTTGCTTAACTACTTATTACTAGCTTTCACTTATTTTACTCTCACACTGAGAAAAAACTATAGGTGGCGTACGTAAAAACGTTTGTTACATGTGTAAATCCTGTAGTTGTTGGACCTAACGTACACTAAACATACAACTGAGAAAGTATATTTGAACGTACTTTCCGTATAACTGTTCCGAATAAACGTACTTTCCACACGAACGAAAATACTGTATGTAGGCTGTCAGGATTTCACATACAGATGGCCGTGTGTAACTTATAGCTGACATACGTAATGTACGGAAGACTGTTAGATGTCAGACATCCTGCAACGACATTGTGTAACATCTAAGCGGGAAAGAGGACAGTACGTATGTAGCATATGGATAACGTATGTTAAGTATTGATTTCTGTAGTAAACATAAGGATCCCGTATATTTGTACACTATACCGCTATCGGGATAACGGATTTTTCTCAGTGATCTTAGCTCATTTTTCTATTAACCTAGAACGACAGGGACACGAACACAGAAACATCGAGGAGAGCTAAGATTCCAAAGGCTTTTCCATCGGAAATCGAACCCAGGACCTCATACACCAAAGGCGCACGTGGTAGCCAATAGACCAGCGAGGAGGGCACCAACTCGACCACTCAGACGATTGACAACATTATCACTATGCACATGATGTGTTCAATAACGGAATCGTTCCCAATTTCTGATTGTAAGGACAGTTTTTTTGCTAATGAAAAAATTTCCATAGCAAATTGCTTAAATTTCATTTTCAAGCCGTTATAGTGTACCTTTATGTAGAGTTTCGTATCTTTATCTCATTCAGAAGTACCTAATGGCTATGGACAGTTTTTCGCCCATAAAAATTCCCATAGTACATTCCTTAAATTTGGAACCTTTACTTACACAAGTCATTACATAAGGTAGGTACTATTATGCAGAGTTTCAATTCTCTATCTCATTTGGAAGCACCTAATCAATGATGAGTGAGTAAATGAACCGATCTCTGTTTGAGTAAGGACAATTTTTCGCCCATAGAAAATTCCATAGCACATTCCTTAAATTTCGAATATTTTTCATATTCAAGCCATTATAAGCTACCTTCGTGTAGACATTCACATCTTCATCTCATTGGAAAGTGCCTAATGGCAACGGACAATTTTTCGTTTATAAAATATTTCCCATAGCACATTCGCCACATTTCGAACTTTTTCCATACTCAGGTCATTATAAGATACCTTTATGCAGAGTTTCACGACTTATCTCATTGGAAATACAAAACTAATGTGATGAGCGAGTGAATGAGCCGATTTCTGCTTGACTAAGGACAGTTTTCACCCATAAAATTTTTCCATAGCACTTCCTTAAATTTCGGACATTTTCTATACTCAAATCATTATAAGGTACCTTTATTTAGAGATTCATCCTTCTATCTCATTGGGAAGTACCTAATTAATGCTATGAATGAGTCAATCAGTAAGTGAACCGATTTCTGCTTGGCTAAGGACAGTTTTCACTCATAAAAAATTCCTTTAGTACATTACTTAAATTTCAAATCTTTTCCATACTCAAGTCATTATAAGGTACCAATATACAGACTTTTACGTCAATATTTCATAAACAAGTACTTAATCAATGTGACGAGTGAATGAATGAACCGATATCTGCTTGGCTAAAAATAGTTTTTCACCCATAAAAAATTTCCCATAGCAAATTCCTCACATTACGGTCCTTTTTCACACTCAAGTCATTATAAGGTACCTTTATGCACAGCTTCACGTCATTATCTCATTGGAAACTAACAAATCAATGTGATGAGTGACTGAATGAATCGTGCTTTGCTAAGGACAGCTAAGGAATGTGCTAAGGACATGAAACATTTCCAATAGCACATTCCTCACATTTTGGATTTTTTTTTACACTTAAACCATTATAAGGTACCTTTATGAAGAATTTCACGTTTATATCTTATTGGGAAGTACCTAATCAGTTTGATGAGTGAGAGGACGAATATATTTATGTTTGGCTAAGGACAGTTTCTCGCCCATAAAAAATTCCCATAGCACATTAATCACATTTCGGACTTTTTCTGTACTCTAGTCATTATAGGGTGCTTCTAAGCAAAATTTCAAGTCTATACCTCATTGGGAAGTACCTAATCAATTTGATGATTGAGAGAATGAAACGATTTCTACTTGGCTGAGAATAGTTTTTCGCCAATAAAAAAATTCTCATAACATATGCCACATACTTCGGAATTTCTCTATGCTCAAGTCATTATAGGGCACCTCTATGCAAAGTTTCACGTTTCTATCTCATTGGGAAGTATCTAATCAATTTGATGAGGGAGAGAATGAACCGATTTGTGTTTGATTAAGGACAGTTTTCTCCCATAAATAACTCCCATAGCACATTCCTCACATTTCGGATTTTTCCATATTCAAGTCATTATAATGTACCTTTATGCAGAGTTTCACGTCTCTATCCCATTGCGAAATACCTAATTAACTTGATGAATGAGTGAGTGAAACGATTTCTTGCTTGGCTAAGGACAGTTTTTTGCCTATAAAAACTTTCCCGTCGAACATTCCTCAAATTTCGGACTTTCTCCATACTCAAGTCATTATAAGGTACCTTTGTGCAGAGTTTCACGTCTCTGTCTCATTGAAAAGTAGCTAATCAATTTGATGATTGAGTGAGTGAAACGATTTTTTTCTGGCAAGGACAGTTTTTTGCCCATAAAAGATTTCGCATAGCACATTCCTCAGATTTCGGACTTTTTCCATACTCAGGTCGTTATAGAGTATCTTTATGCAAACTTTCACGTTTCTGTCTCATTGGAAAGAACCTAATCAATTTGATGAGTGAGTCAGTGAATCGATTTTTTTCCCTGGCTAAGGACAGTTTTTTGCCTATAAAAATTTTTCCATAGCACATTTCTCAGATTTTGGACTTTTCTATACTCAAGTTATTGTAGGGTACCTTTATGCAAAGTTTCAAGTTTCTTCTCATTGGGAAGTACCTAATCAATTTGTTGAATGAGTGAGTGAATCGATGTCTTGCTTGGCTAGGGACAGTTTTTTGCCTATAAAAACTTTCTCGTCGAACATTTCTCAAATTTCGGACGTTTTTCATACTTAAGTCGTTATAGGGTACCTTTATGTAAAGTTTCACGTTTCTATCTAATTGGAAAGTACCTAATCAATTTGATGAGTGAGTGAGTGAAATTATCTTTTCCCTAGCTAAGGACAGTTTTTTGCCCATAAAAACTTTTCCACTGCACATTCCTCAGATTTCGGACTTTTTCCATACTCATATCGTTATAAGGTATCTTTATGCAAACCTTCACGCTTCTATCTCATTGGGAAGTAAATAATCAATTTGATGAGTGAGTGAGTGGAACGATTTTTTTCCCTGGCTAAGGACAGTTTTTTGCCCATAAAAGATTTCCCATAGCACATTCCTCAGATTTCGGACTTTTTCCATACTCAGGTCATTATAGGGTACCTTTATGTAAAGTTTCACGTTTCCATCTCACTGGGAAGTACCTAATCAATTTGATGAGTGAGTGAGTGAAACGATTTTTTTCCTGGCTAAGGACAGTTTTTTGCCCATAAAAGATTTCCCATAGCACATTCCTCAGATTTCGGACTTTTTACATACTCATATCCTTATAGGGTACCTTTATACAAAGTTTCAAGTTTCTATCCCATTGGGAAGTATTTAATCAATTTGATGAGTGAGTGAGTGAAACGATTTTCTTCCTGGTTAAGGACAGTTTTTTGCCCATAAAAGATTTCCCGTAGCACATTCTTCAGATTTCGGACTTTTTCCATATTCAGGTCGTTATAGGGTACCTTTATGCAAAGTTTCAGGTTTCCATCTCGTTGGGAAGTACCTAATCAATTTGATGAGTGAGTGAGTGAAACGATTGTTTTCCTGGCTAAGGACAGTTTTTTGCCAATAAAAGATTTCCCATAGCACATTCCTCAGATTTCGGACTTTTTCCATACTCATATCCTTATAGGGTATCTTTATGCAAAGTTTCACGCTTCTATCTCATTGGGAAGTACCTAATCAATTTGATGAGTGAGTGAATGAAACGATTTTTTTCCTGGCTAAGGACAGTTTTTTGCCCATAAAAGATTTCCCATAGCACATTCCTCAGATTTCGGACTTTTTCCATACTCAGGTCGTTATAGGGTACCTTTATGCAAAGTTTCAGGTTTCCATCTCATTGGGAAGTACCTAATCAATTTGATGAGTGAGTGAGTGAAACGGTTTTTTTCCTGGCTAAGGACAGCTTTTTGCCCATAAAAAATTTCACATAGGACATTCTTCAGATTTTGGACTTTTTCCATAGTCAAATTGTTATAGGGTATCTTTATGCAAAGTTTCACGTTTCTATCTTATTGGGAAGTACCTAATCAATTTGATGAGTGAGTCAGTGAGTCAGTGAGCCTGAAAACTGCATATTTTGGGGGTCCAGTACTCAAATATGGTTGAAGATAGGATCGTGAGATTTGGCATACGAGTACATCTGTGGGATATCTCCTTACATTCTAAATTTTATGTTTCTACCCTTAATAGAATCGTTTTTACAAAGCCACGAAATCGGCGATTTTACCCAAAACTCTTGTTCGTGTATAATATGCTTACGGCAGTGCAGGCCAGTTTTAATTTTCTTCGCGGAACTTGGCTGCCATGCACTGCCGTGCTTGTTGATAGGTATTATAGTCTGCTTTTGTGAGGAAAATGTCACTTCCCCACACACGTAGCAGAAGCTATCCGCACTGTTTACACAATTTCGCGGCATTTTTGTTTATTGAAATCCTCAAAATGTCACTTGAAATAGTTCCGACAACTATTTAATAATATACATTCGAAATACCAGTATTTTTGCCTACTTGTAGTTGTATTTTTATGTCCTGCACTACACAAATGTCACACCCAAAACGCTGATAACTGCACTAAACCTGTCTTTTCTAACAATACCAGAACACTACTGAGATAAGGAACACAATGAAACCAAGCGTTCATATAGTTTCTCCAGTGTTGTCGGATCAGTGTAACATTTTACCCCAAATGAAGCGAATATATTTATTTTTAAAGCGTTATTATTAGACATGCCTGTAAAACGAAAAGTAGAGCTAATATTCGAAAATAACTTTCGAATTCGTGATCAGCACCTCAAAATCAATAAGAATTAGCTGATTTTGTTCAATTTACATTTTCGTTGTTGAACAGTGTAACATCTAAACGGTGCATCCTAGAGAAACAATCAAGAGAACATTTCTTGTAGAGAATTTAATGTAGATTACTTTTTGTAATAACATGTTCTGCTCTAAAATGCTTTCTATGCGAGATATTTTAAAAAAACAATTTTTTGGCGCCATTTTTACAAGATGGCGGCCAAATCCGGGGTGGTAGAGCGGTGCAAAATTAGTATGTTGTTACGGACACTTATATAAAGAAAATATTTTTTTTTTCCAGCTTACCACAATTTTTTTCTCTATTCGACCTTTCATTGACTGGCCTATATGGTAGGATAGTAATTTAAAATAATATAGTATTTAATGTTTAAAAGAAAAGCTAGTTAGTGTATAATTCTTTATTGATGTAAGGTATTACTATACACGGTTAGTATAACAACCTCACAGTGTAAAAGGATAGTACTGTATTCTGGAACACCTTTTCAATTAGCCCATTTGTTAAAGCTCTCCTGAGATCGGTAACTGCAGGTTCTCTACCTCATCTTGTGGCTTCCTTAGCCACGTACACTGCACTGCGGATTTCGAATAAATATTTTCTGAATATGAAATAATGTGTTGGCTTTCACAGTTCTCTTTGTACAGCATAACAAAGATTTACTGAAGCAACATGCTTATAGAGTTGACGCAAATAATTTGCTGTGGAATACACAAGGAAGACCATTTAGCAAAAGCGTATTGTTGTCTGAAATTAATTTTGAACATCATATATGATTTATTATTATTATTATTATTATTATTATTATTATTATTATTATTATTATTATTATTATTATTATTATCAAAGATAGCAACCAGAACGTAGAGTTGAACGGTATTCACCAGGTTATGGCATATGCTGATGATGTTAATTTAATAATGGATGATAGGAGAACAATAGAAAGAAATGCAGAGATCTTATTAAACGCTTGCAGGGACATGGATTTAGAAGTAAATGCAGAGAAAACTAAATGCATGGAAGTGCATCGGGACCGTAATACGGTAAATTCTGGAGGCATTAAAATATTGAATAATACTTTTGATAAAGTGGATACTTTCAAATATTTAGGATCAATACTAACAGACGAAAATCATATTCACGCAGAAATTAAATGTCGACTAAAAGCAGGGAATTTGTGTTACTATTCGGTTCAAAACCTCTTGTCGTCGCGAATTCTGTCGAAGAATTTGAAGCTTAAAATATATATAACAATAATCATGCCTGTTGTTCTGTATGGTTGCGAAACATGGTCGCTTACTCTAAGGAAAAAACATAGACTGAAAGTATTTGAGAACAGGATCCTGAAATGAATATTCGGACGCAAGAAGAACGGGAATGGGGAATGGCGGAAACTTCATAACGAGGAACTACATAATTTGTACGGTTTACCCAACGTTCTTAGGGTCTAGGAGGCTTAGGTGGGGAGGTCATGTAGCTAGAATGGAAGAAAGTAGAAACGCTTTCAAAATCTTGACTGGAAGACCAATCGGAAAACGACCATTAGGAAGACCTAGGCGCAGATGGGAAGACAATATTAAGATGGATCTCGCGGAGATAGGAATACAAAGTAGAAACTGGATGCATTTAGCTAACGATAGAAGTCAGTGGAAAGCTTCTGTGAACGCTGCACTGAACCGGGTTCTATAGGCCATAGAATTATTATTATTATTATTATTATTATTATTATTATTATTATTATTATTATTATTATTATTATTATTATTATTATTATTATTATTATATAACTCGATGCATTCTTCTTGTAGATTCTTTTATAAAGTACGTCATAAGGAATAAAACTGAGTTGTGAATGCTACATTATTCTTTCTTTTTGAGACGTTATAGCGTAGTAATAGTCTACTTGACAAACGTGCTCTCCTTTTCGAGTTTAATTGCAAATCATGTAACAATTTGGAATCCGATATTTTTTGAATATATACCCATCATTGATCACAAAAATACCGGATGTCAGAAAAAATATCTCACGGAAGGGAAGGGGGAGAAAGCAGAAATTTTAGCCGTTTCTATTATTCACTAAATCTACGTAACCATTGGAGTTAGAGCATTCAATCTTTTTTTCATTTTGTTTGTCTATCTTCTATAATTTAATTCCAGTACATTTTTGAGCTAACTATAATGGTTTTCTTGTTGTTTTCATTTCTACTCATTATTGGTTGCGCGTGACGTTAGATTTTTAGCCACAGATTCTTTACAAGATCGAATTCAGTAAAATGTTTCCTCTGTAAGTTTTTCGTCATTTTATGCTTTTTTTTTTTAAAAAAAAGTGTGTATTTATATTAGTATAGGACTAATAGTGACTGAGTTACAAACGACTTAATTCATTCCTGTGCGAAACTGGTCACGCGCGTTCGAAGAATTACCTTCTCATAAACGGTAGATATCAGCAGCTGCTCATGATTAATTTATATATAATATTGTCTGCATGCAAGTATATAATCCTAATGATTAAATCTGTCTATATCCTAATAAAAATATCCATTTTTAATATCAATTGAGGAACTATTCGGAAAATAGTCATTGTCAAAAAAAAAAAAAATCTCCGAAGAATGAAAAGAGAGCTTTCTCTAGTACACAATATGAGAAACTCTGCAAATCTGTTTCTTTATGCGTCTTTGATACCTTTCCCTCCTAATACTTGCTATAACGATAAGAAGAAAAGCAAAAAATAAGAAATGCCTAGCACATTTTATAAATGATCTATTTTTAAACTGTTAAATTTTATTTACAGAAGAAGCACTTGCCTATTATGATTGTGTACAGCTGCTATAGTACAATAAATTTATAAGAAGATGTAATAGAAGGAAACCATATGCTTAAGAAATCTCTACACAAGAGAACAAAAGAGAACAAATTATTTCATTTCCAGAATTAGTTTTGAATAATGCTATGCCATTCTAATATCCTAAAAAGGTAAAGAAATTTGTAATGTCTATAATGCATCATTCAGTTTTCATCTCTCTGTTCATTAATTAATATTGTACTTCTCGCTCGGACAACTACACATTGGAGTGTACAAGAAACCGCGATTCTTACATTTGCATTCAATTTTAGATACTCAAGTTTCTGACAGCTACGCGTGATAATCTCTAAACAAGCTTCGGGAATATATTCGAGTGTTTTCAAAACTGGCTTCAGAATTTGGACCTCCAAGTACCATCCGGTGTATTCTGGCCTTGGTAGATCATTCTCACACTTATCAGCCTTTCCCAAATTGCTGCTTGGTAATGGAATCTCTTTATATGTTATTTCAGAGAGCATCACTAGTTGGAGATAATTTCTCTAGGTTTCATTTTCCTAAAAGTAGGAGCCAAGCTTCATTACAGATCTACGCATTAACCTTGAAAAGCTTTGTGAAAACATTTCTGCAGATTGAATAGCGTTTGCGGATAAAGGAATCTGCCCTATGGAAAATAAAAGATCAAAGTTCTCTGAGTAAGTAGCCGATACGTAGATAATGCAAATTGTTGGAATTATTATCTTCAGGAGTCTTTGTTGTTGTTTTCGATAGTTTTAAAGACCTGAAGACTGTTAAGTTAAAAATCTTGAAGAGAAGCATGAAGAATCAGATTCTAGAATGTTACTGTGAATCACAATTCAAAAAGAATTGTTGTGATGAGCAGAGATACCGATAAATTACTGCTGTTGACACACCATTATGAAAGATTGTTTTTTTTTTTTTTTTTGTAAAGAATTGTACCTGATGGCGGGATTTCAAAGACAAGTAAGTTTATTCCAGTTCACGTCTTTGCCACCAGTTATCTGAGAATGAGAAGAGGCTCCACTTATCACGCTCCACTTGGATGTGATATAACGTCATATCCAGTTGGAACATCATAGGTCAAAAACTATCTACTTACTCAGGTCAGAAAACTGTGACCCCTTATTTTCTTTAGGCTAGATTCCTTTATCAGCAAGCGCTATTAAATCTGCAGAAATGTTTTCACAAAGCTTTCCAAGGTTAATGCGTAGATCTGTGATGAAGCTAGATCTGCTCCTGCTTTGGGAAAATGCAGCCTAGAGAAATTATCTCCAACTAGTGATGCTCTCTGAAATAACATATAAAGAGATTCCATTACCAAACAGCAATATGGGAAAGGCTGATAAGTGTGAGAATGATCTACCAAGGCCAGAATACACCGGATGGTACTTGGAGGTCCTAATTCTGAAGCCAGTTTTGAAATCACTCGAAGATATTCCCAGGGCTTGTTTAGAGCTTACCATGTGTAGATATCAGAAACTTGATTATTTAAGCTTGAAATGCAAATGTAAGAATCGCGGTTTCTTGTAAACTCCAATGTGTAGTTGTCCGAGCGAGTAGAAAAGTTCAATATTAGTTAATGAACAGTGTGATAAAGAAAACTGAATGATGCATTAAAGACATTACAAATTTCTTTACCTTTTTAGGATATAAGAGTGGCATAACATTATTCAAAACTAAATCTGGAAATGAAATAATTTGTTCTCTTTTGTTCTCTTGTGCAGAGATTTCTTAAGCATATGGTTCCCTTCTATTACATCTTCTTATAAATTTATAATATTATATACAAATTTCTTTACCTTTTTCGAGATTTAAAGGTAACCAGGAAAGTTCTGTCGGTTTGCGTGGAGCTATGTGCTCAATTGGCCCTCACACCGTGAGTGGAATGCGAATGAAGATAAGGCGACGGGAAGTGATTGGTGTGGTATAATCCAACATACTACCTGGTTGTGGCAGTTCAGTTACACCGTGAACTTGCATAAGGACAGAATGAACACGGGACCTCCACAGAGCGTCATAAGGGCGCGTATGTTGTACGAGTTCAAAGTGGGATCAAACGCCGCTGCAGTAGGGCGGAAGATATGACAGGCCTTTGGTGAGGGTTTCGTGACTACATAGACAGTGCAGTGATGGTTTAACAACTTTAACGACTTGACAAAACACTCGAAGTTGCACTACTTGGCGGAAGATCAACACATGTACAAAATGAAGATCTTCAGGCAGCAATTAGGACGAACAGTGGTCAGACATGTGAGCAACAGAGACTACAATTCAGTGTAAGTGGAGAAACCATTCAGCAGCACCTCCATCAACTTGGGAAGCACTACAAGTTCGGTCGATGGGCCCCACATGATTTGACTCCGGACCAGAAGGCGACGTGAGCAGACACCTGTGTTTCTTTGGTGTCTCTTGCCACCGACCCCAAACTCATTTTTCTGAATTTAAGAGAGATTGGAAAAGAACCTAGCTTCCCTAGCTTCCCTAGTAACCCTAGCTTCGATTCTACGGCAGTATATGGTTATACGACAGAGAAACGGAACCCTGATGGCAGCATTTCTGGTGACTGTTCCTTTGTGTCTGATTTTTGGGACTCTCACCCGTCACCTACGCACTATTGTAGTTGAGAGAGTTGATTGGACAATCATCCTCTCTATATTTGATTTTCTGGACTCTTACCATCCGCCCACGCAAAACTGTACCTAGAAACCCATAGTTAGCTAAGGGAATCTCCAGTGCTTCTTCTGCTCGTAACGACGCACGATCCACGTCGATCAGCGTTCGGTAGGCCGCCCTTGATTACAAGTCGGGCGTGCCATCCTAAGTTAATACGCGCCGTTGGTTTATATGCACTCCCCTGAACAGGTTGAGCATCAAGGTCTAGACCATTGGTCAGAAAATCAAGTGATCAAATCCCAAGTATAAAAGGGAATTGAGTGTTCATGAGAGTGAACTATTCTTTTGTTGGTAATGTTGTGATTATTGAAGCATTACGCGTCGTGTTGTGCATATTATTTCTCGTATACCAGGATACTAGCTTACACGTGTATGTGTTAAAAAATTGTGGGCTAGCTGGACCCCTCACGGCTGATATTCTGGGATAATTCGTGTGCAGGTGTGAGTGTATCAACGCGGACCAGTTCAAATTCCTATTTATGAAGCTTATTGTGGACCTGTGCATCCAATTGAGACTCAACACCAGAACCACGACCTTCCAGAAGGAGTTGACCGATCGAAGATTATTGCGAGTAAATGAAAGTTTATTGATCGCGTTGCCACCTCGATGACGTAAAACCCACCGTAAATGTATGAAGTAAACGTTTGTCTGTTGGTAATCTTTTGATGGCATTTTTAATATAGTATTAATTATACTAAACTTAATTATATTTTTTACACACTTTAGTTAGGTTTTGTGATTTGATCCTCAAGTTAATTTAATTTATCGTTATTTGTGCCTTCTTCAGTCATTTGCACACATTTTCGTTTTAAGGTACTTATATTTTTGTCTGCCGTCCTCTCAGCTTCGGATACTACAAAAATGCAGGTATTGGAAGAAATCGCTCTTCGCCGTGGCAGAGCTGGGATAGATACGCGAGAAATAGCGGTAGAGCGTGAGCGAACGAGCGAGCGAGAGAGAGACAGAGAGAGACGTAAACTCTGTAGCGAGGGATAAAACAAACGCAAATATTATGATTATATTCACAAAGTTCTACCATCATTTCTGTATAGGTTGTTCATGTGTAGTGAGAAGTGGGTCCTATACGCAGCTCCATGGTGCCGTCATCATTGGTTAGCATCCCATGAACCGGTTCCAAAACAGCCGAAACCAGCACTGCACCAGAATAAGGTCCTCCTGTGTGTTTCTTGGACTCCTCTCGGCATCATCCATCTTGAATTGCTACCAGCTGGTCAGAGCATGAATGCAACATTGTACTGTCAGAAGTTGAGCCGTGTTCAAGAAAAAACTAAAAACTGTGGAGCCAGCACTCTTAATCGCATAGGTGCCTTCCTGTTATAGGACAACGCTAAGCCCCACTTGGCTAGGATAACCCGGGACACCATTCTATGCCTTGGATGGGAACCTACTTTTGCTTAAACCGTACTCCCTAGACGTTTCACCGTCCGATTATGAACTGATCCATTCCTTGGACAATCAGTTTAGAGAACGTGATTTCAAATCTCGAGAAGATGTGCAAAACGAACATGATACCTTCTTCGCTTCAAGCCCCACCAAGTTCTACCGCGATTAAATTCGTGACCTTTCAGAACGTTGGTAGAAGATCGCAGATGTTGATGGGGACTATTTTTGATCTTTCAGATACGTCTTAGGTGACATATTGTGTTCGGAAGGGGTGAAAGCGACAGAACTTTCTTGGTTACCTTTATATATGATTGGTATAACATTATTGAGAACAATTTCTAGATTTCAAATAATTTGTTCTCTCGTGTAGAGATTTCTTAAGTATATAGTCTCCTTCTATTACGTTTCTTATTATAAATTTATTGTATTATAGCAATTGTACTCAATGTTAATAATAGGCAAGTGCTTCTTCTGTAAAATGTAACAGTTTAAAAACTGATCATTTATAAAATTTGTTAGGCACTTCTTATTTTTGTTGTTGTTTTTTTGTAGTTACAGTAAGTATTAAGAGGAAAAGGTGGTAATACTAAAAAACATGGATGGCAAAATTATTCATGATTGTCTCCTGAAATCTGGCCCTTAGCCCCTTAGCCCCTTAGCCTCTTAGCCCCCCCCCTTGGATCCGCCCTTGGATATTAATATATATATATATATTAATCATCAGCAGCTGCTGATATCTACCGTTTATGGGAAGGTAATTCTTGGGACGCGCCGTCACCAGTTTTGCACACGACTGCATCATGTCGCTTATAACTCAGGTACTATTAGTCCTACACTAATATAAGTATATATTTTTTGAAAGAGCACAACATAAAGAAAAGCTTTTAGAGAAAACATTTTATTGAATTCGATCTTGAAAAGAATCTGTGAAGCTCTTCTGCCAGTTGTATTGTGCTTCCATTGATAACATGAATAAGCTGCTCCAATCTTGGTCTCATTCACCGTTGCCTGTTGCAAGACGTTGCGTCGTCGAAGGGATAGTGTGAGAAGTCTGGATTTGTTATCGTACATTCCTCGTGATCGTGTGCATTTCTGTCATACTTTGCATTAGCAAATCGTGACATTTAAGTTGAAGTGCTTTTCACAAGCATTTGATATGCACATGGTGTTGGGTGAGTGCCAACGAAATAGTTCTGCTGCTGCTCGTGTGTATGCTGCTAGGTATCCCGATCGGGAACATCGTTCAAGGCATGTGTTTTGCAACTTTTCCGAACGTCTACGCAGAAGTGGAAATGTTCAGCCTTCTAGCAGTCACAAGAATGGACGCATATCTCGGCCTGTTCGAGATAATAGGTCTGCTGTTGTACTTGCAGCCTTCCATGTTAATCCTCACAGGAGAATCAGGCAAGTTGCTCGCGGCTCTGGTGTCACCGCAACTACGGTGCCAATAATTTTGAAGGCTAATACATTTCATCCACACCATATGTCCTTGGATCAAGAGCTACCTGGCACTGATTTTCAAAGCAGACTCGACTTTTACATGGGGTCTCAAGCTCAAGTGCGTGAAAATGCTCTTTTATCTGACGAAATATTATTGTGGACTGATGAGACTACATTTAAAAGTGATGATCAGGTAAATCGTCACAATACGCATTATAGAGCCGCCATAATTCCACAGTGGATGCAAGAGGTTGATTAGCAACGTAGGTGGTCTGTGAATGTGTAGTGTGCAATCATCGGCGGAAGAATAATTGGACCTCATTTTGTTGAAGCGGGTCTTACAATTTACGGTACATTTCTGCAAGATCAATTGCCTATTCTTCTTGAAGACGTCCCCTTACACATCAGAACACACACAGAAAATGGTTGCCCAGCAGATTTTGAACTTGCTTACTGAGTACGTAAGGGTAGATCTGAGCCCTGGTCTACTAGGTTACCAGACTCTGCATGTTTGACTTTATAATCTGTAATGACGACTTAAAGAAATCATTTATAAACATCGCCCCACAACAAGGGCCACATAGTTGCTGCAGGGAGATTAGTGAGGAGGAAACTATTGCGGCATAGAATCATTTCAGTTACCGTACATTGAGGCATTGAACCACAGAGCAAACATTTCAAACATCTACTGTAAGTTGGTATAGTCTGTCAGGAAAGTAAATGCTTTTTTTGAATCTGGCATTCCTGCGCTCCATCCATGAAGAATATGACAATTAAATCAATCAAATGTTTACTGAGGGGCAATAAGAAAAGTCTAATCTAAATAAGAAAATGCAGAGAGAGTAAATAAAGGACGAAACCGATAGAGAAAGAAGAAACAGCTGCTAAACGGAGAAAAAAAGAGTAAAAATTGTCAAATTGGGAACACAAAACACAGAAAAAAATACGCTGACAACTAAACGTTGTCCAAGCCATGATCTTGGGGTAGTGCTTAAGGTGCTGGCTTACAAATACGAAGAACTGCAGTTCGAATCCCATACAAGAAGATTCTTAACAAAAATTTTAATAATGCATACAGCACATGATAGATGGTAAAAGAGGTCGTATTTAGATTTTCGTAGCAATTATTATTGGTAATGTTTAGTACTGATAATACCTTTTGTCTTTGCATATTTCTTTTATTCTTGTCTTCATCTCGAAAGAAAAGAATATCCGAACAAATGCCACCAAAATTCCTCTTATTTTAAATCTAAACGCCATTTGCAATTAGTAAAGAATACAAATTGAACGTTCCGACGTAGCTGCAAAAAGTAAAAAAAAAAATGGAAGTGGAGGGGTTCGAACTCATACTGATGGTTATTAAAAATACAAGTACTACATACCCTAAACCGCGCGACCACGTTTCTACGTTGAGCAGTAAAAGGCTTGTGTTTAGCTTAAGCTGGTCAATACGTTTTGCAAAGAAACCCGGTTTATATCTGACGCAGTACAGGTGCGAAACGGAGAAGGGTGCGAGGCACTTTGTTTTTTCTCTCTCTCTCTATCTGTATATATAACGCTATTTGTGAATGCCATAACCACCGTAATTTTCAGCGGATTGAGACCAAACTTGGCACAAATATTAATTGTTGAAATATCTTGAATGAGTTTGTTATCCAGAATAATCAGATGAAAATGTTCAAAATGGCGGCCCTTCAAACTCTTTAAATGTTCCAAGGGAACCATATATCGCCCATAAATGGGTATTCACAATGTTTGAGTGTTTTTTCCTCTTTTATTGAAATATTTGCGTGCAGTGACATATCCTCTTTTATTGAAATATTGGACCCGATTTATCACCTAAAGAATGTTCACGCCCTTTCGCTACGGTCAGTTTTTTATGCAGGGGGGAGATATTTTCCTATCGGAACAAGACGATTGTTAGTGATGATATGAAGTTACACATTGAAAGTGAAGTAAGTTGTGAAATGTGTTTTTTTGAAAAAATAATATACTAAATGTGCCTTCCCTAATACAGAGAACTATAAATCAGGTATTTCGAGTTCAGGAGCATGAATGGCGAGGAGTGTTATTTGATTTGCTTTTTTAAAACATTGCATTACATAATAATAATAATAATAATAATAATAATAATAATAATAATAATAATAATAATAATAATAATAATAATAATAATAATAATAATAGTTGTTGTTTGTGGCAACGCAATATCTTCCTCAATTTTTCATCAAACGTAATGATTGAAACGCCATATCTCTCTTACAAACAAGATATTAGCAATTTATATCGAGAGAAGAGGTAGTGATGGGTAGAACGTTGGACAGTATGCACTCCTAGTACTCAGAAAAATAAGCGATTTCAATGCAAAACGAACAAAGAGGCATTGTCATGGGGTCACTGCAAAGCCCTTTATAGGCAAAATTTCAATAACTTATATCGAGAGAACAGAAGGTGATATGAGTGAGATGGGACCAACGTTGGACACCGTGGACCCATAAAGCGAATCGAAAAAATTATGGGAGGGGGCGCTAGCCAGCCTTACTTATTTCCACATGATAATATAAAATTATATTGTGCGGAATACACACAGGAGTTAGGTAGTGATATTTCATATTATTATTATTATTATTATTATTATTATTATTATTATTATTATTATTATTATTATTATTATTATTATTAACAGCTTCTTTCTCTTACGTGTGCATGTTTGATATGAAACCAAAGAGAAGATCCGTCATTCGTAGAAAGAAAAAGAATAGACAGTTAATTTAACTATGAAGGACGACGAAAAATACGAAAATAGTGACTACCTGTAGCGAAAAGAAACAATATTTTCTCTTAAATGGATAAAAAATTCAGCCAAGATAGATTCGAACTCGTGTGGAAAGCGTGAAAAGCCAGTTTGCTTTTTAACTGACTCACAGAACGTGTTTAAATAACTTACTTATTGCTAATTTTACTTGGTTCACTTGTTTAACTTGATTTTTCTAATGACTTATAACGACAGGGACACGAACAGGAAAAACATCGAGGAAAGTTAAAAACCATAATAAGATAAAACCCACCGGGAATCGAGAGACGCATGTGCAAGCCACTAGACCAGCGGGAAGGACACCACTTACGCACTGAGTCGTTAGGGATTACAACCACTGTGTTAACTGCTATCACTTCCGTGAGTTGTATACTATGATCACATGTTCCTTCTTTGCTGGAAGAGTTAAACCTACATGCTATGTACTACATGAGCTATTTAGACCCACATACTCTTCAAATAATAATAAATGGGCCATGCTGGGAATAAGAAAAGGAACATACTTTGGACAAAACGGAAACTATTGGCATCAGAAATATTTTTCTACGAGACATGCGCAGTAATATAATTCAGAATAGTTACTGTTTAGTTCAGTAAACGAAGAAAGGGGTATAGAAAGCAAAATGTCGCGTCTACGAGATCGGCCAGAGTTGACAGGGCGGAAGCAGATGTGTAGTAATACAACAACTTTGGTTAAATTGATAATTCGTTCTGTATCTGTAGTAGATCGTATCACAACTTTACGGGAGAGCAGAGAAAGACTTACTAACTCCATCAGATAGAAAGCTTTACTAACCCGATCATATAGACACAAATGGATGTAACTGTGTGTACTACAACTTGGATTTAACGAAACCCGTTTAGACATTCAGTGGTTTGCAGGGTTGTATAAGACACAAAAAGATAGAACACAATACAATTCTTCATTCCTCAGCTTCCAGTAACTAGATGCATGCAATTTGTGGTTAGATACTGAAACAGCTTTCGGATTTTAATACATGACGTATTGCAGGATATAAAATACTTTGCATTACTTCCTTGTTTGTAGACAGCTATTAGTTTAGTGTTCTGAAAGGTTGTGTGTAAACTAATGATGGGCAATTCCGGAAATTTTACTTTCCGGGCTGCCAAAAGTAAAACCGGGACAATTTCCAGAATTCGGAAATATCCGATTTTGGAATAATTCCAGAATTCGGAAAAATACGGAATTTAGAAATTTCTTATTTCGTTAACATTCGGGAATTCGAAAAATCCGGAATTTTTACGAATACTTTTTTTCTAATTTCTGGAGTTAAAAGAAAGTCCATAACTTTCCAAATTCCGGAAAGTGAAAGTTCCGCTTCCGGAAAATGAATTTCTTTTGGTTAATATGTATCGTGGCGGAAATAAGTCTTTGATCAGGTAATGGCGACTGCTTTGACAGATATGCAGAGTATGAGAATTAAATCTATCTATCTGTAGTTTCGTGTGGATAAAAAACAAACTTGTGATCCAAAGGTTTAAGAACAACTCAAGTTATTAATATAAAGTTTGGCGAAGATTATTCACAAAAGAAATCTGAAAGACGTCTTGAATCGAAGAAATATAACATACAGCTTTGCAAGCGGAGGCAAAGAAACCAGACTAAAGACGAATCGCTTACCACGTAAAGATCGCAGTTCAGTGGTCAAGGTGCTTGTTCGAATCCACGTCGCACATTTGATTTTTTTTAATTTAGGATTTTTGATGGCGATTGATCGGCGATGACATACGTTTTATTATATTCAGATATTTGAATACCCTAATGTTTTATTACTTGAAATATCAATACTTCAGGAATAATAATAAACAAATAATTATTATTATTATCTCCTACAAGATTAAAAACTAGGAGCTAATTATTGATCAGGCCGTGCCATTACAAGTAGAAACGTGGCATATGGAAAGAATATTTCGGTTTTGTTTAATGTTCCCACGAGAAGAGGAATTTGTCATCTCGTTATATATATAACATGAGAATCAACATTTTACATTTGAAGCGGGACAAGGCTAACTCAAATTATCGTCTCGCTTTGAAAATGAGAATCAAGAAGAAACGAAAATTATCGTAAACATATCTCAATTTGTCTTGATTCTCGAAATAGTGTAGGTCCGTTCTTTAAGTAACAATTGCTCTGTAGACTGAATCTCATATTCTATTTCGTTACATCGTATTTCAGAGCTCATTGAATTATGGTCTGTGTAGGTATTTTTGTAGCAAAGCTTTTATATTTACCTCTGAATATTCGAAAAATTAGCTTAATATATGCACTATTGTTGCGTGATATTAAGTTATTTTTATTACTTTCTACATGAAACTTTAGTGGAACGGTCTAGTTTAAAATTTTGGTAGTTGCAGAGATGTGCTTTGAAGGTACCGAACCCTTTCCCGGAAATCTCTACTTTTAAGTATGTTTTGCCAAATTTTATGGCAATTTTAAGACTTTGAATATCATTATTATTATTATTATTATTATTATTATTATTATTATTATTATTATTATTACTGAAGTGTTGTGAATTGAATGGTTTACCCTGTTCCAACCCAGTTCCTGCCTAGTAGGCATTGTGCTGAACAAACAACGTGTGTGTTGGTTTTCTCCGGGTTGCGCTTCTCCCACTTTCATTATTCCAGAATTTCTTTCACTCTCATCATCGACGTCTTCTGTAGCTTAGCAGCCATAACCATTACTTAAAAGCAAATTTTCTTAGGGCTCTTGTGAGTTCAGTAGCCCTACTTTCTACATAAAATTTGCCTGGAAACTTTCCGTTATAACATTTAGCTATTGCATGGACGTTTGCAGAGGGTATGTCCTAATGATCCTGACAATTCTCTCCAATCTCGACAATTTTGTAACTTTTGCCTAACGCTAGGGACACATTAATCGATTTTAATACAATCTCTTATCATAATCAATTTATATGCTATATTATTATTATTTTATTATTATTATTATTATTATTATTATTATTATTATTATTATTATTATTATTATTATTATACTTACCACTAATGTTGCCTACCACTATTTGCAATCTAATGTGTTACTAAAGAGCAAATCAATAACACTCCTCACCATTCACGCTCTCGAACTCGAAATACATGATTTATAGTTCTTTGTGTTAGGGGAAAGCACATTTATTATTTCAAAAAACACGTATCACAAGTTACTTCACTTTCAATGTGTAACTTCATATCATCACTAACAATCGTCTTGTTCCGATAGGAAGACATCCCCCCTGCATGAAAAAAAGCCTGACCGTAGCAAAAGGGTGTGAATCTTATTTAGGTGATTAATCGGGTCCAATATTTCAGTAAAAGAGTGTAAGTCCCTTCACAAAAATATTTCAGTAAAAGAAGAAAAGTCACTCAAACCTTGTAAATATCCATTTATGGGCGAAATATGGTTCCCTTGGAACATTTAAAGAGTTTGAAGGGCCGCCATTTTGAACATTTTCATCTGATTATTCTGGATAACAAGTTCATTCAAGATATTTCAACAATTAATGTTTGTGCCAAGTTTGGTCTCAATCCGCTGAAAATCACGGTGGTTATGGCTTTCACAAATAGCGTTATATATATACAGATAGATAGATAAATAGACAGAGAGAGAGGGAAAACCTCGCACCCTTCTCCTTTTCACACCTGTGTTGCGTCAGAGCTAAACCGGGAATCTTTGCAAAACGTAGTGACCAGCCTAACCTAAACACAAGCTTCTTACTACTCAACGTAGAAACCGTGGTCGCGCGGTTTAGGGTATGTAGTGCTTGTATTTTAAATAACCATGAGTACGGGGTTCGAACCCCTCCACTTCCATTTTTTTAATTTTTTTGCAGCTACGTCGGAGCGTTCAATTAGCATTCTTTACTAATTGCAAATGGCGTTTACATTTAAATAAGAGGAATTTTGGTGGCATTTGTTCGGATATTCTTCTCCTTCGAAATGAATAGAAGAATAAAAGCAATACACAAAGACAAAAAGTATTTTCAGTACTAAAGATTACCAATAAGAATTGCTGCGAAAGACTAAATACCACCTCTTTTTATCATCTCTCATGAGTTGTATGCATTATTAATAAAAAAAAATAAAAATTTCCTAACAGCGGATTGACGTCCTTCGTGTTTGCAAGCCAGCACCTTAACAACTACACCAAGATCATGGCTTGGGGAACGTTTAATTGTGGTCGTATTTGTTCTGTTTGTACTTTATGTTTCCACTTTGACAATTTTTACTCTTTTTTCTGCGTTGGGCAGCTGTTTCTGGCTTTCTGTTTCGGTGTCGTCCTTTATTTACACTATGCACTATTCGTATTCACAGCTTGTGCCCCTTTGCAATGTCACATTCAAATTAAACTTTTCTTCTTGTCCCTCAGTAAACATTTGATTGATTTAATTCTCATACTCTCCATGGATGGAGAGCAGGTATACCAGACTCAAAAAACAGATGTACGTTTACTTTCCTGACAGACTATACGTATGCATCGAAGTCAGTGCTTTACCTACTTTTTTCCTTTTCGTTCATCATTCGTTTGTCATTGTGTTTCGTTTTTCTTTCTAATTCACTTAAGATTAATGTACTATCTTTTTTCAAGCAATTTTGTGACAATAGTTTCTTGTACACGCCAACGAATTTTTTATTGTGAGTGGAAATCGTTGCCAGTCCTTAGTCTGTGAAAAGTGTGAAGGGCGGTTCAAGTTACATTATTTCTTCATATCAAACCAGAAATTCAGGGTGTCGATATTGTTATGGACGCCATGTTAAAAGTGGCTAGTGTATTCGAAAATCGTGTTCGAATTCTATTAACATTTTCAGAGACTTTTCCGACGAAGTATTACTCGACCCCCTTTCCAAGTTAAATTTTCGAGTTCTGACCTTGTTTTGGATCCACGTTTTTGGGCCCCGCAGTTTCTTCCTTTTTAAAAACCTGATTCAGTATCTGGCATATCATTGGAAAGCGTGTGTCTTGAACTTCCTGAAACTGTGACGGTGCTTACATTATCTTAATTAGTAAACTTCGCATACTCTATTTCGGCACCTTCACTTTTTGAAAAAAAGAAAACAATTGTTACACGGAAATTGGTACAATTGGTAGGTAGTAGGGACAAATGTTTCGTAGGGCAATCTCATTTTTTCCCACCTTTTCAAGTGTGCATTCGAAACATATCGTCCCCATTTGGAAATCGAAAGAACGGAGCATATGCCCCTCATTACACGACGGAAGGGGCTTTCAGGATTTTGTAAATATTTTAAGGATCCTTTGGATCCATATTTGCCATGCAATTTTTTATTTCAACTTGATACTATAAAATGAAATGAAATGAAATCTTTTAGTTTTACGTACCACATTTATGCCGGTTAGTCTAAAGCAGACGGTGATAATGAGTGATGAAAGAAATGGTGGAATGAAGAAAGTGAGAGGAAACGGGAGAACCCCGAGAAAACCCACGCACACGGTGTTTGTCCACCACAAAGTTCACTTGGCGGGCGCTGGCATCGAACCCGGGACCCGAAGCACCAGAGTTGAACGTTCTACCAGTGAGCCACGGCGGCCCCATTCAACTTGATAGCATATACCGTTCTCGAGAAAAAGGTAATATCTGCGTCGCTCTTGAACACCCTGTATAAAGTAATTCTTTATATAATTTACAACTTTAATCAGTTATAATTCTTTATTAGAACCACATACAGACTTGATTTATATGTCGTTTATTGAAAACACTTCAAGTTGTTTGTGATAAATCCATTATGTCTCAATGTATGCTCCTTCAGTGATCCTGGACACATCATAACAAAAGTCGTGCCAAACAATAGCCATTATTTCGGGGGTAACGTCCGGAATGGATGCTGTGATACGATGTTTCAGTTCATTATTATTTTTCAGGTAGAGAGGGGTGCACACCTTATCTTTCACAAATCCCTACAGAAAGAAGTAAAGTGGCGTGTAATCTGGAGACCGTGGCTGCGAGGCAATTGGTCCACCATTACCTGTCTACTTATCTGGGAAAAACTGATCAAGAAATTCCCATACGTCTATCAGGTAGTGCGGCGGGGCGCCATCTTGTTACTACCTTAAGCAACCATAGTGGTCATCTTCATCAAACCGTGGAGAAAGGAAGCTTTGGAGCATATGAAGATAGGCTATGGTAGTGATGGTCTCTCAGCAAAGAATAATGGTCCATATATCCTTGCTCTGGAAACAGCGCAAAGCACGTTCACTTTCGGGCTGTCACGAACCGGTTTCATGCGCTCATGCGGATTTTCAGTGCCCCAAATACGATAATTATGTATGTTGATTCGACTCGAAAGATGAAAAGTTCACTCAGCTTGAACCAAGGACAGACTGTATGTCCTCATGGACAAACGCTTACGCAATACACGCCAAACAGTGGTCTGAGGGATACTAGTTTCTTGTGATGCCCATCGTGTAGATTTGCGAGGACTGCGGACAAAACTCTGTTTAACTGCTTCCACCACATCGTCAGTCACGGGTGATTGCTCTGGAGCAGAAATGGTCATTTTTCCTAACCCTCCCTCACCCTCACCCTCAATTGACGCCCTTTACCTTCACCCTCCATCACACTCACTCTCTATTGACGCCCTCTCCTCATCCTACTTCACACTCACCCTCCATGACGCCCCCACACTCACCCTCCCTCACACTCAACCTTCATTGACGGTCTTCCCTCATCCTCCCTCACACTCACCCTACATTGACGTCCTCACACTCACCCTCCCTCATACTCGCCCTCCATTGACGCCCTCAACTTCACCCTCCATCGACGCCCTCAATTTCACCCTCCCTCAAACTCACCCTCCATTAACAGCCTCATCATCACCTTCCATTGACGCCCTCACCCTAACTCACACTCACACTCCATTAACGTCCTCACCCTCAATCGACGCCCTCACCCTCCCTCACATTCACACTCCATTAACGCCCTCACTCTCAATCGACTCCATCACCCTCTCTCACACTCACCCTCCTTTAACGCCCTTACCCTCAATCGACGCCCTCATCCTCGCCCTTGCTCACACCACACTCAAATGACGCCTTCACACTTACCCTCAAGCAACTAAATTAATCAGGACACGACAAACTTAAATATGCCTAATATAGTACGTGTAAATTAGTACGTACGTGTAATTCCCCTCTAAGGTGTGGAATTTTCAAAAAAGCTAAAAAAAGTTACTTTTTATGGTAAATTGGTGTTCCAAGTTTTATCTTCCTAACTTCAGAAATCTGGGAGATACAGTTCCTTGAAAGAAAACTACAATTTACTCTTTTAGGATACACGTTTCCGAAAATCCTTCCTTATCCCTTGTTTTTGTGACAAAAGGAGCATTTTATGTAAATTGTACATTCCTCCCTATAGAAAAATGGTCTGGTTGATAATAAGTTACTCACTTCTACTGTTCTATATTGTAAAACTTTGTCTCATATAGGATTTTGGAGTAGAGTATTTAATAAAAAGAGCGTCCGGAATCGATCTCCCACTACCAATTTTATTATAAAATTTCCACTATAAAAGTATTTCCACAAAATACTGTATAAATAAATCTCTCTAATATCAAAGGTTAGTTATAGGTGGTCTTTGACCGTAAGGTCGCAGACAGGATCTCAACAGAGCCCTGAAGCAGGCTAAGAGGAGTGGAATTACGTGCCCAAAGCTCCGAAGCAAGCAGTGGGTAGGTTAGATGGCCAACAGAGCCACGAAGCAGGCTATGCGGATGAGGTTAGGATTCCCAGTCAGAGCCCCGAAGCAGGCTAAGCCAGGAGAAATGATAGGCGTAGTCCCGAAGCAGACTAGAGGCCCTGGGATTAGGTTACTCCTAAAGTCCCTAAGAAGAGTAGAGGAGGTTCACCAGAAAACTGGTACTGAATTGCCTTTGTCCATCCAATTTATAGGGTCCTTTGGGTGGCGGTAGCGCTGTTGCTCCGATGTCGTCTTCTGCTCCGTGGGAGGGGCCAGAAGCCGTCGTCTGCATTTGACTGTAGATCCATCTGGTGGGGGATCCTCTTGCCAAAGCACATGGTGGTGTTTGTAAACACTGATGCGCGGAATTGTTTGTTTACAACATCACATAGGATATTACAATATAATAGCATAGCATTGTTATTATTACTGAAGGTTTGAAAATAAAATGCTGCATCTGAAATCCCAGAAAAGGCCACACAAAAGTACGTATGGCAAACAAGCGGGGATGAAGGAGGGCGGAAAGTATGTAGGAATTACGAAGGGGGCACCAAGTAAAACGATGGGAACCACTGGGCCCTAGGATAAATCTAATAATATTATTTATTTCAAAAGTGATTGGCGGTTAACAGGAGAGATCTCTCGCATCTATACGAATAGCTTACGCGCCTTTGGCACGGGAGACATGGGTTCGATATCCTACGGAACCTCGTGTGGTTCGGATCCCATGTTACGCTGAACGGAATGCTAACTCAAATAAAAAGAATGAAAATAATAGGCGAGGAAAAAGCCTCATTAAATTCGATTGATTTATTTTAAAGTGAAGAACAGTGCTAATTGGCTTTGTGTTGTAACACCAGGTGCTAGTCACTTTATCTTAATTAAATCTTTCTTTTTTAACGTGTAGTTATCCTTTCATTTTTTACTATGTAGCAGGGCCGGCGCGAGGGGGGTCGAACCGTGCCACCGCCAAGTTCGGCAAGTTTAATGGGCGGTAACATTTGAAAAAAGAAAAGACTACTATCAAAATAGAATACTTCGTAATAGGCCCATATGGAAAAATAAAATTGTGTTTACCTGAGAATGTAATTGAACTTATTTCACTTACATTCAGGAAAATACTCACTCAGGAAATTCTGACGTGGACGTATCCACTCGTTAGTATAAATTCTAAACGTCTAGTCCGGTTCCTAGCATCGGCCCCATAGACGGCCACCCACAACGCAGAGAATTTTTAGTAGGACGTAGCGAAGGTCACAATCTATATTAATTCACAATAAATTAAAACAATAATCAATATACACAAAGAAATAGAGTACAGGCTACCGCACTAAACTTTCTCTCTCCAATTTCCTAAAGTATGTTAAGTCGCTCTAATTAATGACAATCAGCTATGAGAAACATCTTGTCTACGCGCATGAAAAGCGTATGAAACTGATGGAATATTGATATGACGATTTTCTGTGAACGACAGTTTATTCTAAGGAAGAAAACTACATTAATTTTCTTTCATATTTTCCAGAAAATGAAGAATTGCAAGATAATTAATTTTATGAACCCTTACCTTTACCCTCAATTGATGCCCTCACCCTCACCTCTCTCACCCTCACCCTCAACTTACATTCTCACCCTCCCTCACACTCACACTCACCCTCCAATGACGCCCTCACACTCACCCTCCATTGACGCCCTCACATTCACCCTCCCTTACACTCACCCTCCATTGGTGCCCTCACACTCACCTTCCCTCACACTTACACTCCATTGACGCCCTCAGACTCACCCTCAATTACTTTATCGACCTCATCCTCCAACGCCCTCAACCTCAACTACTAAAATGAGGGTGAGGTGAGGGTAAGGGCGGCCCTCGTGAGGGCAAAATAAGGGAGGATGGCCATCTCTGCTGTGGAGACTTTGTGTGAAGCACAGAACAATCTGTTTCAACAAATGTCTGGTGCCATTTGCACACTGTTGGTCTGCTGGGGGTTAGTTTGCCGAATTGTGTGCGAAACGTACGCTGTATACTCGTCGCTGACTTCGTTTCTTCAAACGAAAACACGCATTTAGCTCTTTCGCCACCAGTAAAAGTCTCCACTTACAACGACTGACCGGTAGTATCACGTGCGGTCAACTCCTGAACTACTCACTACGTGAGTCAAACTAGAAGTGATTTACAGTATAACGACATATAAATGAAGTCAGTATGTGGTCGCAATAAAGAATTAAAACTGATTAAAGTTGTAAACACTATAAAGAATCAACCTGTATATATGTATATCAAATGCCATAGAATACTTACTGCAAAAGTTAAAGTCTCACAATGTGCGTACAAGATTTTTGTTTATTCTTAATTACACATGTATATAAAACTTTCTGTGAATGCGATTTCGCTGAAGTATCGATCTCTTGCTTCCCACTCACCATCTCTCAGCCTGCGACCCTAATTTTGGTTTATGTATACACACAAAAATGATTTATTTGTTGAGGTATAGCCACTCTTTTAGCACGGAGAGATTTATTCTTCCTAATTGGTTGTACATTGGCAAATGTTTCTTCCACAATGGATTTACTTTCGTATTTATATACACACACACAAATATATATATATATATATATATATATATATATATATATATATATATATATATATATATATATATATATATATATATATAGTGGAAACAAGTCGTTATATGTGTGCTGGACATAACGAGTGGTATCTACTTTGCACTCGATTTCAGTAACACAAATCAGCTATTGGTATGAATAAAAGGAATAAAAACATGAGGTAAAAATCGTTAATTATAACAACTGTCATTTTCATTGGACGCATGAAAATAACTTTGCCAACTTTGTCATCATGAATTGGTGATTGTTTCCTCTGTCACACATACATAGCTATTGTTTATCCTTTTTCAATCGAGAAGCCCGTCCTGTACTACACAAATGTTGTACTGAAAGTTAATGATTTACTATTGTTTGTCTGTAGAACTAATGAGAAAAAAATGTTCTCTTTGTGAGCGAGAGTAGATGAAGTTTCCCTTTGTGTGTGGTTATCGAGAGATACTTGTGGGTACTCTTTCGGTTGGGGACCAGACTCACATTAAGCCCAGTCTCATATTGTTCTTCTCTGATAAAGAATAATTGAAACCTTTAACAAAATCAAGGGATAGAACTAAAACCCAGGTTCGTAGTTCACAGGGAAGAGTAACATTCGTACATTATTTGTAAATGTATTATATTTCTGTTATAATCTTAATGTATACAGTATTACAATAAGTGTAATAACCATAACAATTAAAGCCACGAAGCTGTAGAAATTGTATATTATTATTCTTGTTATTATTATTATTATTATTATTATTATTATTATTATTATTATTATTATTATTATTATTATTATTAAATCTACGGTGTAGTTTCAGAAAAGGCATCATATTACTCAGGTGATATTATTGTATAAGCCACACTTTTCATTGTTTGATCTCTGAGGTATTGGTACAAATTCTCACGACAGAAACATCACACAGAATTTCAAGTGGCTAAGAGATCACCGCTAAAGAATCAAATTGCGCCCTAAACTATACCTATTATCTATCTATCTATCTATCTATCTATCTATCTATCTATCTATCTATCTATCTATCTATCTATCTATCTATCTATCTATCTATCTATATCTATATCTATATCTATATATATATATCGAGAGAGAAAGAAAGAGAACATTTTATGGAAACAAAATAAGAAGAAAAAGGAAGAGGAAAACTTAAATAACATGGAATGAGAAATGTTTATTTTAAACACTAGATGTGTTAGAAATTACCGAAATTAGGGAAAATCTTATTCATCAGTATTTCAGGTTTTGCTTCAGGTGGAATGTTTTGGTAATAATAGAATTTTACGTTATTTATAACTTTGATATTGTAATATTGATAAGCATAAATATATCCCAAATTCAGAGGACAATTGCCAATTCTCCCGTCGCACGTATTGACGTTCCGGGTCGAATCTATTTTATTAGCTTGTTTGATTATAGGTAACTGCGAATCGGAACAAGGGTTCAAAATGTACGCCAAAGATCTGGTATTTCATGAATCTCTTAAGTTCATAAACTGTATTTGAACTCCTCACTGAAAATAAACAAGCACGTACCCCCGTGTTTTGCAGAATTCAACTCTCAAGATGAAAAGGGATAATTTATATAGTTTCGTCTTCACATTCAAATCGGCATTGTCTATTTCTTATTGCGAAAAAATAACTGAATCATTTCGGACTTTTCAGTATACAATACTTAGATATATTTTCTCTCCTAAGTGCATTTCAATTGATAATTCCTGTACGTTATCTAGAGATTACTAAAACGTTGGTTGGGAAAGAATACTGTCTGTGTTCGAATCTAAGACTGTCCGCGAAACAGATATATATGTACCGTAGTAATATATATGTTACAACCTGTTACATTACGGTAATTATAATGTGTCTGTTTAGTGGAAGCATCTATAATTGAGCAGGTCCATTAAAGAAGGTTTGGTTGTTTATACGTTGGTTACCAATTTATTTCAAAGGAAGTACATTTCTAGAAGTAAAAGATGAATACTGCATCGGTTCTTCCGGACCTCAGTGTTAAGGATTTATTTCTTAAGAGGATTTGGGAGTTATTGGAAAGAATATCTGTACTGTTGATTTTGCCGTAGAAAGACATATTTTGATCACTTTAAAATTTCAAGTAATTTACATAAGTTTTATCCTATTCGAAGAAATGTGTTGCCTCTCGTGAAGAATTGTTTTGGTTTTTATCTTTGGCTATACTGGACATTACAGGAAAGAAACAGTGTAATATTTTACTAGCCGAAACTTATAACTGTAGCAATATGTACAATTGTTTTTATCCCTTTCAACAAAGGGGAAACAGAATTGTGCGGGTTGGTTAAAATCGATGTAGAAGTGTCCCCTAATATTTTTGAGCTTCAAAACAGCGTGCAGTGATTGTGTAAGTTTCATTGAACGATTTGCAGTTGACTTGTTTTGTGTTAGTTCATTTTAGGCGCGTAAAAGAAGTGAAAAAAATAGTGTTCTTAACGAAGCCATGGCATCTAACGATAATGTTTTAGTATTTATACCTTTTCTTAAGAGTTTTCAATTATTTTAATTGATTTCGTGTGCTAGTATAACAAGGATTCTAATGTAAATGTTACATTAAAAAGATAAGAACGCTTTTCGTAGCTAGGACAATTGTGTGGCTTAATAGATTTTTATTCCATTTAATTAACAATGGTAAATGTTTCAAATAATAAGAATGTGGATTATGAAGTAAAACGTTGGTGAGTAGATTAGCGAGGCAAAGGTGTTAGAAATACGATATGGGAAACAACCGGTCTGTTCTTTCGTTGTCTGTTCTGACTTTCAGTTCAGGAACTTTTATCCTGACTGTAGATCATTATCAGCATTAATTAACATAGTAAGATGTCCGAAACAGAATGAATAAAGAATTGTGTTATTTTTATGTTTAGTTAATAAAGCTTTAATATTGGTACAAACATCTTTGACATCATATACCGTATTTCTCTTTTCAGGTTTATTTATTTATTTATCTATTTATTATCTATCACCTATAACAGAGCTTAAGCTCCAATTACAATAGTCATTATAACTATGTAATTAGTAATATATAGGTTTACAAACATACAATGTATCACAATATATATGGGCTATCCCATTGTAAAAATAATTAATTTAATATAAATATTCGAAATTACATCACAGTACTCAACCATAGTAAAATATTATAGTCACAGCATATTGTGAAGAAGAATATACCAATAACAAAAATAAGAAAAACCGTAGACTTAAAATTAAAAAAAATAAAATAACACATAAAACCAAAGTAAAGCAAAAACATACATACATGAAAATACACAAAAATGATCTCTTCAAGGCAATACAAATTCAATATTTCAAAACTAATTTCAAAATAATTTCTAATTTTTTTTTTAAATTTTAGGTTATTCACAATTACAAGTGTTATTATTTCATTTCTTTAAGTTATCTGTTAAATTCGCCATAAATACTTTCATTTTCATTGCAAAATCGATTTCATGTTTTCCTTTAACAGCGTTATTATATTTCTTGTAGAGTCTTGTAAGTGGTGAGTTTTGATGACACATTGAATTAGATTTCTTACAGAAGAATGGTTGTCGATTCCGTAACGCATTCATTTTAACATTGAAGTTAAGTAGTTGTAAACAATCAGCACATTCCAATAGGCCATTTACAATTTTATACAATAATAAACGACATCTTAACTCTTTCCTTAATTCTAACGTATCAGAAGTAAATTCATCAACTAAATTATTATAAGAAATATATTCTTCATATGAAGTTCTTTTATATTTCTTGTAATACATATGTCGCAAAAAATTGATTTGAATTCTTTTAATTTTCTTAATGTAACAGTGATAGGAAGGATTTCAAAGCACGCTTGCGTACTGCTTCTTACATAACTATTAAATAGCTTAAATGCAGTTTGAGTATTATTTAAATTTTTAGAATGTCGTAGCATAAAACCAAGTGCCTTATAAACTTCATTAATTGTTGTTTTAATATGAAATTCATATGTAAGTTTGTTGTTTAGAAATACACCCAGATCTTTAGTAAAAGTAACTCTGGTTAATGTTTCACGATTCCTAACATATTCATGGGTGTATGAAGTATATTGTCTTAAAAATGTACAGACTAAGCATTTCTTTATATTAAAATTAAATTTATTTTGCAGCGTAAAAACTATCTATCTAGCTTGTTGTAGCTCAATACAATCGAGTTGGGTAGATATCTTCTTATAAATTTTAAGGTCGTCAGCAAAAAAAAAGACAACTTAAGAAGTTAATAACACGCGGTAATTTATAAATAGCCAAAAAAGCAATGGTCCCAAATTGGATCCATGTAGTACACTTGAATTCACATTGAAATTAAAAGAGCGTAATTGCTTACATATTACAAGCATGCTCCCGATTGCTTAAGTATGAAAAATTAATTTTAACAATCCATAAGAAAAAGTTAAATTAGACAACATTTGAAGCTAAATGGTATGATCTAATTTATCAAATGCTCCAGAAAAATCTGTGTACATTGCGTCCACAGAGTAACCGTCACTGCGAGAATCAGATATAAATTGAATAAATGTGACCAAGTATGTAACAGTACATCGTTTCGGATAAAAGCCATGTTGAGAGGTTGATATATAAGATTTAACATGCCCAAAAATTTTCTGGTATAAAACTTGCTCAAATATTTTCGAAGGAACAGATGTAGGTGAAATCGGCCTATAAATTTGTATTTGACATGGATTACCCGACTTGAAAATAGGTACAATTTTACTAATTTTCCAAATATCTGGAAATATTTGAGATTCCAAGATGCTATTGTATATATATATATAAAAGAGGAACACGAAGAACTTCCCTACATGCTTTAAATATATAAGAAGGTATTTCATCATAACCACTCACTTTACTTGATTTAATTTTGTTTACATGTATCTCGTACTCTTTTACAGTGATAGCAGAAATATTTAAACAGTGTGTTGTTTCATGACAACTCGATTCAGAAACTGTATAAAACAAGTAATCCGAAGAATAAACACTCTTAAAATAATCTGCAAAAGAATCCAAAATGTCTTTACTGGAATTAACCAATTAACCTTAACAAGTCATTTGATTCTGTCTCCTGTTATCCCTTTTTTTATTTACTTATACAATTCGAAAATGTTTTTGGATTGTCAATTATATTATTCTCTACCTAACTAATGTATAATTTGTAAGATCTACTTATCATACTTTCCAACATTTTGCATACTTTAACACATTTGAACAGATTAAAGATGGAATGATTCCTTTTTCATCTAAAATATTCTTTCTGTTTTATAAGATTTATTATCTCGGCTGTAAACTAACATGGATAGTCGCATCCTTTATTTATTTTTCATTTAGGAACATTATTAATTACAGAGTCAAGTTTCTTATAGAAGTAATTTAGTGAATCATTCGAATTATCATATTGATCTGTCCCCAATCCATTTTATGTAGATCCTTATACAAATTGTAAAAGTCAGCCTTACAATAATTAAATATAATAGTTGGACTAAACTTTGTTTGTAAATGTTTACATTTAACACAAAATTAAATTAATAAAGGAGGACGATGTAAGTCCTCAGTTACTAAAGGACAATAATAACTAGTATCATTTTAAGTTTGTTCATAATGAATCTAATGTTCTTCCATTATTATTCCTTATATTATTTTATGATTGATAATTAAGGAAATACAAAATCGTTAGATATTTTTAAATTCTTAGTATTCTTACATATTGAAAATCTGTCTAGTAGGGACACTTCCCATGAGAGCCAAGCCTGTATTAGACATGCAAACAACTCCAATTAATCGCTTGGCATCCGAGTAGGATGACATAACAAAAGAAAATGAATAAGTTCCTTTGGAGGAAATGCAAACACGGATATCTTAGGCTTATGGTTCAAGACAACGTATGGCAAAGTAGCCCCCTACTTTAGAAAACTGAAAGAATGACTAGGCCATTCGTTTGTACTACGTTTGTACCATTTGTACCGAAAATATTTTCGTTCGTAACATTTCCTTACAGAGTTATTTGAAAAGTCAACTGGGGGGCCCTTTGCAGTCTATCTTCGCAGTCCCTACTGTATCAGAAAAAAATTGAAATACACCATTCGAAAGCAAATAGTTTGTACCGTTTGTACCGAAAAAGGTTTGTTTGTACCCTGATAATTTTCGAGAAAGAGGGGATGGCATTTTGTGGGTTATCTTCTACGCAAGATAGGCTCCGTAATGTGTACTTTTCCCATGCCCATTAATAAGTATTTTGAGTTTATTCATGTGAATTTATGTGTATTTAGAACTCTAGTTGTGCATATTCAAATACAGAAATAACGTTTTTGGAAAGAACTCAACGTTAAAATTGAATCGGCGAGTGGGAAACAGAGTGAGACCAAAATAAGCTATTTTAAGGTAAAGGCAAAAATAACACTAAAGATGTAGAACTACAAGTTGTAATGAAGAGCAGTACAATTTGCAAGCCCTTGCACGTCATAGCAGAATGCTATAATGTCGACTGTACATTTGTGACATTAACAAACGAAAGTTCTTTCTTCAAACATCTCAAACGTTTCGTGGACTAGTAGTACTTTCCATTCACCGACTCAATTAAATTTTCTCTATTTCTGCCCTTTTCCGTAAGTAAATACGGTATTATTCAACAATGACCTTCTTGCATTCGGTTTTTGTCTATGAAATCAACGAATTTCTTGAGCCTCTAATGTGACAGATATAAACATTTGATTTCCTCATTTGGGGTAAAGCTGAAACGTGGAAAGACGCAGGTTAGATAAGTAAACATTTCATTAAAAAAAATTCTTTGGTTAAGATTATTTTTTCAATCCAGTTTCTTTCTGAATTTGTACAAACTTTGTTATTGTTTTTCGGTATTTATTTACGGAAAATGGCAGAAAGAGAGAAAATTTAATTGAATTGGTAAGTGGAAAGGCACTAGTAGTCCACAAAACGCATTTTGAGATATTTAACCCTTTTCTTGGCAAGGAGACTTGTGTTGCTCAGAAAAAGTACAGGATGCGACTTCCGTGCCATTATAAAATAATAGAAAATTGCACATTTTAGTTACATGTTTTATTTAGACAAGGCTGTGATGTAATGTATCTCATAGGATACATTGCCAAAATAGGTAGTCAAAGAAGGAAAAATGTTCAAAAAATTATGTATCCCAAAGGTTACATTGTGAAGAAGAATGTTAATGCCGCAAATGTGCAGTCGGCATTACAGCATTCTGCTATAACCTACGAGGTCTTGCAAATTGTACTGCTCTTCATTACAACTTGTAGTTCTGCATCCTTTTAATGTTATTATTGCCTTTACCTTAAAATGGCTTATTTTGGACTCACACTGTTTTCCCACTCGCCGATTCAATTCTAACGTTGCGTTATTCCCAGAAAGTTTTTTTTATTTCAATGTGCACAACCAGAGTTCTAAATACACATAAATTCACATGAAAAAGCATAAAATACTTTTGATGGGCATGGAAAAAGTACACATTACGGAGCCTATCTTGCATACAAGAGAGCCCCTCAAATGTCATCCCCTCTTTCTCGGAAACTATTAGGGTACAAACAAAACTTTTTTATGGTACAAACGGTACAAACGATTTGCTTTCGAATAGTGTATTTCAGTTTTTGGTGCTGCGATACGGGGTGGGGGGTGGGGGGCTATCTTGGCGCCAAGACAGAACTCCTAATATCATTCCCTCTTTCTCGAGAACTATCAGGATACAATCATTTTTTTCGGTGCAGACGATACAAACCGAATGGTGTATTTGGGGCTATCTTGGCGCAAAGATTGCCCTCTAAATGTCCTCCCTTTTTTCTTAAAAACTATCAGGGCACAAACAAAAGTTTTTTTCTTCACTAACGGTACAAACGATTTGCTTTCGAATGGTGTATTTTTAATTTTTTGTGTCTTGGTACGGGGGCCTATCTTTCTGCCAACGTAGCTTTCCAAATGTCGTTCCCTCTTGCCCGAAAACTATGAGGAAACAAACAAAACATTTTTCGGTACAAACGGTACAAATTATTTCCTTTCGAATGGTGTATTTCAATTTTTTGCGCTGTGATACGGGGGCTATCTTGGATCAAAGATAACTCCCCAAATGCCTTCTTCTCTTTCTCGAAAGCTATCAGGGTACAAACAAAACATTTTTCGGTACAAGCGGTACAAATGATTCGCTTTCGTATGATGGATTTAAATTTTTTGGTATGATAAGGTTGGGGCCAGCTTGGAGCCAAGATAGCCCCGCTAAATTTCTCCAATTTCTCGAAAACTATGAGGGCACAAACATAAGTTTTTTTTTTCGGTACAAACGATTTGCTGTCGAATGGTTTATTTCAATTTTTGTGCTGTGATACTGAGGGATGGGCTATCTTGGCGCCAAGATAACCTCCAAAATGTCATTCCCTCTTTTTCGAAACCTATCAGGGTATAAACAAAACTTGTTTCGGTACAAACAGTACAAACGATTTGCTTTCGAATGGTGTATTTCTATATGGTGCCTTGATACGGTCAAGCCTTGATTGGTGCCAAGATAGTCTCTCAGTTGACCTCTCAAGTATCCTTATATGGAAAATGGTACAAACAAAAATATTTTCGGTACAAATGGTAAAAACGTGTTACAAAGGAATGACCTAGTCATTGTTTGAATTTTGTATAGTCCGGGGGATACCCGGCCACATTTACAACAATGGCATGGAGAAATCATTGTAATTTTTGCACACCTAGAACACTAATCAACACTAATCGGAATAGACAATTTTAGTGAGATACTCACTCAATTTGTGGCCGTGTTGAAAGGGTTACAGCAGCAAATTCAAGTAAGATTAAACCTGTAATAATTGATTTTTTTTACCGTTGATGGAGATGCTGCATAAACAATTATACTTTCTTTTACTCGAATATTTCATAAGGGTAACAATTTCCATTATTAGGGAGTTGTTATAGATTTAGTCTATCTCTGAGGAGGCTCAATCACATATGTCGATTTCAGTGTGTAACGAAACGTTAAACCGTCCATCTCGTTTCGTCTATTCCACCATGTAATCATTAGATTTTTATATTTAGGGATACGCCCGTTGTTTTGGCATATCATCTACTAGAAATTAGGTTTCTGCACATAATCTTTGTTACTATTTTTACTTTTTTATGTTGGCTATTCCGTTATAATAGTTCATATTTGTCTTTTTTTAAGACAACAGTGACTACAATGGTATTTCCCTGATAGTAGCGTACTGCATAATTTTGTGTTTTAATCAATTTTCATAAGGCACGCTTTCTTCAACTGGTTTCATTGCTACTAGTATGTTTACAAATTGAACAATAGTGATGTTTGTGAAAACACCAAAGTATGATTGCTCCCCTGTATTTTAGTAGTTTCTTGAACCCAAGAGTGTAGCTATTGTAATATTGATATCTAATGCATAAGTTCCTGTGGTACACTTTTTCATCATTTTTATGTAATAAATATTGTTCCTTTCCTTACTCGCGCAATTCCAAGTTGAAATCTTGAATCAGTCACAATATATCATGCTAATAGATAGATCTAAATATTCTGAAACACACTTCGCACACACGGTATAGGCGTAGTATTATATTGCGTTATATAAAGCCTTGGCTAGTGTTCGAGTTTAAGTTCAATACAAGTCAAATAAAATGTTTCAGTTTTCGTCCAGGGTTATGTCGTGTAGGATGAAGGATACCGCGATGATGAGAAATGAATAAATTTGTGGAACGAAGAAAGTGGGAGGAAACGAGACGATATAGTATTTGTTCACCATGAAATCAACCTGGCGTGAGCTGATTTCGAACCAGGGACCTCGTACACCAGAGGTAAGCGTTCTACCACTCTGTAATGCAAGAAATAATCATTTTATTTTATTTTAACGACCCTATTACGTTTTGAGGCTAAGATTTGTTGATGGTGATGGTAAAGGAAACGGTGGAGTTAAAAACGTGAAGTGAAGCAAAAGAACTTAGGAAAAGGAAGAAAGAAAGACGCATATAATATTTCTTCACGAAAAGCTCTTTGACGAAAGCTGGGATCAAATCAGGGAAAGTATTTACCATAAGTGACGCTCTACCACTGAGCCACTGCGTTCCCTTAGACACTGTAATTTATAGTAATACTAAAAAAGTGTACACATTCCTAAATTTTGGTGTCTTATAGGCTATAGCAAATAATTCCTGAGTTAAATTTGAAGTTATGTCAACGTTGTGTTTTTCGAAGAAAGAAAAAAAATAATTGTCTCCACGATTGAAATAAGGAAAAATGCTTTTTTCTCTATTGTTTTGTGAGGATCCATACCAACTTTGAAAGTAGAAACACGTATTTCTCTCAAATGAATACAACAGCAAATATTTAGTCTTCCCCAATTTTGTGAAATCATAATTTTTCTCTTCTTAAATTTATCTCAATATTTCAAGAACATAATAACAGTCCGAGGGTAATGAAACCGTTGTTTGTCATAGAATAAAAATTCTTGGAAAAGCATTAAACATATTTCACATTGTACTGTATTATTGTAAATGTCAATGTTTATTATTATTACGCGGACGTTGGAAGCTTCACCAAATGAAAAGATGTATTCAATTTAATTAAGAAAAGCAGTTAGTCGTTTATTAGAAAAGCATTTTCAGTTGATAAATTCGTAATTACGTTCACAAACTCATATTTGCTGGCAATAATAATAGATTATATGCATTTATATACATCGGCAGTGACACAAAAGTTCATTGTACGTAATCAATGCTTATTCTTTGCAAAGAAATTAGGTAAAACATTTAAAGATAGAGCAGAAAAATGCAATAATTAATTACTGCTAGTTAGGTATCTACATTTCAGATCATAACAAACTTTGTCGCTGTTCAATCCAATATTCGCAGCATCATGAAAGCGTATATACAGCTTTCTCACAGCTATAATTTAAGCGTAGTACTCAACATGTCTCTTAAAATTATTATTCTTCCTTTCATTTAGATGAAAGTCATTGGCTGATTGATTGATTGATTCTTTGAGTTTAGAGGTCCTTACAGCATAAGGCTAAATAAAACGTGGACCTACAGTTTAACATGGAATCCAAATCATATGAACTCCCGCTGGGAATCGAACCAGGGACTCTCACGCCAAATATGCCTACGGCAATCGCTTAGCCACGAAGGGGCTCTAAGAGTAGTTGGCGTTTCAATTAAGGATATAAGAGCAACATGGTACGATATGATCTGTACACGGTTCCCATGGTTATTTGGCTATTTCAGATATGTTTAGGAAAAAGGATTTACATTTTTACATTTTGGGTTTCAAAGTTTGAGTCTTTTTTTAAGGACATGCTCTCGTCTTGGAACAGAACGTTATATCATTCATAAAACAGAAGTCTAGCAAACATTGTTATGCACATTGTTCTACGAAGCCTGGTTAACAATTTTACACGTTTGATGTTCAAAACCGATGATATCCCGAGGCTCAATTTGCTCATTCATTTCTCTTGCGGAAGGCATTTAAGACTGTCTAATTAAAACTCGTTTTCTATTAAATGTAACACATCCGATCAGAATACGGAAATTATCACGTGAAAAATATCAATCCAAGTTACATTTGAATGCTTTTGTGTGTTTCATTGCCATACCATAACATTCTGTCAAGATGCATAATACATGGTAAACTATATACAGAGTTCAATGAAAAAAAATCTTTAGTATCCTACATTACATAAAAATAACATTACCATTTCTAATTTTCTAATTTTTCTACGATACATGTTTAGCAAACGTCAATAAGTACAGTTCATGATTATTACAACATAAGCTTGAATTGAAAATACCAAAAAGTATTACACAAAATATTTGAACTGCTTTATGATTTTTACAGTTATATATAGTTTATTTGTTTAAACCGACATCCTAACGATAAGAATATAACTGTTACCTACTTTTCATTAGTGTCGACTTATGCGAAGAGCGCGTTGAGACACTGCTTTCATTCTTAGTGTTGCAATACCAAGATACAAGGTAGAAAAATGAAATGAAATCTTTGAGTTTTACGTCCCACGGTTATGCCGGTTAGGCTAAAGGAGAAGGTGATGATGAGTGATGAATGAAATGGTGGAATGAAGAAAGTGGGAGGAAACGGGAGAACCCCGAGAAAACCCACGCACACGGTGTTTGTCCTCCACAAAGTTCACTTGGCGGGGGCTGGGATCGAACCCGGGACCCCAAGCACCAGAGGTGAACGCTCTACCACTGAGCTACCGCGGCCCCCAAGATACAAGGTAGAGTCCACCGGGAAGAAGAGAAGTGTGATAGGCAAGAACAGTAAGTAGTCTGCGCTCTACAGTGAGTAACCTTAGAACAAACGTTCTAAAATATATTACATTATACTACTAACATATGTTGAGAACTGTGAGTAGTTTAAACTAGATACATTATATATCAAACAACAGTTACGAACCAGCATAGGTTACTGGTTAGAAAATGAAATCTTTCAGTTTTACGTCCCACGATTATGCCGGCTAGGTTATACGAAACGGTGATAATGAGAAATAAATGGAACGAATAAAGTAGGAGTAAACTGGAGAACCCCGAGAGAACCCAAGCACTGAACCAACACGGTCGCAGGTTACTGGTTTGAGTTCGTGTCTCCAGCAAAATAAAGTGGATGTAGACAAATGAATGTAGAGTCCATCAGGAAGAAGAGAAGTGCGATAGGCAAGAACACACTTCTATTCTGTACAAATCTTTCGTCATAAGCATGTAAACATGAACTAAAAGATCTATTGAAACGTAAATGTTTTAATGTCTAAATGTTGGTCAACTTTTGCAGGTACAGAAATAATTTAGGATTTTTCAAAATTAACTTTTGTCAAGTACAGTTGGTGCAGAAAGAGACGAAGATACGAAACATTGCCCGTCAAAATTAACGATAAACCCAAATTTTACAATACTACGGAGAAACGTAGACGATATGTACTTTTGCAATCGACATATGTATCGCGATATATCAAGGAAGCAATATCTAATGCCCACGGTATAGAAATCGCTGCACTGGATTCACAATGAGTGTTTGTATTTCTATAATAGAATGTGACATTACTTAGAAATTTTTATGCATTCAGCCTTGTTGCTCAGTATGAAATCAAAACTCTATTTTTCTTAAAAAAATTTCACATAAAAGGAAACCAATTAAATGAACTGATGAGAGGAGCAGATACGATTATGCTTACTACGCGTATACAGACAGACAAATTAATAGTTTTCTTTTTCTTACTGAACCTTAATCAAATTGCAACAGAATTTCTAAGAAGTTTTTTTTTCTGAGTTATACAACTGTGCTGAAAGTTTGGAAAACAATCTACCACTTTCAATGTAATATTAAGGGAGAGTATTAGTCAAGATTGCAGCTAACATGACTGCTAATAACATTGCTGAATTATGCATGTCTTTTGGAGCGAATGTCTTAAAACCCGTTGGAGATAACAAGCAGGTAGCGAGTTTATATTTTGGTCTGAGCAAAATTGTGATCATTTACTCTTAAATAACAATAGTCAAATTTTCGAGACATTGGCGACATTGGCTTAATAGTGATCAAATTGCAGTAGAACGTCTTAAATAATTTTCTGAATTGTAAAAGTGTCCTTAAAACTATAGAAAACAGCCTACCATTTTCATTGTAATAATATGGGAGAATATTAGTCAAGATGATGGTGTAACCGTCCTGAGTTCGGGTCACTGTTCGGGCGAACATTTATTTGTAACCACTCCGTATTCTGTTCGCTGTCCGTGGCTCGTGGTACTACCAATAAGTATACTCCTGATACTTTAACTTACCTGGACAGGACGATGAAGAACCTCTCCAAGAAAGGTTACAAACTGTTTCCAAATCGCTCGTCGGTCTCAGTCATGAGATGAGCATTAGGCGTCGAGAGGTTCGGGTGTCTCGTCTCGAAAACCTCACGGACGATCAGACGGTCATCCAGACCATAACGCACACAAACATCACTCATACAAACAACGAAAACACACTGGATTAAATGACACTATACTTATTTATTAGAGCACTATTATATAAAAAAATAATGAAAAGAAATGAACACAACACTGAACACTGAGGATGTATAACAATTTTGGTCGCCGAAATCACGCTTTGCCCTTTTCGGGCAATATAGCCCTTTATATATATATATGATTATGATTCAGATATTACTACAAATTCTTCTCTCACACCCTTGACACACTTGGGGGGTTAGCACTGGGGAAAAGTTGTGTGGATCGTCCCACGATGAATCCAGTTGTTACGCTGAACAGTCATGCAGCGTAAAGGTGAATCTTCAGCAAGTTAAAAAAAGAAGATCTCCACAGTGGAATACTGATATTGGAGGGCGCGTATATAACTTTTTGAACGCACAAGGTCTGCGGACCTGGGATTTCACTAGTTGGGGCTAGCCGTAAGAAATCGTCCTTCACCGGCTAAATAGCTTGTGCCTCTTCACAAAAAGTCGTATCTGAAGCTCAACATGACATGCGCGGGTTACGGCTTCCAGACCTGGATTCGAACTCCTCGAGCACCCAAGCTCAAGGAACGGGTTGCGATGGTCAACTGAAAAGTGTTGGCAGTTCATTTTAAAAATTCACTCAGTTAATTCACCTGTATGCACATACAAACAGAATATAGAAAACAATTTATGTTAATTTTAGTCAACTGCCTATAATGCACTAGACACGGCGATAACTTTGGCGTGAGAAAGTACAGATAACAAATTTGCAAAAATTGTGAGGCTGGTGCCACTTTGGCTACTGAACATCTGGTCAGCCCGTATTTCTCTAATCTATTGTAATGTTTCCATAAGCGATTAAAGAAAGCACTTAATTCAGTTCCCAATAACTATAGAATATATACTGTGCATATAATAAGTCAGGGAGAAACACTGAAATGGTTAGTCACTAACTGAAATGTTCTCAGCAAAAGCAATGTTTTAAATATATATATGAGAAAACGATGAGAGACTTCTTTGTCCAATTGTGTGGGAAAGAAGCAATTCCCACCAAATAAAGAACTTATGTGCGTTGTAGAATAAAGTATAAATCGAAAATAATAATCACTGTCTTCACGAAATATACAGAGTGTCCACAAAAATCCTTCTATAACCTGGTAGCGGTTATATATGGCGTCTGAAAGTGGAACGACCCGTCGAGTGCACACGTAGACAGGTTGAGAACCCTTGGCCGTATGAATAAAATTAGGTTTTTCACCTGAGATTTAAAATTAGTTAGATGGCAACACTGTCATATGGTGTGAGACTTACGTGTATAAACGATGAACGGTTTTTCACCTGAAAAAGGGCTATTTAAAATAGTTAAAGAACTTGTCCACTCACTACAAAGTGATGAGGTTCCTACATGAGCAATGTCCAATCCAAGTGTTCCATGAAGTAATAAGATCCTCTTGAACAATTGGTGCAATTGGGTTTCCTTATCTTCCGTTTCTTCACATGTTGAAACCATGCTGTCTTCCTGTGTGAGTATCCTCCATGGTTCTCCAAAGATGAGTTGATAAGGAAAAAATGGGAGATTTTTTTTTTTAACACTGGTGTGAGAATCGAGGTATGGTTGAAACACCTGTATGATAACTTTACTAAAAATGCGCAAAAAGCGTTTGTAGGGCTATTAAAATTCTTTTTTTTTTAAACAGTAATATTTTTTTTTAACACAAATATTTTCGTACAATGTTTAAGTGTTCCGTTTCGATCACTATATTTCGTGTAATATGGAGTGAATATATTATAGGGCTATTTAATTCTTACTTTTTTTTTAACACATAAATACTTTTCGTAAAATGTTTTAAGTGTTCCGTTTCGATCACTACATTTTGTATAATATGAAGTAAATATGCACACTCAATAACTATTCAAGAAAACATCGACTTAAAGAATTATCAAATATCTCAATAAAAATTAGTAAATATACTCATATCTGTATTTAAAATATCAAAATGTGAATGAATAAGCAAATAGCAAAACATGTTAAAGGTACTAAAATATTAAAATTGTTGTTAAAGTTTCGATATCACTATAATATGTTTGAAAAATGCGAAAATCATTGAAAAAGTAAAATGAATGAAAATGTAAACACGTAATAAACTAACCATATGCAAACAAAATAAAATTTTCACCTGTATGTCCTTTTTTTTTTTAATTGTGCCTCGTGTTGTTTGGCAGAAAAGAACGAAAAATCGTTTTTCAAAAATAAAAAAAAATAAACTTAAGTGTCAAAAATGACGTTCATAGTGATTCCAAGAAACAAGCATGATTCTGCATATCAAAGAAAAGATTGTGATTTCGTTGACATGTATGAAGAAAATTCGGCACGCCATAAGATCAAATGCCATCTGCTCATCGTGAATATCGAGACTTTAATTCAATAATGCTCATTACAACAAATGGTTTCGTTCTGAAACAAAGTTATTATTAGCTTAGGCCTAGAATAATGGTCGTTGTTCACTTCCAAAAACGTAAACATTGTAGGGTTACCAGAATATGTGGGTATTATCTGCAAAACATTTTATTAATAAAGTGTTGAAAACTATTCAATATTGATCCAAGTTTTTCGAAGGTCTGAATCAAGGAAGTTGACTCACTAGTCCAAACATTCCTGAAAATAAATGGTCATTACGTCATGAATTGACCAAAACCATAGGTGGGGAAAATGTGTAATACTACACGTACTTACACACAAAATATGCAATCGTTTCCAACGATGCAAACTAGAAACATGAAAAGGCCTGCAACCATAGGCACTTACAAAATGTTTCCGTACAAAACTGAAATATAAACATTAATATTCAGTAAACTACGTGTATGTTCCCTGGAACATAACATACGTCTTCCACCTAGAAAAAATGTGTAAACACACAAAATACAAATGCTCTCATAGCATCGTAAAGATATGTCTCTGCAAGACAAAATACATGAGACCTGTGAAAAGAAAAACATGGGATACAAACAAAATATAGTCAACGACATTACAACTTTCTGGTTGGTCTGAAACATCCAATTAAATTCCCTACAAAACAGTTATGTCACTCCACGACAGTTAAACTTTCTTAGGCATCTTCGCTACAAAATATTCAAAATGGTCTTATTAACACATTAAAATTCAGTCATCGAGCATATGAAATAATTAACAAAATAATTTTAAAAAATCGTTATGGCTTCATGCTGTTGGAAAGAAAATAATTTTATTTTTCGGGATCAATATCAATATTTCTGAGACGGCTGAAACCTCATAAATAATGGGCCAGGTCGATTTTTGAAGAAAATCATCCGTCATTGGTAGTATGGCTGAAACCTAAAGATTTGTATTTCAAAATCTTTGGCCATGTTGATTTCTAAGGAAATACTCCATATTGTTTGTTATGGCTGAAACCTAAAGATTTATATTTCAAAACCTTTGGCCATGTTGATTTTTTTTAAATCCTCCATAACAATAACAATTTTACTACTAAATTCCAAATAGTTTTGGGACATACTATGACTAAAGTATAATTTTCTGAAAATTAATGTATAAACTAAACATTGTAACACATTAGCATACAAATACACATAATAAAATTGCGGTTCATAAACATTACGATATTCACTAGAATATTACTAGACAAATATACTCAAAAAATCTAACCTAAGAATACACATACTTAGTTACGAGTTACTACAAAAATGAAAACGAAAATCTAAGATTAACACTTAAAAAGAAATTTAATATTGATTATAAGTGTAAAGTTTCATATTCTACGCATGAGATTACATACTAAGTTTCAATGACAAATATACAAGTGTACATAAATGAATAACTAAAAATTTTCTCTTCCTGGGCATCTCCATGCATTATTAAAAAAAAATCTAAAAGAAAATCTAACATTAATTGTGAGTTATACGTATGATAACATGTTTAAAAATTTGGAAAGTGGGAAGGGATTCTAAAAAGATTTTTTTTAATGAAAAACAATAGAAATATGTTATAAGGACAAAACATCTTCCCACTAGCTGAAGTACGGATATCTCGCCAAGATATCAAACCGTTTTTGGCTAAATACGGTCCCTCTACGTATGTGAATACATACTAAATTTTAATTATAAACGTATAACTATATATATTAGTAACAACTAAATTTTTTCTGATCCTGCGCATCTGGATACATTCTTCTTCTTTTTTAAAAAAAATTCTAAAAAGAAAATAATACATTAATTGTAAATAACATGTAATAATGTATTTAAAAATTTCGAAAATGGGAAGGGATCCTAAAAGAATTTTTAAAATTTTAAAACACAATAAAAATATATATTATAACGCCAAAACATCTTCCCACTGGCTGGGGATACGGAAATCGCGCCAAGATTTCAAATTGCTTTTAAGATGCAATTCCCCTACGTATATAATATGTTAATTATTTATTAAAAAATCTAAATTCAAACATCTGAAATGAAAACAAGAAAAAATTAATGACATTAAACTAATAGTAAGTCAGTGATTAGGTTTGCAACACAAATGCACAGCTGACTGAGGTATGAAGTGCTACACGGAGCAAAGACAAAAAGAGGAAAAGAATTAATCAGCTGTGTATCACCCGTTATTCGTAACCATAAACACAGGTGTTCGAAAATGCAGCGACTATCTTATCAAAATAAAGAAAGAAAACGTGTTATCTTCTCTTTGCTGAACAGTTAAAAGCTGGAAGGAAAAATGAGTTTAAAAGAAATGCGTAGTTCTCCTTTTGATTTTTTCCATGCTTCACAAAAACTAAAATTAAAAAAGAAAAAAATGAATACATGTTTATCGCTTAGAAATGCGTTGCTCTCCAAGGAGAAAAATTTGTATCAACACACAAAGTCTTGGTTACTTTTTTTCTTTTCCTATGATTACTATTTCTACTTTGATAATTATGGTTTGTTCGTCTATTCCTACAATGATTACTACTACGTACAAAATTACTCTCAATGATGTCACACAAGTTGCGGTTCCTGTGTAGTTTGTGATAACTCAGGTTACCTGGCCGTGATTTACGACTCTTTCTGTTTCTATTACTGCCTTTTCGAGTGCGGTCTTGGTTCTGATTCCCTTTAAATTTCGTATTGTTTACGCTCCGGTCTGCGTATCTTTGCCTATTGCTATAACTGTAATCTCGTTTACGCCTTTTCTCTCTGTGGTTTGTGGTAGTTATTCTCGTGCGGTCACGACCTCTGTCGTGTACAATCATATGTTCGCAATTGTCACTACTACTACTATTAGGGATGTTATTAAATTCTAAATGAATAAAATCATTATCAGATTTGGTACAAGGTTGGTTGAGAATACCTGTATCTGGTTGGGATTCAGATTTCTGCATTTCCTTTTCATTAAGAGCGTTAGTATCTAGCACAGGTTCCCACTCCAAAGATTTGTTTACACTAAAAATATCAGTCGCTAACTGGGGATCAAATTCCGGTGTTTTGCTTTCGGCATTTTCCGTTTGCTGACTATCTTCACGAAACACGTCCCGTAAAGCGTCTATCTTTTGACCTAATTCGCTCTTTACCTCAGCAAAAGTCTCTTTAAAATCAACTTTACTTTCCTTTATGTATCTCTCAATTATTTCATTATTTTTATCTAGTTTTCGTTCTAATCTAGCTAAGTTATCTTTAAATTGAGCAAAATTCTTTTCAAGAAGTAAGGTTATCTTGGTAAACAAAACTGCTTCCTCATGTGCCATCTTGGACAAGATAAAATAGGCTATCACAGAAACATGATTAAATAACCTGAAAGAGATGTTTTTTAAGTTCCTGGTACTAAGCTGAAAGAGAAATCGTATATTAAAATATTGATCTTATAAGTACTCGAGCACAAACGGTCTCGATTCGAGTCGGTAGTTCGGGCGTCATTTATTTGTAATCGCCCGGAGTTCGGGTCACTGTTCGGGCTTCCATTTATTTGTAACCGTCCTGAGTTCGGGTCACTGTTCGGGCGAACATTTATTTGTAACCACTTCGTATTCTGTTCGCTGTCCGTGGCTCGTGGTACTACCAATAAGTATACTCCTGATACTTTAACTTACCTGGACAGGACGATGAAGAACCTCTCCAAGAAAGGTTACAAACTGTTTCCAAATCGCTCGTCGGTCTCAGTCATGAGATGAGCATTAGGCGTCGAGAGGTTCGGGTGTCTCGTCTCGAAAACCTCACGGGCGATCGGACGGTCATCCAGACCATAACGCACACAAACATCACTCATACAAACAACGAAAACACACTGGATTAAATGACACTATACTTATTTATTAGAGCACTATTATATAAAAAAAAAATAATGAAAAGAAATGAACACAACACTGAACACTGAGGATGTATAACAATTTTGGTCGCCGAAATCACGCTTTGCCCTTTTCGGGCAATATAGCCCTTTATATATATATGATTATGATTCAGATATTACTACAAATTCTTCTCTCACACCCTTGACACACTTGGGGGGTTAGCACTGGGGAAAAGTTGTGTGGATCGTCCCACGATGAATCCAGTTGTTACGCTGAACAGTCATGCAGCGTAAAGGTGAATCTTCAGCAAGTTAAAAAAAGAAGATCTCCACAGTGGAATACTGATATTGGAGGGCGCGTATATAACTTTTTGAACGCACAAGGTCTGCGGACCTGGGATTTCACTAGTTGGGGCTAGCCGTAAGAAATCGTCCTTCACCGGCTAAATAGCTTGTGCCTCTTCACAAAAAGTCGTATCTGAAGCTCAACATGACATGCGCGGGTTACGGCTTCCAGACCTGGATTCGAACTCCTCGAGCACCCAAGCTCAAGGTACGGGTTGCGATGGTCAACTGAAAAGTGTTGGCAGTTCATTTTAAAAATTCACTCAGTTAATTCACCTGTATGCACATACAAACAGAATATAGGAAACAATTTATGTTAATTTTAGTCAACTGCCTATAATGCACTAGACACGGCGATAACTTTGGCTTGAGAAAGTACAGATAACAAACTGCAAAAATTGTGAGGCTGGTGCCCCTTTGGCTACTGAACATCTGGTCAGCCCGTATTTCTCTAATCTATTGTAATGTTTCCATAAGCGATTAAAGAAAGCACTTAATTCAGTTCCCAATAACTATAGAATATATACTGTGCATATAATAAGTCAGGGAGAAACATTGAAATGGTTAGTCACTAACTGAAATGTTCTCAGCAAAAGCAATGTTTTAAATATATATATGAGAAAACGATGAGAGACTTCTTTGTCCAATTGTGTGGGAAAGAAGCAATTCCCACCAAATAAAGAACTTATGTGCGTTGTAGAATAAAGTATAAATCGAAAATAATAATCACTGTCTTCACGAAATATACAGAGTGTCCACAAAAAATCCTTCTATAACCTGGTAGCGGTTATAGTGGCTAATATGGCTGCTACTAATAATGGTGAGTTAGGAGTGTTTTTAGGTTCGCATAACTTGAAAACTGTTACAAATAGCAAGAAGATGGTGAGAATATATTTTATTCACAGTGAATAGCTGATAATTTATGCTTTTAATGACAACAGTCAAAGTGTCAGCTGCCTGCTTTGTAGACTTTGCAAATAGAACGCCAAAATTAATCTTTTTTTCCTTAATGTTTGATAGATTTTTGAAAAACTACAACAGAATTTCTGAGGACTTCTTCTAAACTTTAAGAGTGTGCTTAAAACTATGCACAGCAGTTTACCACTTTCATTGCATTATCAAGACAAAAATTAATCAATACTGTGGTTAATATGTATGCTCGTAATATTACTGTACTCTAAGTGTTTTTGGGATGTAAAACTCAAAACCCGTTACAAATAGCGAGAAGATCGTGAGGATATGTTTTAATAAGAATGAATAGCTATTAATATTTGCTTGTAGTAATGATAGTAAATTCGCAGCTTTTTTTTTTTTTTTTTTTTTTTTTTTTTTTTTTTAGATATTGGAGATAGTGCGGTAAATTTGAAAATTTTTCCATGTTTTTATCCTGGCTTAATAGTGAGCAAATGGCAACAGAATTTCTCAGAACTATTTCTAAACCGTAAAAATGTCAATGTATTCATATACTGGAGAAATTGCTCTTTATGCAGGGACGGTTACAAATTTAACGTTTTTGTGGCAGTCATTAAATAATAAAGTTCTTAAACTTCAGACCTAAGATAAGAGTGTAACGTAAGAAAATGATCATCTTACGTTAAGAACATCTTAAAAAGTAAAAAAGTAAAAGAAATAAGTTCCTTATTTTGGGGTACTGCCAGAGCCACAATTCCCCTCTCTCCATCAGATCCGTTTTTGCTCACATATAACAGTTTTTTCTTATATAAACAAATACAATTAGATTTAGTATTTAGGGTAAACAATGGGTACATCTTATTATTACGTTTAAATTCAACATTAACAATGGTGCCAGCAGAAGTAAATGGTTGTAACCTCCTAGACTTATTACACGGCAATTTCATTCTATATTCAACTATCTTGATCATAACATTGGAACTTTGGATATTCTTGAACGATTCACGTTATGGGCATCATTACAATGGTTACCCCTCAAGTATAGTTCGCAAGCAGAGTAATACGCAACAATTCATTCTTGAAATATGGCAAAGAATCACACAAGTATTAGAAAATATCCTCCAGATTCCCCCTTCTTAAATATTTAATAGTCAGTAGAGAAACCATTCCATTCACTAAATTGAAAGCAGCAATCGATAAACTGCGGAATATGTATCAGAAATGTAACATTTTTATGTTCCATATGGCATAGCCTGTGAAAAATGTTTCAAGAAAGATGTGATCCTGGGAATTATCCGTTGCCTCCCTGTCAGCTTTGAACATGGATCCTTCAAATGAACACTACATCTAATCTACAAATTACTTTGGTTAAAGTTAAGACACATTTTAAAAAATAAAATCACACATCAGTACTTAAATTCTACTAGCCGTACTTTCATAAAGCAATTACTAACTAATTACTAACTAAAATCATGATATTTCTTTCCGTTAAGAAAATAGTTATGCGTCATCGGAAAATCTGGAAGGACGTAATCTGCAAATAAACTTCCTTGGTCGTATCTTCAGAGAAATTTTAGAACTTATTTTCGATTGGAATATCGTGAAGTAAGTATTTATTGGGAAAGCAGTAGAACGAGCTTTACAATGCAATTTAATAATATATCTGGCGTTATTCACAATAGTTTCCAGGGAAGTTGGATAGACCTTTATACTAACCATGCTGTCATATTGATATTCTGTAATTGCAGACATACTGGAACAGTAGAGACGACAAATTCACGAGAAATATTAGATGCATTAGAGGTGGTGGAAAATTGCAACAAACAATTGAAACCCGTGTTTCTTTTCTGAGGGAAAATAGAATAGTATCTCCGTGGGTGAAATACATCAAAATGGCTCACATGTTTCTATAGTTTATAAAGACAGAGTATATCGGAAATTGATTTGTGCATTTATCAACATGAAACAATTATTACTATTCTTTGCATTGATTGGCTAAGATGCGTCAATGTGTATAAAAAAAGGCTTACTAACAAAATTCATCACTTGACATCTTTAAGCATTTAAGTGAAGTCATTACGTAGTCACACAAAGCGATCATTACTTTGGCGGTCTATCCACAGACATAATGATCGCTACTGAAAAGTGTGAAACCAAAGATGACAAATGGAAGAGACATACCAGAGCACCAAATAGCTCCTTAGCTGATGTCAATATGTTTTCAAGTACAAATTCTCACTTCGAATCACGAATTCACACACGGAACTAATTTTCCTAGCGATCTGTATGCAACTGCACGCACACCAAGAGAGAAGAGGGACAGAAGTACCAAGAAGAAAGTTATACATTTCATCTCGTGTCTGATAAGGTTATGCGAAAATTCTGCGGAATATACTACGAGGTAATTACTGAGGTCTGTCCTAACGCTGAAGAAGCAGAAAGCATTGAAAATCATATTTTGGATCAAATAAGGGGACATATAGTCCCAACGATTGCCCTTAAGAAGAGATAACAAGTGAAAAGATGGGTTTCTAGAATGAATTTCATGCAGACAAGGGAACCATCCACATTAATCACAGGGTACAATAACAACGCCTGTTACTTTGTATTCAGTCATATAACTGAGACCTGAGGGAATATCTAGACTACCAAATGTATACATTCCGTCATCTGTATTCAGTAATGCTGGCATGGTACGAGAAACACATAAGTTTAATTAGTAAAAGTGATACAAAAGTAGCATTCCCCTCAGCAATGCGTAGAATGCGTCGCTAGTTTTGTCTCGCTATCTCACAGAACAGCCTGGTGAACAGAAAACGCATACATATATTTTAATACATATTAAACGTACATTAGGAGTAGATAAGCCAAATCAACAGTTATATTGATGGATTTGGCAATGAACTGAGTACGAAATCAAAAATTCTCCAGCGATATCGAAAGTATAGTTGGCCAATGGATACTTTTGATTTTGAGTTGAGTTGATTTTGAGTTTGACGTTCCGTTCAGTCGAGAGGCTTATGAGACGTAGTCCTACTCATTAACTTGGAATAGAAACCGCATGAGCTCCAGTGTTGAATCGAATCCGGGTCTCCTACGCCAAAGGTTCATATAGAGGTTTAAAGAACAGTCCAGAAACTAAACAAAATAATCTTGAACAAATATCTATCAAACGTATAAAATAACAAGAGTTTCATATAGAAAAAATGAAATGAAATCTTTGAAAAAATGAAATGAAATGAAATCTTTGAGTTTTACGTCCCACGGTTATGCCGGTTAGGCTAAACGAGACGGTGATGATGAGAGAGATGAGTGAAATGGTGGAATGAAGAAAGTGGGAGGAAACGGGAGAACCCGGAGAAAACCCACGAGCACGGTGTTTGTCCACCACAAAGTTCACTTGGCGGGAGCTGGGATCGAACCCGGGACCCCAAGCACCAGAGGTGAACGCTCTCCCACTGAGCCACCGCTCTCATATAGAAAATAACCAACTATTTAAGGAACTTAGGACACCAAATGGTTCAAGTAAAGGCTGACGTAGATACGTTCATTGTGGAAACTCTTCTTCTTCAGCATGCTACTGTTTTCGAAGTCTTTCTATAACCATAACTGAAATGATACTGAAGAAGTATTAAAATATATGCCATAAAAGGAATCGGAGAGGAATTGGTAGAACGTACAGAGTCTATATTTTTAGTAATGAAAATACGCCCTGAAAACATATTTGTTTAAAGATGTATATACACACTTTTAGTAATCTTCAAAGTATGCTCTTTGAGCGTCAACACACTTCTACAGGCGTTTTTCATGCTTCGTACGCTGCCTTAAAGTCAACAACTCTAACATCGTTCAGAGCACGAGTGCAAGCCACTTTGACAGCATCTAGGGTTAAGTGGTAGTGTCTTTTGAGGGCTTCTGTCACTCTTAGAAAGAGTTGAAAATCTGCGGGGACAAGGTCGGGACTGTAGAGAGACTGAGAAATCGTTGTGATGCCAGTTTTCGTCACATATTCTGTAACCACGACATGGCATCTAGTCATGATGAAGCTTCCAATCGGCGGCAATTTCTGGAAGCACTTGATTGACCAGTCTCTTCAATCATTTTAATACTTCCACTTAAAAAGCGCCATTGACTGTATGTCCTTCAGGCATAAATTCCGAGTGGATCACACCTTTTATGTCGAAAACCACAATCAGCAATGTTTGATTTTGGACTTGGATATGCGAGCTTTCTTTGATCGAGGCGAATGTGAAATGTGCCATTCGGTGCTCTGCCGGGTTCTTTCGGGGTCATACTCGAAGAACCAACTTTCATTTCAAGGTAATTCTATTGTCCAAGAGCTGAGGATTTTGTTCAATGCATTCCAAACGATCTGTCGAAACGGTCTTAAAGTTTGATATTTCCTCTTTCGTCAAAACTTTCGGGATGCGCGTGGCTCAAATCTTCCTCATCTCAATATCCTCGGTGATTATTTTGGGCAATTTTGTGAACAAACACTCTATTGATTGAGGTTGACCTATGCGGGGTTCGTAGTCCACGTTCTCCCGGCGTTCTTTGAACATTTTGTGTCACCTGAAAACTTGAGCTTCTGATAAACTTTAACTGCCGGAAGCTTGCCAAATAATTTCCAGAGTTGATGCACCACATTTTCCAAGGTGAACACAAAATTTGCTCTTGCACACAATTGTTTGCAGACGTCCACGCCGCGCGTGATCATGCGTCAACGGAAGTTAGAACGTAACTGCTGCTTGGAGTGCTCTCATGATCATATCTTCCACTACCGACTCCAACCGGTCTCAGCGCTCTCTGACTATAGTTGCGTCAGGACAAAAATATTCTCATTACTTAAAATGCAGAATCTGTATCGTGATTTAAATCGTTTTGTGTATGTTTTTTTTCGGCCGAAGCAGAATTTACTAAATACTGATTATTTCAGGAAACAACCAACTAACTTTCTGGATTCCAGTAGTACGGAGAAGGGAGTTGAAGCAGCTTGCGTGAAAACCATAAATGGAGAAAAATCTGTAGAAAGTTAGATTGTGTTTAGAAATAAAGTTACAAAATCACTCTCTTACGTAAAATCTCAGATGTTGATATAAAATGATGCTTAAAATACATTCATCAGTCTACATGTTTACCATGTTCACCTCTGCTGTGGTAATGAAGTTTAATACCATGCTATCAATTTAATGTTATAAGCCACTGACTCCTCCTCTTTATCTACTTTATTTAATATTATCCAGACCAACAAACGTACAACTCTCGTGTTCAGCTGTACATTAGACAGGGACTCCATTTCACATCGTCCTGCATAGAACAACTTCAAAACAATTATTTTAACTCAAACAACTCTGATATAGCACCACGTGATTTTAAAATATACTGTAATTAATATTAAATTATACCTTATCTGAAGTTGGATTGACATACAAGTAAAACACTCTGTCACGCATGTTTCGACTAAGAAATCAGAAATCTTCAATTCACTTTTGTGGATCAGAATTATTTTTGAATCTTCTCACGAGGCCTTCCCATTTTACTCTACTTATAAACTATTTTGATCGTACTTTCAACCAAGAAATCTTTGTTTTATAAAGGAAACCACAGCATAGAGTACATCACGTCTTACAGATTGTAAACTACTTTTGATGGTTCTCTAGCATAACTATAAGTATTGTGTATAATTTAGGGAAGTGATATGAAACCACTTACATAAAATATGAAATATGTAGTTCTCAACATACAAATATGAAATATACACGATCACGTCTTGAAGACACATACGTTATAAATATAAATTAACACTATATTTGTGCTGAAAAATGTAGAACTTATTTCGAAGAGTGGGGGGTAGTAAAAAATAGATATTTTATCGTATTCTACCAATTACATTTATCTAACTTCATTTATTGAATTGTATTTACTGTACATGTTGTTATTGTAATATTACATCAATGTTACACCAAGTCTCATTGTCACAATTTCTTGTCTGAAATCCAATCGAAACTTAATATCTTAAGGGTTGACATAACATATAATGATGCAGTGACGTGTGCACATGTGTTAACCATTACCATAGGTCGATGTCGTCCTCGGATGTTTTCTTTCTACAAATTCAGCTTCGTTTGCTGACATCCTATAACTTTTATCAATTCGACCCTGCCTTTGTCAATGCCCCTTGGTAAATTCATCACAAGTACCTGACGAAGGAAGTTGATATCAAAAATATTCATTCATCCTTTGTTGAGGGCCTCTCTCCAGGATAATGTTCTAACACGTAGTCATCTTTATCCATTCTTCTCGTTTTGTAGTGTACATATTAACGTAAAATGTAGTATTGAGCTTTGTTTATAAATGTGTTCACAAATTATGTTTTGTTCAATATAACAAAATACGCTATGATTTGCTTGAAACAATTTCATGCTGACATAATGATCTCGTGGCTGTAGATGAGTTAATGGGGCATCGTTCTCACTGAGGCAAATGCCCGATATTGCGAATAACAAGTAGCTTCTGCTTCGAAGCAGAATGAAGGTTCTCGAGGAAAGGAAGAGACACAATACGGCTTGTTGTGTGGCAACAAGGTCAAAGCCAAGACCTCTAGCAACTTACTAATTTTTCCCTCCTTATACCTTCATGAAATAACTTTCATTATTTTCATAACTAAACAATATTAAATATATTCCCAAGTCAAGACAAGACATTTAGCAGTTAAAAATGTTAACCAGAAGTTCTTATTTTGCCTAAGTGTTATTAATGTTATAATTATTATTCTGATAACAACAGGGGGTAAAGATTTCCGCTGATTATTATCTATGTGTTAGGTATTCGTTTACAGTAGTATAATTATAAATTCTAACATATGGTGCAGAAATAAAAGTATTCCATCGAGTTAAATTGCAAACTGATTTTTAATATGAACTTCAACCATAGAGAATTCAACTTCAATACTAATTGAACTGAGTAAAGTATATTCTGATCTCTATCCCATCATAACATTATTCTAATGGTGGGTGAAATAGCAGAAAGTTTTCTCGTTTGAAATTGAATGTCTCTCTTGTCCCGCAGATGCCATCTTTAATTCTTGCCTTCAATTGGAGAAAAAGGGAATCATTTTTTTGCTCCATTGATTTTATTGAAGTCTAGCTTAAGTTCTATTCTTTCACCTTTATTCAATACTTTCAAGAAAATACGTTCTCTTAAATTTAACCCCAAATTATAATTTTGGTCTTTAATTTAGACATTAATTTATAGAGGGTTTTCAAAACAACACCGACAACGTTTGGGAGATGATTCCTGACACCAAGATAAGACAGAAAGTATAGACCAATCTGGGTGCACAAATGCTTCCTTTCCGAGTTATAGTCTGCCGAAAACATGAAAAAAATAAAATTTAAAGGTCCATAGCTCTAATACTAATGAATCTAAAGTAGTCGGGTCAACACTTCGCTTAGGAACTAGTATGTTCCCTATCCTAATATCCATGTTACTTAATCCTGCAATACTTCATCAACGATTTTTATAGAGGCAATTGGTGAGTACTTAAAATTATATGCCTGTATCCAAATTGCCTCTATAAAAATTGTTACATGATTACTTTAGGATTCTGAGACATTTATTTTTGGATAGCGCACATATTAGTTTCTAAGCATAGTCTTGAACCGACTACGGTAGGTCCCATAGGTTTGGAGCTATGAATCTTTAAAGTTCATTTTTTCAAGTTTTCGGCAGCCTATAACTCTGAAAGAATGCATTTGTGCAGCCAGGTTGGTCTATACGTTTCGTCTTATCTTGCTGCTAAAAGCTCGCAAATCTTGTTGGTGTTGTTTCGAAACACCCGGTATAAATTATTTCATCATGATTTAAACTGTCTCTATGTACCTAGGTATAAAATGAGAAATACTGTGTAAATAATAGCTTAAGGCCCAGAATAGACTGCTTAAGCTACTAACTTGAAATTTTGACAGATAATAGAATTTGTACGTGAGGCACAAATAAAGAAGAATTTTCTATGTTCGACGAGGAAGAAGGGAGTTGCAATTATTGTAACAGAATGTCTATATATCCAAATCAATGAAGGGTGGGAAAATGAAATTTGGCATATGGACATCTCATCTAAAATGGTCAAGTAATTGTTTCACCATTTTTGATATTTCCAATAGAAGCGAAGAAAAAGGCAAGAAAAAAGTGATGGGGTTACAATTGTGAAAACAGGATAACCGCATCTCGAAATTCTTTAAGATTAGAAGCATGGAATTTTATAGTTAGGATTTATCATGTAAAACACTGAAAGACGTGTTTAGCGAATTTAAATATTTCCTCCATAAAAGGCGAGGAAAAAATTCGGTTTGGACTGCACAAATTAGGTATTTGATCTCATTATTCTCAACAGAGAATTCATTACAGTGTTTCCGAAAATTACGCTTTTAACGCGAAAAGCTGGCAATTTTTATGTTTTTCACAATATAGACTATAAAAATGAAATTGGAATTGTCAGTGTCGTCAAGAGGGGGAAGTGGGCTAACCACTTGAAATGAATTTGTTGATTGAAATGCGTAATCTTCAGAAAGTGAGTGGATTTACATTTTTGAAAAGAATAATTTATAAACGTGCTGTACCAGGAACTGAAGCAAATGCTGACATAAAGGTGCGAGGCTACAGGCCCAGCAAATGAGAGTGCCTGGATGCGACGTACTTAGCTAGTCTAAGGCTAGTACTGCATGTGTAAAAATGAGAGTTTGGCTTTATTTTGTTCAAATAAATTATTGTGCTTAATCCTTATCACTTTGTATTAGCCAGAACGTGGACAGAGTGGTAGATAAGAAGTTGTTTGACATGATAATTGCAATCGGGAGAACTTGTCACGAGCTTTCAAACGACCCCAATCAACTGTAACGCATAGTTTAACACCGACAATATGAAAAGGGTTTTGCTGAAAACGCGCTGATCGTTCAATTTTCGTAGAAATTTAACATTCACAATATCCAACGTATAACGTGCTACATTTGTATAACGTGCTACGTATATTTCCTCCCAGTGGTTCCGGAAAGAAACAGAGTCAATTTTGTCACTAGTTTGTTACTTATAGTCCACTAGGGAATTAGACCTGAAGTTTCACAAAACACGTTGAAAACACTGAATTTATTTTTTCGACTTCTCAAAATGAACAAAAAAGGTCTATTCAAATTTATTCAAGAGATCCCTACATAAGTAGCGAATCCCGAGAATGAGAACCTCTTGATAATTTATCAAGAGATGGAGTCCAATTACAGCCAATACTAGTAATTAAATGCTGGTAGCTGATAAAGCACGCATTGTTGAGGATCTGTCATATAGTAGGACCACAATAGTGCAAGGATGATTTCGGCTTAAGTTCACTGAAAAATTACGTGATGACTCTTCAACACCGCTTTTTGCTGAAATATTAATACCATAATTATGTGTATAATTATATATAACTTCATCATAATTCCACCGATTCTAATACTTCATCTTTCGTTTGAAGCAGGATGTATTTTTAAGGTTGCATATAAATTCGAACGCGATCAGGTGATAGTCTTTTTAGCTAAACTACGAAACACTACAACGTCTTAAATGGAATAGCATAATTAACCAAGTCCATTGTGCATATTCATGCAAAACTAAAACATAAATGTACGGATTTCACTATTTCTTTCTTCAAAGTATATTTTCAAAGTATAGTTTCTTAATTAGTTTTCATTTTAGCGTCCCTTTCAGTGGTGAGGCTACAGTTTAATTTGGAATTCGAAGCCTATGTGTTCCCACAGCGATTGAATCCCAAGTCTTCCGTGCCAAAGGCGCGTATGTTAACCGCTTAGCCGCGAGGGAGCTCGCCGATCGATTTTATAGGAAGTTAGTGATATATCTTTAGATATCTTAACAAAACTACTGGGATAACGAAAAAATATAAAATTTAAATAAACTTAAAAGAAAGTAGCTGATTTCGAAAACGCACTGAAAGAACAAAATAAAAACTTGTTTTAAAAAGCAATCTTAAGCGATTTCAATAATGGCCCTAAAATTAAATACAACAAAACAACAACAACAACTACTACTAGAAATACAACTAATAATAATAATAATAATAATAATAATAATAAATAGTTTAATAGAAGAAAATAACGCAATACTATAATATATATAAAACATTGAACACTCTGTTTAGCAAAACAAATTAGTGCTTTAGAAATTTCCTTCCAAACTGATTTTATATTAGATGCGTCTATATGTGATGCTTAATTGAAGCAGTTTTTCGAAATAAAGTCTTTTGATAATTTTAAATTTTCAATCATTTGTAACTTGGCTCAAATGTATTTCAGGTACTTGCCGTCATAACCAAATTCTAAATCAAGACTACTGAAATGTGCATGTTCATCTCAGTTGTCTAATTACTGTTGCAGAACGCTTCAACATTTTAAAATTTGAAGTACTGTAGTATTCTTAGTTTGTAACACTGAATAATGAAAATAAAACTGTATGTTAATGCTTACTGTATGTTACACGTCGACTGGAATATGAATGTAATATTCTCAAGGTTATGCGAATTATTACCCCGTCCGTCTGACTTGTGTTATTACTCATGTAGATACTCCCAAAATGCTGATCTTTTTAATATTTTAGCGTATTTACTTAGTAACAGAGAATAATAAATGTAGCATTGCATTTTATTTGGTTTAAGATAAAAATTTAAAACGTGGAATCATCGAAATAGTTTTATATGAAGATCTTAGACTTTGTGTTAGATTTGCAGAGGAGTAATCTTGTGACAATTCGGATTGTATCAAACAAATTTTCCGTGCCAATATTTCCATTATACAGTACTTAGATGTTTATTAGTCTATTAGATAAAGAGCTATGGGGACGTTTGAAAGTAAAGAGTATACCCTGTATATATGTAGAGATGGGTAGAGCTACGAGTTGTAAGATAGTGATATTATTAAACTAACAACACAAATACATCCGGGAGACCGGTACAAACTATTAGTTATTATTAAAATTTCCTCTGCAGTAATTATAATGAGTCAAGTTTGTCTAATATAAATATTACACGTATTAACTGATTATTATTCATAATTTTATGAGTTGAAGTTCTAATACTATTTTCGTTTAAAGGATAATTTCAGGAATTAATTACTGTTGGAATATATATATTTTAATAAAAAAAGCTTTTCAACAAAAAATAACGGTAGGAACTATCCAACTACAACCATAAATGGATTAAAGCTTTCTCAATTGAACATGCCATTCCTAATTACTACTACTATTACATACCTTAACAAATTATAGTAATTTATAACGTTTTACTTCGACGGGTCACTAGCACGGGTTACGGACCACAAAAGCCTCGAGGTACAACAGATACAAATTCACATAAAAGTATAGTAAGTTTAATAAAAGAAAGTATGTATCTGTTTAGAAAGCGAAAAGACTAGTTAAAAACAATTAGTTAAATAATATAATGGAAAATTTCTGTGCTTACTTTTCCTTTGAATCACATAGCATATGGTCAAAGGATAATAACATAAGGATGAATAATCATATGTTACAAAGTCCAAAAATTTTAGTATCCTTTTACACCTTATTGTACTTACAGCGTGCCAAATCTTATATATAGATTCATACTATTAAATATAATGACGATGGATCTGGTGGTTCCTGGATAAACATATTTCTGTCAAAAATAGTTCAAATGCTTCTTTATATAGATTTGCTTTACGTGAATATAAGGATAATTTAGTAGTTCCAAAAGTATTTTTCTAAACAGCAACAGCATATTTCTACTACGTATTCTCTTACTTGAGAATATCCTTTTTTAATACAACGAAGGGTGTAATGTTGAAAACAATCGATGCGGGGTGTATGCAACAACGATGCGGGTGCGGGGTGTATGCGATGCGGGGTGCAACAACGAGGTGTATGCAACAAAAAATTTGGGACAAATATGGACCCAGAATAGGCCTTATGTATAATCATTTTTGTGCATCATTACAAATATATTGTATATACTTATATGTATGGTGTAAGGTTGAGTGTAAGTAATACGATTGCTACTTTTCTCAAGAAAGCATAAATTTCTCTTTAAGAGATAAAGAAAATATTATTTAATTAGTGCAGGGTTTCAGTTTACTCATATATATGAATACAACATAATGTTTAAAATGAATACATAAACTATGTCACTATAGTAGTGGTGTCAATCTCGAAATTAATTTCTTAGATATACATATTTCGTTTCAAGTATGAAATTTAAATATTAAAATTGCCAAATTTATATAGCTTTCAGCTAAACTGCACCAAATACTGGTTTTAAATATAATTGGGCTCTATAACCGTAATTGTCAACCACGAAATATATATATGTTAAGTTGGTTCTATAACGATCTACGGGGTATAATGGCATAAACAGTAACTATTCGCGCAGCATTTGATTAAATATCGTAATATTTGTTTCAAGGAACATATTTGAATAAATGAACTCTTTCAATAGCTATAAAACATTTACAATATAATTGTAATTTAAGCATAAATAAATAGAATAATACTGTTGAATTATTTGCAACCTATGAAACAAAAATGTGCATATTAGTTGCCAATGATGTACAAATTCATAGTAATCCAAACTCTATTGGCTAAAGAAGGATAAATATGTGAAAGTGCTAGGAAGACCCATTGAAATTTGGCAAAATATACAGCAGTAAGTAATTACTAAATGCGAATTAGAGTTGGATGAGTCTAACATTTGAAGTATATCATATTATTTATTTCCATATACATATATGCATATATAGGGTAAGTTTGAGTGAATCAGGACAATTCTGATGTTTCCTTCTTTTACTACTACCCCGCTAAACGAAACTATCCAATATTTCATTTTATGATTTAATGATATGTTGGTATGCATGTACAGCTAAAACAGTTTTCCTGAAATGGCATGTTAAGAAATAAAAAATAACTATCGGAAAGTTGACATAATCTTTGATTTGCAAATTTGAAAGGGTGAATGCGGACAGTAGGCTGGCGATTCCGGACATTGAACTCTGAAGGAAGATATGTACATGATATGTTTATTTAGCTTGCTATCTTGCTACATGATAAGTACATGATAAGTACAGAATAACATTCTAACATTACAAGTACAGAATATAAATACAAATACATGATAAATAAATACAAATTGCTAACATAGTAATTTCTATACTAATTACTGTTGAAATTGTAAGCTAAATGCACAGTACTGTAACTATCACTATAGCATTTAATCATTAAACATAGTAATCATATTTGCTTCCATTAGAACTACATTGTACTACTAGATTTTGCTAGTAACAACTAGAGTATTATTAAATGTATAATATGTGTGCACTGAGACTGGACTGTTTATTTATTTATTTGCGCTAATAACGTCTACCAGTTTCGTGGAGCATTAGTCATAATTCAGACACATCATCCACAGATAAAATACATTTCCTTATCATCTCCCACACACCTTTCTTGAAACTAGGTCTTAAACACAGTACAAAACACCCAGGAACCCTATTTGCTTGATGATGGTGCATAATAATTCTTCCCACAAAATCCACAGTTGTTTTCATTCATATCTTCGATTGTGTTTGAGGAGACAGTTTGAAACGAACTGCAATTTCTTGACACTTAATCTTTTAGCAATACCTGGTTTTGGGATGTGGGTTTGGAAGAAACAACAGCAGGAAAAGGTACGAACGATTTAACTGAGGACTCTGAAGGCGATTGAGACGTGTTTGAGGACGAGTCTGATGAAACAAAAGAATAATTGTTTCCAGCTACTGGCAGATCATGTTCACTTGACAAAATAAATTCATGTTCCCGAAATTGTTGCAGAACAAATGGGAATATACCACATGCTGTAGCCATTCAGTAGTGTAGAATTTTTGAGCACCTTGTGATTAGAATTCTGTAATTTAGTTCTGTTTGTAGATCCTAGGATAATTTTATAGCTTTTTCTGGTGATTCCGTGGAGTCCATTTATGGCAAAAATGGATAGACGCTAGATGTAAGCAATATATCTCACGTACTATTCACACTCATAAACATGAAAACCGAAAAATGTTCTGAATCCTTTTAGTTCATTAATCACATTGTCCGGATTCAGCTTAACGTAATAAGCATTTCGGAATTCACACTTCCTTAAACGTATGGATTCTCCTGTTTTGAGCACTGTAAACTTGTGCACGCATTGAGCATGCACTCGCTAAGTAATGGAATTCTTCCAATATGCAACGTAAACTAGGGTTTTCGATTCGATATATGTCTTACTTAACAATTTATTGATAACCATTTCTGTATAAAATCTTAACATGTTCCACTAAAAAGTTACATAAAGTAAAGAAAGCGTACATGAACTTTCCTGTTTCTTCTTCTCTTCCCCACCGTCGAAACTTCGTATAACACTCTTAGCACTTCGTACCCAGCAGTGAACTGTAGGGAGGTACACTGCTCCAAATAGTCATCACATCAAGCCTCCACATTACACATGTGAAGAACAATATTATCATAAGCTTAGGATATCCGGATTCAACGACTGTCCGGAATCACCCAAACTTTATATATATATATATATATATATACAGAGAGAGAGAGAGAGAGAGAGAGAGAAACTCCATTTGGACATATGAAACTAAAGCACCATAGGAATTAAGAATGTTAGTGAATACAAATAATATAATTGCACATTACGAATATATATATACTGCAAATAATTTTAAAAGCCTTCTTTCTGAATATGAAGGTATTGATAACTATTCATAAGTTACCATACATTAATATGTACGTACCTAGACGTTAATTTACAGTGTTGTATTTTCAATACTGTACGTTATTGAGACATAAGCCTTGGCAGTGCGTGAAGTTAGAATCACAGTTTGTAACAGATGAGCCAATAAAATATTCATAAGGAAACAAAGAATATTTGTGTAACTTTATTTTTGTTACATTGTGCTTGTATGGATGTAAATGGTTTTGAAAACGATTCAAAGGAGTAGTAACATCAAACTCAAACGCTTTTATTATATTGTATGTTGGCATACCCACAACTATGTACGTTCAGTGAGCGAAATGTGAATAAGAAAGTGGATGATTAATTTTAATTATTTTCATTATTTTCAAGTCATTGACGTTGTTTCACAAGCTTTCATTTTTAAAAATTATATTCTATCATAAAAATTTCTTGAATTGGTGTAATTATTAAACAAGTTTTATAAACACATAACAGGCAAATTCCAAATTGGGAAAGTGAGACCCTATTTGCTTCCAGAGGCATTACTCCGGAACAAAACATGATTGTATCATAATACTTAATTGAGTTTTTCTTTTATATTCAGAGACCAGAAAAAAAACGGATATTTCGTAAAACACATTAAATGAAGCCTCAAATATACACACAGTATATTGTTCGTATTCAAAAGAAGAAAATAACAATTGTTATATAAACGATATCAAAGTAAGGTATAGCAGACCTTAATCTGCTGAAACACATAACAAACTAAACAAGAACAATAGGGAGATTAAAAGAGAAACATGACAAAGGAAGTTGCAACTACTCTAATATAGAATGTGCAAAGACAAAGAATACATAGGAAGAAAGGGGAATTGTGTGGAGAGTACAAAGAGGGTATTATGTCATGTAGGGTGACTGGGCCGACAGTGTTCACCCTTTCAGTAGTGGTCACTTAGGACAATAAATTTGCAGTGCAGACTCTGATTAGCCAATAAGCTTTAGTTTATCATTTTTACTGTAATGTCTATTACCCTTTCTTTACACTGCACCCGTAATGGATAACTTTTTTTATTTGGAGTACGAGTCTAGAAACGGTTTTTATGTGTATGTGGACAATTTTTCCAGTTTCCAAATTTTGAAGGTAAGCAAACCGTCCGATTTATTCCAATATGTCTAGTTTATTTTATAAGTATTGTGAATATTTTTAATATGTAAGAATTCAAACGAGTTTAGTTATTTCAAAATATATTTACTTTTTTATGCTTGCATTGTTGCAGACGTGAGTTGTAGGGGTAACCACAACTAGCATATAAAAATGACTTCTTTTTTAGTAACGGTCAAACTAGGTGACCATAATTGAAAGCACAATTTCAGTATTGGGCATAGAAATAACCAGAATAATAATTAGTGGTGGACACAAAAACAGGTTTTCCGGTTTTTTGATTTTTTAAAATTTAAAAAAAAACGGATTTTCACCGAAAGTGATTTCGGTTTCTTCAATAACTGGGTCGGTTTTTCAACGGATCCGGTCCCGGTTTCGTTGTATTTCGAGACAAGAATAGTGTTTCGTTGTTCTCTGGAAACCGATTCCTTTCCACAGAAATAGAAATAGTATTATGCGTTTTACAAGCGTTTTCGCGGAAACCAGTTTGAGTGAAAACCAAAACCGGTTTCGGTGAATAATCAAATCTTTTTTGGACAAAACCGAATCCGGTTTCGATGAAAAAATCGAACCCTTTTTATAGAGGAAACTGGATAAAAACAAAATCGGTTCCAGTGAAAAAACGAACCGGATTTGAAGAAAAACAAAACCGGTTTAGATCAAAAATCGAACGGGTTTTTGGAGAAAACCGAAACAGGTTTTGGTGAAAAACTCAACAGTTTTTTGGAGAAAAGGAAAACCAGTTTCGTGAAAACCTTTCATTTCAATGTAAATAAAATTTTACCAAGAAAGTCTAATACGAATAAGCACAGTAACCTCTAAAAAGTGTTACGTAAAATGTGTGACCACTACTGAATTTAAAAGTCACCAGAACTAGAAAAAAAGTGACCACTACTAGCAAAACTGCTCTTACCGATGACAAATTGGAATATTATCCTACTGCTTCCCTTAATAAATGAAAACTGTGCTTGCGTTAAAAGATAACAAAGTTTTCCTTTAGCTGAATAAAAACAACCACTGCAACATTAAAATTCTTCTGACAAAATATATCAAAATTAAAAGTTCCATAAGGGTGTCCACTACCGGCCCAGTCACCCTTACTTAGCAGAGTTAAGTAGAATCATCGTTCTCAAGTTATTTTACGTATGCATTTTTTAAAGAAAACTTATTTTATGGCTCAAAGTTGTTTGTCACCTATTTGAAGAACTATACTTGAACCTCGTACATGTTTTCTGAAGAAACTTATTTATGTATGTGTAATTTTCAGTTATTATGAAGTGTATAAATTTAATAAATATCACTCTTAAATTTTTATTGTTACTGGTACTTACAATTTATTTTAAAACAGTTTTATTAGTAGTTTATTCTACTGAAAGAATTGAAACTGTCCGTTTCAGTAGTAAAAAATATTTCAAGAAAGTTTAACTTGGTATAAGATAAGTTTACAACTCTTAGCTTTTAGACAGGAAACTTCCTGTCTTCTAATATTATTCTTTGTGGAAACTTGTAAATTTAAAGAATTTTTCCAGAGTAATATAACTCTACCTGCTAATATAATGATTGTCAGGAATTGTAATGCTATTATATGTATACGACTTACATTATAATGGTAGATTTTATTTTAAAGAATCTCTTTCGTATCTGCTTCTGCAGGAATTCTGAACGAAAGAGCATAACTAGTTTTATGGTGCTTGGTTTTCTTTCTCAGATAATATTCTGGCTTTGAATGTTCCCCTTAATGATTGGCAGACATATCCAATTGTTCCTGTTTGATGAGGCAGATCGAAATCATCCAAACGTTTACTATGATAGACGTAGTACCATTATCCACATATTAACCACAGTTAGTACATAAGCAATTTTATACAGAACTCACACATTTTTGTGCTTTTGATGAAAATAATGCTCTTGTTTCAGTTTTTGCTAGCCACAAAGACTTGTGATGTCTTACAATTGGTCAATATTTCCTAATGTATCTCATCTCTTGTTCAAGTTATTTTTCTTTACAGTATTAAATATTCAAACGATTTGTATGGAAATAACTGAAGTAAAAGAAAATAAACAGGTTTTAATTGTAGCTGAGTCCCACACAGTATTTTTAGTAGTGGGCATCTTTGATGTTAATTCTTTACCTACAACTGAAAAAAGAGTATTAATATATTTTGGGAAATTATCATTAACAAAAAGTTCTCCACCAATTAGCTCTGTACGCCCTCCATGTTGTTATCATTTTTCTTGTTTGTTAATACTTGTTTAACTACCCTTGAAGTTAGCTGCCGATTGACATAGATTTTTATGATATTATTTATTTTATTTTATCTTCTAGTTTCTGTCAATGTATTTCTGCATTTCTTTTGTTCGCCTTCGTCACAGTGTATACTGACATGTAAGGAGATTGGTGTAACAAATCTCCTAAATATATATCTACTAGGACCGGCCTGAGATGACCGGTGTAAGATGCGCAACCGCATACGCAAGCGTTTTGAGGAGCAGTGGCCAAAACGGATAACATACATTTTTAAAGGTCAACAACGAAGTTAATTGCTTCATATAATTCTCAAAATTATCCCAGAGTATTATTATTAAAAGTACATTTTCATAAATAATTGTTAAAACATTGTGTAAACTTTCTCTTATAATGCTTCTGGAATGCACAGGGAAAGAAAGTGATCTAATGATTTACGCCGCCAATTCCGAGCGATCGCTGTTTGACGGAACAAGAGGCATGCACGAATATAATCAAAATATCGTATTCACATCATACCACATCTGCAGCATTTTTATACGCGTCTACACCCGTATCTGCAACATATGCACCCCTATCCCCACGCTCAGCCTCAGATAACAAGATAAAATACAACTTTAAATAGATATCTTTGTATTATAAGGTAATTACGCTAAACATAATGAATGAAATGCACGGAGGAAGAATTTACGAGATTAAATAAAACATGCTTACTTTAAAGAAGATTAATGAGAGGAAAGTATCGTCAAATTGGTAATGCCATACATCTAGTTTGGTTTCGGAACAAATAGCTTTAACAATCTGAAGTTACATTACTTAGAGGACAACAATATATTGACATCTTCGTTTAGAATACTAAAGTGAAATAGCACTTAATTAAAATAACGTTACCACGTCAAATTTATTATACGGTTTTGAGAGCAAAGAAAGCAGACAATACAACAAAATAAAGCCTTTCTCTTTCGTTGTTTCTTCCAGAAAAATAACACTACTTCAGTAAATACATCAACAATTAATATTAATTAGTAGAATAGTAGTTTAAATCTTGTCTTTTTACGAGTATCCACAATTATATCCGTTGTTTGTAGAAAATTGAAACTAACCCGCAAATGCTACATTTCTAAGGATATCCGCCGATACATTAGCCGATATTTGCATCCACAAACGTCTAAGCTGGAGTCAGAATTGAGATATATTTCTTCTACCCATCCCTTTTCCCACTTTGTTAGTTCATTGCTTGTGGCGACATCAACAATCTTAACATTTCTGGTCTCTTATTACGTCTAGGTCTAAAACCTTTTGCCATATCTCTTGTGATGTACATTGGTGATTCAAGCTTAGAAAATGACGAAATAAAAATTTTTAGTGAATTTTTCAATTAATTTTCAAATGCAATTACAATATCCAGTTTTCCCCTTGTACAGTCTCTTTCTTCACTCACGTATATTCATATACATCTACTATTTCTCTAAAAGCTGAGGCACTGTTATTATCTCTCCCACCTGAGAGAAACCTAAAGCCCTGACAATTTAAGCTTGATAATTCTGCGTTTCACAACAAGTACTGTTTATGTTTCGGTTTCAATCTTTTTTAACAGATATTTCATGGAGGGTTATTTTCGTTCCTCTTGGAACACAGCCCGTATCTTCATCATCTATATAACCAGATTAATAGATCATGTGCCACCATATGTATTTTAGTATCTTTTATTATTTTTCTTTATTTTTACTTATGTTCTCACGTGCAACAATGAGAATAATGATGCTATGAATAGCCTTGTTTCCAAAATTGCTTCGAAGCCTGTTTGTCAGACAGAAGAGAGAGTGCTTGGCAAGGTGGTGTTGGTTAAATTTTCCTCCTTCACTATCCTCCTGTTAATCGTAATGATGTATTTTATATCAAACTAGAGAACATAACAAATCCTACAATTTATATATACATAACTTTTTCGAATAAAACAAGTTAGCTGCTGTTATTGCCATCATAAACTTACAGTAGCACATCAATATTAATGTCTCTCTTAATTGAATGTAAAATTTTCGGCTTTTTCACAGTTAGAATTGAAAAGTAGTCCTAAGATATGATGTCATAAATTTAGATTATTTTGGGTGTAGAACGGTAGAAGGTACAATGTTATTTTTAAATGATTTTTATATATGAGAACATTTTTTTCCAACTATGAAACTGTACGGAAGAATGCGGAATGCAGAGTAGTGAGGTCCTTTCATTCTAAATACTACTTACATAGTACTATCAATGAGTCCAGTTCCATTTTCTAACTAATGTTTTCTTCTCCCTAAAGAAAAAAACATTGTACATATCTCATACAACATAAATGGTTCGCACAATCGCGAGAATCAATTTGATCTCGATGTTGCTTTTGACCAAAACCAACCTATACAGAACAAATATATACACTATTATTAAGCAATTGATGCGCATTCCATTTCTTCTATATATATTAATAGAAATACCAAACCTCTCTTCCTTTCTAGAAGGCAACGATTGCTCCTTAAATGGAATATTGAACAATGTGGCCCTCAATAGTTCAACGTTCTATGTTTTACAGGCTTCGTAAGTTCTACAACGAAATGTATTTCTATACCCTCCATATATACGTACACATTTATTTATTTCTGAAGCTGCATACAACTCTCCACTACGTCATTTTAGTGATTACCTTGGTGGGCTATTTTCAACTTTTTCTGTTATTACTTAGATATTGTTATTTTGCTGTTATTATTATTGCATTATGTTATAATACTTTACATTTATTTGATATTCAAGTATCAACTAGCGCCTATCTCTATCTGGAATTATGTCCATAAATAAACAAATAAATGTGTGTATTGAAGCCGAAAGTAAGGGTAAATCAACAATTTCCAATTTTGATGGTTATTAATGTAGAGTAAAAACGGTATTACCTCCCAAGATGTTTTCTTTAATAAATTAAGTGTCGCACGAATATATATTCCTTGTTCACTTCAATTAATCAACTAAACCCGAGAGTGTTAAGTATCTACTCTTATTTCCGGTTTCAATATTAATTTAGAAAATACTACTCCACACATTTTTTGCTTTTTGTATAAATAACACTTAAATTATTTTCTGCAATGATATTTATCAATATGAATGATTTCTTTAGTAGAAAATTTGCTTACGACCTTGATAACACGTGCAGACATGTCCAGCTTGTCAAGTTGCCATTTCTAAGTATTGATTGATGTTATGATACCTCGTCACCGTTTGAATAACGAACCAAAGATTGGATTTGAAGTTCAGCACCCGCTTAAGGAAAATTCGAAATGGAAAGACTTAGGATGTTGAATAATATTAATAGGACATTTTTTTCTCGTTTCCGTGCTCTTAAATGATCAAATAAACTCAGCCTTGATAAAGATTATTTTGAGAAATAACGAGTGCAAGCAGGTCAGTCAGAACAACTGAAATGACTAACAAAGTTTGGAATATCATTTTAAATTATCGTAATGAAGATCTCAGTAATGACAATAAGGAGACTGTCCACAAAAATAACACAGAGTGTAAAGAAACTGAAGATGTGTGCATGTTTCATGCCTTAACGGAGAAGCAGAAACTGAGGGAGATGTGTCATTGCCTCAGAACACAATCTAGTAATTGTTCGGGGATTTTTGGCTCTAAATCATTTCCGGGTAGCTAACTCACAAGATTTGTCATCCTCAGAGTACACTATTTTCACCTAACTGTTCCTAAAGGGTTCCATTTTTTAATACATCTCCATCCCAGGAAAGCATTGACGAGCACCTCGAACCTCATTATAATCTAGGACTTTCTGTAGCCATTTCATGATGTATTTGATCATACGAAGCTGAACAAATGCTTTCCCCAATTTCGAATAGACAGAGATAAATATGTTTTATTTTTTATTAATTTGTTTTTCTTTCTCTCTCTTCTTTCTTAATTGCCGCACTACGTAAGTTTGATTTTAAACTAAATTATATTATTTCTCTCTCCTTTTTCATGTTTGGTAATTCTTCACATGATTTAATTTAAAAACATTTAATAAAAAGGCCTTGTGCCCATCTTAAACACAAATTAAACATAACTTTCTTATAAGGCTGCCTATATTCTTTATTATAAATTAACGAGACATGTTACAGTTTTGGAAGTATATCACTTCCGAAACTAACATTTCTCGTTAATTTATAATAAAGAATATAGACAGCCTTGTAAGAAAGTTATGTTTAATTTATGATTTAATTTATATACTTTCCGCTGTTCTTATATTTCCGTTTAACTTAAATGTCTATATCAGTCATCAATAAAATTTGAATTCAGTATTACATTAGAATTCCTGCAATAAATGTTTGAGATATTCCAATTTATTTTAGACAGTTTCAGCTTTTCAATTCCAGTGTTATAATTTATGTTTGCTTTAGAAAAGTACATGTGTTATCAAGATATTAAAAATACTGATCCCTATAAATATAAAATTGACTGAGCTAATTTTAATTTATGTATTAAACAAAACTGATTATGTAATGGGATGTTAACCCGATTGAGTGTTTCATATTAATCTGGAAAAATGTAATGTGGATATTTTAATATTTCATATGAGATTAACTTTAAGGTGAGGGTGTAAAGTTCTCCTACATCTTAATTATCGGTACATCAATATTTAAAAATAATAAATTTCCATATCATACTGAGATCATTAGTACTGCCTAAACATCTGTGTTATATGCATCAATTAACATAAAAGCGTGAGAAAACAGTTTATTAATACATCTAATTAAGAGTATATGTATATATAAATACTCTTCTATACATGTTAATTCATGACTGGTATAAATAATACTAAAATCTTTATAAAAAGCCCATGCATTTATAATATTTATTATTATTATTATTATTAATCATTAAAATCGTTATTCCCATGTGTCGAATTGATTATCTCTTTATGTAGTCGGTTAAAGAAGTCATACATACTATTAAACTTTCGCAGATTGTGCGTAAAATGCTTCACTTCCGTGAGTCTACGCCTGCAGAGATTTGGTATACAATCATTTAAATAACCATATTATTTGCATTTTCTGGCCGTACCTAATGGCGCCTAAGAACTTATTTTGAGATTGTCGTCATTTTACTTTCTATATTACAATCACACTGCTGTTATGCATATTGTCTGTTGTTTTAATATGCAATTCAAAGTGAATCGTATTGTTTGTTGTGAATACATGAAACAACATTTTCGTGCACATTTTATTTGTCCTTCGCGTTTGATTACAACTGAAGGAAAGTGTTTAAGGTTCACACACTTTAGATGATATTGCTCCAATATCTTCTACCACTCGTTTTTTCATTACATATGAGGAGACCTCCATTTCTTTTGCATAAAATTCTTCGTTTCGTATTCTATGGTTATTAGCGGTTGCTCCACAAAAATTAGAAAATAACTATATTTTATATGAATTTCCCTCTCCACTAACGTATAAGCATTTATGTTAGGGATGCCCTCGAAACGCTGTGCATTGAATGATCACATTAGTGCTATATCTCTTTTGGAACATTCCAAGGAAAATAGCAATGTGCATGCTGTGTGTACTCTCGATTCTGATTGGGGTAGGAGAGAAAATATATCAAATGGACATTGGTATTTTGTAATAATTATGCTTACCCTAATAGCTCTTCCTCCAAGTACATCGGATGCGAATAAGACATATTACTTATACAACTTTAATTTATTCTGCGTAACATGTTTCGAATTTCGTTCGCTTCTGCCTATCATCTAAAAGGTGGGCCATCGGCTAGTGTATTTTTAAAGTATACATTATGTTGAAAATAGGTCATTTGTGCCCAAATAAGTGAAAGACTCACAACATTGTATCTCAGCGGTACAAACTAAATCATTTTGCGCTTGAATAACGTTGGGACACATTAAAAACTCGTTTCTTAAATTAGTGCGGGTTACCAAAACAATGTGAACTTTGAAAAGAATGTTCAGTTGAAGAATGCTTAATTAAAGATATATATAATGCAGACATACAAAAATGATTTAGACATTTAATCACAAAATTGTTCGAGGCATTGAAGATATAGCGCCATCGAACATGTTGTTTAAAGTTGAGTTGACTACTTTCAAGTAAACCGAGACTGACATTTGAAAGAAATTTCCTTCTATAATTAATCAGAAGGAGTACTATTTTCAATATTACATTATTGAAAATAGTACTCCTTATATACAGTGATTATAACGTTAAACAATATTGAACAGTGATTCTTTGCTACCACTTTGGAAAATAATCAGATAATAGGTCATCATTTACATTCATTTGAAAATAGTTTTGTGATGTATTTTAATTTCCCAACCGTCTCTTAGGCATTACTTACGAACGAGAATCTTGACCCCAAAAGGTTAAGGAATACGTTAATGTTCCTGTTGTGTGTTCTTAGTATTACTACTAACAATAGTGTTTTTATTTTATGTTCTTGAATTGTTTTTCTCTAAACAATGTACAACATTACAATCATCACATTATACAAAAAAGAATTAAATTTGTAAAATTCAATATAAAGGAAAGTTCTTATTTTCTATTTTAATATACGTCTTCTGTCATAACATAAATCCACTTTACAGTGATAAAAAGCTTAAAATTACTGTATTATAGCATCGAGACGGGGATTATATCTATCTATCTATTTATCTATCTATCTATCTATCTATCTATATATATATATATATATATATATATATATATATATATATATATGTATGTATGTATGTATATATATTCTACAATTTCATTAATAACTGCTCTTTTCGACACTTTTCCGACTTAATGTCGCCACCGTTAGTCAAAGCCGGAATTGTTCACACAAAAGACGAGTGGAATAGCGACTGCGTTACATCTGGTTGTAACTACTGTATTCTGTGAGCCATATTGTTCAAATTAAAAATATTAAATCACTTTAAGTAGTAATATATATTTAAATCGCCACCATATACTTTTGTATTCGAATTTATTCTCTTCAATTAAATGATTTATTTCTACAATTTTATGACACAATAGAAGCAACATATTCAAATCTTTAACTTGGTCTTCCTTCCTGAACATTAATATAAACACACTCTCAGATGATTACTGTTAATATATGATTAGGGAGAAAAGGCGTTTAGAATGTATGCAATGTGGAAAATGTTATCTGGAATTGGCACTAGAAGTCATTTTGCACCACCTTTCACAGTTGTTCAGACAATTGCGCTTTAACCCCTTTCCTCATTTACTCTTTTTCTACTGCTACTTCCTAAAATTTATTTCAATTATTTTAATCGAAAGCCATATTTCATTTTACTCACTATATGTTGTGTTATTCAGGCTATATCATGTAATAATAAATTACGTTGTGAATTTTCTCTTAAGCAGGGTAGTGCTATTTTTAGTCCCAATCTATTTACTCGTATATAACGTAGTATTTTAGACTCAAAGTAAGTTTACTTCCTCCTTTCTTTCTTTACTTTGCTTTCTTTTCTTATCTTATTATTAATTGCATTTCATCTTAAGGAATTTGCTCTTAGCGTCAAACGATTTCCAAAATCGCAGTTTTATATTGAGAAGTTTTATCTCAAAGCAGAAACCGGCTTACCTTCAGCAACTTAGAACTGCTTAGTTTTTTCAAGTACAATACTTGTATATTTTTTCTTCTGTGGTGGTAAATATATAGAGGGATAACCTACTCATTACACAGATTAACCATAAAGAATTTTTCGTTGCGCTACAATGTACAGGGAAATTGTTCCGAGAAATATTTCTATAAGATAATGTACAGTTCAGTAAGTTAGTGATCCGTGAACGAACTACATTATAGCCAAATATATATAATATTAAAATAAATACATTTCACAAAAGTATTGTAATTTTGTTATGATCTGGGTGCAACTACGTGAACTAATCTTAAAAGGTAAAGTTAAATGCCCATCTCTCAGTTAATTATTTTTTAAAGAAATGTGACTCTATAAAAACAACTTTATTTTACTTTGTGTTTCGTGGGAAACTTGTTGTGGATCGGACAGAACATTTCAGGCAGCCATATGTGCCAAACGTGCCTAATTTGTCCAATACTTTCCATTTTTGAACTATCATTCAAACAGGCTACGATCTGTTATATGCATTTCACATGTACTAAAGGAAATGCACACGATTTTAATCACCCAATACAAAAGCAGTACCTACTTGTAGGACAGGCATTCTTGTTTCAGATAAGGAGGAAGGCATATGATCATTTTCTATATATTTTTTTTTTCGTGGCCATCAACTAACAGATTATCGATGATTTACTCCGAAGCTGACAGTATTATATTTCTCCATTTTATTACCAATAACAAATATTGAGGCATTTTAACTTATAGTTGCTAAAATGAGTACTATTACGGTTCAAATTTGTTGCTTCAAATGAATGATAAACATAAGAAACTAATTTGGACCTTTCTTATCTATCTTATTTAACCTATTTGGACTTATCTAACTTATCTCGACGTGAGCCTCGCCCAGGCTAATTTAGTACACACTAAGATTATTATTATTAGTAATAATAATAATAATAATAATAATAATGGTAATAGTAATAGTTGAATAGTTGTTGTAGTTGTAGTAATAGCGGTAGTAGTAGTAGTAGTAGTAGTAGTTTTAGTAGTAGGAGTAGGAGTAGTATTAGTATCTGTTGAAACTTGGAAACTCTATTAGGGCATTAATCTGTAATTCTATAGTTACATATTTTTACTTTCAGACGCTCGCTTACGTGACATAAATATCTCTCTCAAGAATATATGGAGCCTGCGATGCGTAAAAGTCCTCAACCACATGATACACCTCCAGATTATCAGAGAAGGTCTTTCTTCCCAAGAAGGGATCAAACTGTTGAAAGAGGTAGTAAGTAGTTTGTTGGAAAGATAGCGTGAGTGAGGGTGGATTTCATATTGCATCTCACCGACATTGGCATATTACATTATCCTTCTCGTGAATTAGGCGAGCATTTTCATACGGCATGAAAACTGAATTTCTATTGGCCATTGGTAGATTCTTGCGGTGCATTTCATGAAATTCTGCGCTATAACGTTCTACATTGGTGGATTCTTAATGAGAAGAAGAAGGGTCACAATCTTGTTTTTTATTTAATAAGCATTAGATTTGGTTTTCTTGACCAACCGAGGTCACAATCCCATTATCTTTCGTTCTAAAGGTTTTATTCATGCGACTGACTAGTCAGTTCTAAATCCCCAAACTCTTATATAGTTTATAAAATCGTCCTGGACGTTCACAACCCATTCCTTGTCTGGCCGATTTGTAATTAACATAGCAGATTCATTTGAAATGTCAATGTGATGCAAGACATTTCACAGGTTATTCCTTATACCAGGCGAACTACACACCACACGAGTCTTCTTACCGGCGTTAACGTATTTGGTACCAATAAATTCAAATTTTTCACCTTATGGATATCACGAAGTCACATTGGTATGGCGTACACTTAATCCTCTGTAGTGGTACGAACACTTTTCCCAAGAGTCCACTTCCACGGTTTTTCTGAAGAGGTTATCTGAACGTAATATTGGTCGTGTAAGTAACACTTTTGGATCGCTTACTGTTTTTTATATTTAAATATGCTTCCTTAATATATATATATATATATATATATATATATATATATATATATATATATATATAAAGGAAGCACTGCGTTATATTTCTATTATTTTGTACCTGTAATATGGATTTTATATTCCTTTTACAATGCATAGTAATGTTATTTCTATTTTCGGCAATTAGTTTAAAAACCTCGTAGATAGAAGAGTAGTAAGATAGCAGCCCTACTCTAAGTATAGCAGTACATTCAAACTATCAACAAACGTTTCCTTTTATTGGTAGAAGAACCCATCTTTCCAGCGCTCGTTTTTTCTATATAGTTTAAAATACGAACCTCTTTTTCTTCGTGAATAGCTTTCCTGTACAAACTTAAGCTTTTACTATGGAAGAGGAAATTTCAAGATGCAGTCTTAAAGGGCTGAGTGAGTCGAACGAGAGATTTCCCCCATAATAGGATAATATTGGGAGTCTTCAAATTGTAGTTCTTGTGGACTGGCCGGCTAAGTGAACTAGTACTTGGAATCTCAGTCGTGGGAGTTGCTTTTACCTTAGGATTGAAAGGCTATGTTAGGTCTTGTAAGCGAAGAACGAGTAGCGAAACTTCTCTTCGTTCTGTCTTTTGCATGTAGTGAGTACAAATAAACAGATATAAATAGATCCTCTTACCTTTTGGTCAGGGAAATGGATATTTACGTCTAACAGTGATTTTTTTACCATGCTTACGTGAATATTGCACTAAGATATTGGTACTTCTTGTTTATAGATACATTCAAATTTATTGTCCTAAGCCGTATTTGCCCTAACATGCAAGGCAGAAATTGTAACAAAAACAGAGAGTATATAAGCTCTCTGCCTCTATTAATGAGGAACCAAGTATTTGTTTTGATCTCGAAACCAAAATACTGAGTTCGATTCTCCTGAAGAACTATTATTTAAGAGACTACTGTTAGGTTTATTGTTTTGAATCTATTTATTACATAAAGGAGAATTGGTTTCCATTTGTCTCACCTATTGAATCTGTATAATGATCTTCGCTATATAAGGCAAAACATCTTACCTGACTGAACAGATCCTAATCAATGCTAGGATAGATTTCCTTTAAAAGAGCATTATAAGGAAAACTCTGAAAGGAATTGGGCCAGGATTGTAATTTAGTGAAAGAAAATAATTCAGAAAACTTAGAAGGATAGAAGACATCTTTAATGAGAGGTAGCCTTCCTATCTTTTAGAGGACCTTAATTTAAATATAATTTAGAGGACTGCAGAGAACCAACATACACAGGACATCTTAAAGAATTTAGAGATGAGAGTACCCACTTGATATTTTTCAAATATTTGATTTAGAGGAACATTGTTAATTGAGACTCAATTTCTTGAATGAAATGACATTAAGAGGAAATAACTGATGTTATGATTTTATATATTTGATATGAACATGAAGCGTGAGCAGAACATATGCAATTAGGTATATGCGTATGCACTATGTTATTATATTAAGTAATTATCGTAGACATTACTTATCTGCGATGAGAGATTATTTTAATTATTCTTTACTAGCTTTTTACTAAATGCGAGTCGTATCCTTTTGCAATTTACTCGACATGATATGACGACATCCTACTAAAACAATATGTGCCAACTTAGTTTCTGGTCAACGTAACTTACTTATGGGGTTCATCACTGTACTTTTCTAGGGCCTCTTCTTTTCTGTATTTATGTTAATGAGTTACCACAATCTTTAAAACACTGTAAGTATCATATGCATGCGGACGATGTTCGATTGTATCCATCTTCTTCACCAAGGCAAATAGATACACTTATAACAAAGATGAAAGAATATTTGAACGAAGGTGGTCAGCAGATAATTACTTGACTATAAATTGAGTCAAACGAAAGTCAAGTTTAATTACTTCCAAACGGGGAACAACTATAACAGATGTTTCACTTGCTCCCAATATAACTTTAGAAGGCGTAAATATTCCCTTTTCTTCCTCTCTGAAAAATATGTGCGTCATATTTAAATATTTAAGTTGGTCTGATCAAATTAACGTATCAAGCAAGAAGGCTTTTGGAATTATTCATTCTCTCAGCAAATTCACAAAAAATTACCAACACGCTTGAAAAAAAAAACAACTTGTTTAAACTGTAGTGGTACCACATCTAGAGCACTGTGTCATAACCTTAACTGACACTAATATACATTTACTTAATAGCTTGCAGTGAGTGCAAAATGCTTGCATACGTTTTATTTTTAACTTAAAATTCTCTGATCATGTAAAACCATCCTTTGTAAAGCTAGAATGGCTAAAGAAGCAGCAAAAGCGTGAATTGCACTAGTTGATACTACTCTTTAAAACACTTACTTTTATATAACCTTCTTACCTTCTAAAACTCCTTAATTGTTTAAGCGATTTCCATGGCAGGGTCACAACACACGTTTCAATAGCCAGCTTAGAATCCCTGTTCATAAATCTACTTATTTCTCGAAGTCATATATATTTTCAACCTGTCGTGACTGGAATGCTTTGCCAACTTCGGTATGTGAGTCAAACGCTCTAGGATCTTTCAAAATAGCAGTTTACAATTTTTGTTAACGAAGCAGGCTTGAATGCACACAGAGACACAAGAGCCAATAGAGGAGCTTGTCATAGGGATATGAAATTTAAAATTTATTACATATGGTATCAGATATGTATTCAAGTATAGCACTATAATATTTGTGTGTTGCGTGTGTGTGTGTTTGTGTGTAAGTGTGCGTCAGTTTCTTGTATTTTGTCACTTTCTAACATTTTTGGCTATTGTAAACTATAGTCTTTGAGTTTTGAATTTTGTATCTTGTTTAGTTAGTAGATAAGGCTTCATATAGCCTTAATCTCGACATGTAGCTGTTGGTGGTCATGCAGCTCATGTGTGACCAGAACAACATTTGAAAAAACTACGTTTTGCGTTCATTCACTCTTGCTGGCCCAAACATACTCTTAATGCTTTGTGTGGCATGATGCGCAGAATGAAATTGTTAGAATTTCGAAAGAATAATTACAATTATGTGTTCTCTATGGTAGACTTTCATCTGAACCAGTTCAACACGGCACTGTCTTTTGTCTGTCTAAATACTCCATTCAATTCTTTGGACGGATGGAAGGTTTATCACGTTAGACGCATGACCTAAGTTAATCAATGTCTTGTGTAGCTGTTGTGTTCACCATCAAACGTCAAATTGGACATATCACTCACCCAATCCAATATGTAATTACTAATCTGTTACAACCTAAAGTAAATCTCTACTATGAAATTTATGGTATGCTATAGGACACAACTTTCTGACATTTTAAAAGTAATTTCTCCTAAGGGAATGAAATATATAGCCATTGTATTTATTATGTAGTACACGAAAACTGCAGGCAATATTTCGCAAGTCACACATCCAATCCAAGGTAAACATTATTATATCTTATTGCCTACGGTTGACGATAATTTATACTTTGACACTTTGTGCACAAACATAGGCAGTGTGTAGAAGCTAGGGTTACCAATTTATCTAAATTCAAACTTCCGTTAGCTTACCAATTACCACTACTCGGCTGTAGGAAATTCGTAATCATTATTAGTTTCTTGTATATTCATGTTACTATCCACTGACCACAGATAATGTAGTATCCAGGGTAAATCAAACATCAAAAATGAAAACAGAGAGAAAGGTGTCAGAAACACAAGCTGAATTTTTAAACCAGCATTTCACTTCGCGAGTGTTCTTCTTAGCTGTCAAATTTACAGCATACTTTCGTAAATCAAGTTCTCACATATGCTTTTTTATTTCTGTGTTCACGACAACAAAAATAGTAGAAAATATGTTATTTAAAAAAAAACATATACTCTTTATTTGTTAATGTATTGGAAATCGTAGATAAGAAAATGTTTGTTTTGTTTTGTAAAATGTTATTTCTTTCTCACTTGCATGCAACGAAAAATGTTAATTACTGTGTTCTGTTCGCGTAATGACTTACAACGATACATAACGCTTTGTCATTGTCACAACAAATACTGTTTTACCAACTCCTAGTGTGATATTGTTTGATGAAAAATAACAACCGTAGTTTTAAGTAAATAGGTCAAAGTAGATATTTCATCACACTGGTATTGTACAAGGTGTACTTTCTTTCCTAACTTCTGAATCACGTGAGGACAATACACATTATTCACGTCTAGTGATTAATGTATCTCAAATGAATGAAATAAAATATTTATCATTCAACAATCATGTCCTTGGGACCAAAGAAGATGGATGATCAATGAAAATAAATTATTATATACTTATCTTCCCCTAAAACGGCTGGTTGATAGAAAGTTAAACTTACCTACTGATGGTTATATATCGGTGGCTTTTTATGACATTCATTTGGTGCGTACCTTGCTGTAGGATGTAGTGAATTAGAACACGAAAACATTTTTTATATCTCACAATTTATCTACACTTCATAGGAAGTCAGACTAAGAAAGTAACGGAATATGAACAACAAAATGAAATATGAAATGCATGAAGGGTATCATAGTGCTTTCCGCTTTTACATTTCAGGGTCAGAACTCTCAAGGTCTGTTATATAGGGAATTTATTTTCTACAAAATTTCATGCTCTGCGTTGTAAATTAATTTTTTAATGAAATATGTATAAAGTATAATATTTCAAATGATGTGAAGATAATATTATATTTCCATCTAAAACAAACACAGAAAGCAGAGAATGCTTATCACGTATGTTTTGTACATGCGAAAACATACGCCTATATAAACACTTTGACTTTTCATAAAGGCAGACGTCAAAAAAATAAAACTTACATACTTCCATGTGTACGTTCTATACATATCTTCATCAAGAGAATAAAAAATATGAATGTTATAGTGCCACTGTTAATTAGATCGACATAAATTTCATTAAAACGGAAGGGTGACCCATTTTTTCCTTGAAAGAAGATACTTAGTTATGATGGTCGCCGAGTTTTGAAATGTTTCAGCATGGTTTAAGGAATTGCTACTTAAAACACGAAACAAAATTAGAATATTTATAGTATTGGACTTTTGACCATCGAAATGTTGGATCCGTTCATGGCAATTTGATCATCAATCAATATATATATATATAAAATAAATATGTACATGTACTACGATTAGTGCCCTCGTGACACTGCTTTTTATAACGTTACTCTTTTGTTGCAATCAACTCATTCTTCTTTAAATTTAACGAACTTCCATCTAAATTTTGGTATTAATATCTAACCGTAATGGTAATCACAATTTTCATAAAATGTTTACTCTAGTTCGGTTTTTATTTCATAAAAATGATAAATTTATTTTTCTATTTCTAATTTTGCTAATATTCAAATCACTTTCTTACATACTTGAGTTCTGATATTTGATACATATACGTAAACACGATGACAACACAACATTATTTTCTACACCACTTTCCGTGTTCTTTGCCAATTATTTTAAAATTATTCATTATTCATACTACTCTACTCCAATTCGCAACCAAACGTGCTTTACAATTTGCATGTAGATTATGTCATCAAGAAGATATTCGTCATTTTGGTTTGTTTCAGATTGTCAAACTACAAAAGGTTTTGAGAACTGATTGAAAGTAAAAAGTAAACTCTGTTTAAGAAAATAAAGAGAATCACTTTAATAGCGACTATGAAAGTAACCGTTTTACTTGAAGTTGTAAGCAGGTGGATTTCATTATTGAACTCGCCTGAGATAATCATTCCACCCGTCTATTGCAAATAATAATAATAATAATAATAATAATAATAATAATAATAATAATAATAATAATAATAATAATCTCGATTTCAGTGCTGAGAACATACTTGGGCAGAAATACTGCACGTGGTGACAGTACACGACAATGCGATGGAATAATAATATTAATGGCAATAGTAATAAATAAGAAAAAGCTGTGAAAAGAGAAGCACTAATATAAAACACAATGAAGACAAAAAACAATTAAGTAGAAATAATTCCTTGTCAACTCGTTAAAAATTATCAAGCTTTCGATCTATCTAAAACAGCGAAAAGCTAAGAACAGCAGTCTTAGAATTTCACTTTAGCGTAATATTTCTGAACGTCATTGCTTAAAACTATCAGTCAGATCTCATAAAATTATCACTTGCTTAATACGTTATATAAGTCTAAACTGTGCTTAAAGAATCTGTCATGTTTTTTTTTTTTTTTAATTTCACATTTCCAATTCAGAGGAACTAAAATCGTGCTATTTCTTATACCACGATTGGCTATTTTAAAACCTATATTTCGTAAACAATATGCACTGATGTAAATATTCTCTAGTATTGTTTGCGTGGATACTCTGCCGAAATTTTTCTTCTGTTTGTAAGACTCTCCATATCTTCATTATCATTCCAATATCCATAGCTGTGTTAATACTATATCATTTTAATATTATACTAATAATAATATTTAATATTTTAATAACATAATAATAATAATAATAATAATAATAATAATAATAATAATAATTATTATTATTATTATTATTGTTATTATTATTACTATTATTATTATCTAAAATTTAACTTTCGTTCAAGACCTATCGTGTGAACTTGATTTGGAATTTAGAATCTATTTGAACACCAAGGTTACATGACATGTGGACCTACAACCTAACGTGGAATTCGAACGACATAGTTCCCGCATGTAATCGATGTCGGGTCTCTGACGTCACTGGTTCATACGCTAACCGCTTAACCACGAGGAGGCTTAGTTATCATGTAGATATATGAGTGGACGGACAAACATTACAATCGCAATGCGTGTCCTGTTGCGTGATACTAACAACAAAAATATCAAAGAAAAAGGTTTCTATAAAATACACTAGAGAACGAAATTATTATTTCGTTTGGTTATATTGAAGAATGGCAGTAAGACTAAAAACGCTGGTCATGATTTAGGTTTAAATCGCGTCCCTAATATCAATAAAATATTTGCAGTCTTGCTTATTAGAGGCACTAAATGCTTTTATCTCATTGAAATTTCTGCAATTTATTTAACAGAAAAATCTTCTTTCAATGTGTTTTGAATTAGCAGTGCTTTTGTTAGCTTCTTAAGATTATTATCATCGGTACCTGTACATCAAGTATTCGTATGTGCGAAAACAAACCGTACCCCTAAGGTTTATCTAATTCTAGTACAAATAATGATCGTAGAGATGCATCCAGTAAATATCCTTACAAATTAATGTGTGGACCATGCTACCTCAAAATTCTGCAGTCGCACAGTCCTACAAAATGCTAAAAACATGGCCAAAATTCAAAATCTCTTTCAAAGTTCAAAAGAAAAAATGAGCATGCTGTGGATTTTGACCTCACTGATCAGGAACTTGAAATCAAAATAGAGAAGTTCAAAATGGCATATCCAATATGGCTGAATAAAATTGTGAAAAAAGTAGAATAAGGTAACAGAAATTATATACTAGGAATTTTCACATCACTGAATATAAATTTGATATCAAAATGGAAAAAAAATAATATGGTGGATCCAATATGGCGAATCAAATTAATACGTTGACATATATGGGTATAATTTAGAACCTTTTGAGAGTGTCCTGTTTCTCAAGTTTGGTATATTTTTTTTTTATATATATTCCCACATGAAGAAAAAGGGCGAGCATTTCATCATTGGTATACACATCCGTGTGTTTAGACATTGATGACACAGCTTTCATATACTTCTCTGCTCTCGATGGATTTGAACATGAAACGTCTTTGACAACTTTTGAAGCACTCCATTTTTTGGAAGAGCGATTACTCATTTGCTTAGCGTTTGAACATATTTTAACGTCATTATTATTGCGAACTTCTTCAGTTCTTCTTCGTTTTGAATATTCGCTCAAAGATTAAAAAAAACTAGGAAAGTGATCGATCTTTTTGTTTCCTTGACATCTAAGCAGTATTAGGATGTACACAAAATGATAACATAACATTTAGCCATTCATTATTCTTGTAAAAAAAAAAAAATAAAGTAAAACTCGGTCGTCCTTTCTATTGGGCTCTTCATATTTGCTCCTCAATCTATGAAATAAAGGTGCGATGCCTGTCTTCATATGGTCAAATATTTTATTACAACGACCTCTCCTCGAAGAGAGGTGATGTTCCAAATTTTCAATTATGATTTTTAGATCGCATTTGAAATTATCTTTCATCAAAACAACTATTTTTTTCAATAATAGGAGGATTTCATCTTTTCGACCTAAAATTAATATAATTAATAATGTCAAATAATCACTTTGGTATTAATAAATTATTTACCTTTATTCAATTCAATTTATTGTATATATTTCATATGAATATAAAATAATGCAATCTAAAATATGCATACATCGACTATCCTCTTCCATGTTATACTGAAGTATTTTTACCTTTTTTATTTGTTTCTTTTCACTATCTTATCTGCATATACCTTGTAAACATCATAATAATTTTAGCTTTGTCTTTTACTGTTTGTTTAACATTAACAAAATACTTAAATAATTAACTAAAACTTTTTATTCAGTCGCAACGTACAAAAAAGGCGCAGCTAAGGGCAGCTGTTTCATCCACATTCTTGTAGCAAATCGACTATAGATTAATATAAAATATAAAATTTAGCGGAATGGAGCGTCTTATATATCTTCCGAGTTCAGGTTTCAATTCACTTTGAAACAATTTCATTTTTTTGTTATATACATTAATGAAAATTAATTTATAATAACTAACGTATTATAAATAATATTGGTCTTAAAATCCTTTAAACACCTCCCAGAACAACGTCCATTTTAATTTAAATAGAACGGAAAAGAATAGAATGGACTATTTCCTATGAAAATCGAGCTATATTTCGCGCAAGTATTAGGTATTACGAGATGCACAGAACTAGGTCCACTTTGACTTCCAATACTAGCTCTGGTATAAGCGGCTAGCCGTATCCATGAGTGAAGTTAGGAGACCAATTGTTACTATAGCGAACCTGATACTTAGAAATAACCAGATAGAAACTTTCCACTTTAATTCTTGGCCCAGTTTTAGGCATTTCGTACCATTGTGAGTCGGCGAGAAGCCGGGTGAGTCGATTTCCTGAGGCAAGTAACCAGAGATGGTTATGAGCATTCGAGCAAATTAACATAATTGCTTTCACATGGTTTCTTGTGATGCCATATCGATTAGTTTCAGTGAAACCTACTGTTTATGCACATTGCAAGGCATCAATTTGAAGTTCAGTCAATCCCTCTTGGGAAGATTTGATTTTCTCGAAGAAGAAAAATATAGTATAAGAAGTTTAATATGACAAAAGGCCTTAAGGAGTTGCTCAAAGAAATTTTGCGTGAAGCGACATTGTTTAACTTACTATGCCAACGAATACAATAGTGTAAAACAGAAGAGAGAGCACAGACTGATGCAAAAATGAATGGAAAAGATGTTAAAGCTATCACTATTATTATTATTATTATTATTATTATTATTATTATTATTATTATTATTATTATTATTATTATTATTATTATTATTATTATTACATTTGCAGCCAAATAAAGAAAGTTTAGAAAAGTAAGTGCATTAAGGAAATGAAATTTTTATACTTATCATTATTATAAAGTAAAGTCACAATTAAACACGTTTTTCTATGCGTTGTGTAGGCACTCTTTGTGACTTAGCGTGTTTCTCGTTTGATAATTAGGTTGGCACATAGTCAAACTATCGTGAATTTTTTTCTTTTTTTTTTTTTTTTTGGCCTCGTTTGAAGCACAAGTGAAACAACGCTTACCTGCTCAAAGAAACAAAAGAACTCAAATCCGGTTATGACATAGACCTTATCAGATATGAAATGATGTTGCCTGTACTATTTCTCAAAGTAGTTTCCTGCTACTGTAACATATTTATCCCATCTGGTTACTAGCTTTTTATTTCTTCGGGCAACGGCAACCAAAAATCTGAATGCGGTCGTATCTGCAGTACAAATTCGGTGGAAAATTCCCGACCACGAACTATGAATTTTTTCGCACAGCGCAGCCTGTTATACCATTAGGCAAGATGTCACCTGCCACAGTCATCTACGATGTAATAGTGCCCCTACCTGTGATAAGTTAGTAGTTCAACGTGTTTTCGAGAACGGGCTATGAGAAATAGACTTGGAACTGAGTAAAAAAAAAAAATACACATATTCTCACTAGCAATCAAACCCAATCTTTTACACTGAAGTCATGCTCCACAATAATTATATAGCCACTAGTAATTTCAATAATAATAATAATAATAATAATAATAATAATAATAATAATAATAATAATAATAGGATGTATGGGCTCAAGAAAAAACTATACAAATAAATGTAACTTCAAACAACGAACAGAATGTATATAAAGCTAGTAGGTGAGACTGAAGTATTCTACAGGTACCATTATGTTTTATAAATAATATAGAAAGTCATGTCCTTTCATGGGATGTGTTGGCAGACGGTTGTGTTAGGTCATTAGGGTTTGATGACATGGTTACGTGTGTTTGGAAAGTTGTTATGTTTCTTTTTTTAGTTGTGCTGACATGTCTGTATTGTTGTAAAGGTCGTGTTTTCTTTTTTCGCGTCTGTATACGTGTGTGTACAGACTCTATACTGGATATTTTTAAAAATAATAATGGAAATTTGAATTTGAATTAAATTTGTTGATATGATGATACGTCATTCTGTATCACTTACTTCCGTAGTAGTGATTAAATTAGTAATCCGTAGTAGTGATTAAATTAATAATCCGTAGTAGTGATTAAACTAATAATAATAATAATATTGAATATATTACACGAACAATATGTGAGAGAATAAAAGATTTGTCGAACAATATGTGAGAGAATAAAAGATATTCTCCTAATATATTTAACGGTTCGCTTCTTATTAATTTAACCTCTCATAATAAATTACTCGGAGCAAATTGTATTTGCGAACATATTAAAAATGTGAACCTACAAATAATTTCGAAAATATTTTAAAATAAGAAGCTGAGAACACTTATAATGTGTAAAAGTTTATGTGATACGTACTGGGATCGAACCCGGAACCCTTAGCACCAGAAGTGAACGCTGTATTGTACTGAGAATAAACCCAGGACCCTCCAAGCACCAGAAGTGAACGCTGTATTGTACTGACAATGAAGCCGGGACCCTTAACACCAGAGGTGAACGCTGTATTGTACTGAGAATAAACCCGGGACCCTTAGCACTAGAGGTGAACGCTGTATTGTACTGGGATTGAACCCGGGACCCTCCAAGCACCAGAGGTGAACGCTGTATTGTACTGAGGATTATTGCAATCCTCACATGTAAATTGGTGAGAAAAAAAACATATGTGAAATAGGAAGTGTGTGTGTGTGTATGATTTGAATAGTTTATTTATTTATTTTGTTAATATTCATCGTTTTATTGATTTGTTTATTCCTTATAGTTAACTCCGTGTTTACAGCCAAGTTTGAAATACGGAGTGACTGAATTTTTGTTCCGTCTCTCACAGAAGACTAGCTTAGAATGAACACAATTTTATTTTTGTAAATGCCATTACTTCCGGGTATACGCGTTTTCCCTTTGCTTACGTTAGAACATTGAGTGGTGACACAGATATAGAGTGTCAATGCACTTTCTAATTTTATTTCCGCTTGTCAATATGTACTGAAATAACCTTAGACGCTTTCCCCTTGATCGTGAGAAAACTGTTTGGCGACATACTGAAATATTTTTTTCATTAACTATGATTGTCACTGCGATACTTATCGGCAGTGATGAAGAAGACAGATAGAAATTTTATGTTTCTTCTTCCCTTTTACAAGATGTTTGGACAAACACGTAAATGTATCTTTGTGGCAATATCTGATTTTGGCAATGTGAAAGTGTTACATGTAAGCATTTTCCTTAATTAGATGAGAACCGTACATAGGTACATGGCCCAATGTCAATACCCTGTCTGAATGAAATTTCTCCAGCGGTTGATGATCTTGTAAATAAGAAATTTTTAGATTTCTTGGTGTAGCAATGAATAAATGATGTTAGCGGACATGATGACTTTATTTATAATTAATGAAATCGGGTTGAAAACCGAATGAAAACATGATGCTTGGGGGAGGGACACATTGAAATCCTTATATATATATATATATATATATATATATATATATATATATATATATATATATATATATATATATATATATACTATTGACATAAAGTTTATTATTATTGTTTTTTACACAGTGCCATAGTGTGTGTGTTGAAAAACTTTATTTGTGTGTTTATTGAACTTTTTTCGTCAGTGATTCTGACAGAACGAAGTCTGATTTTTAAAGTGAGAACTTTTTAAATGCTAAACTGACATGTATTATTCACTTAATTATAATGAAAGTTTTTTGAATAATTATTGGTAAACTACACGAGTTGCTTTTGAGAAACATTATCGGAAAATAAACCTACGGCCATTTTGTAATCATGCAAGAGGGACACGATTTCAAGTGTTAGCAATCTAATACTAAAGTTATTATTATTATTATTATTATTATTATTATTATTATTATTATTATTATTATTATTATTATTATTATTTCATTCTTTCGCCTCATTAGAAGCTCATTGTAAAAAATATCATGTTCGAATAATATGTGTGAGAGAATAAAAGATACTCTCCTAATAAATTACTCGGAGCAACTTATTTTATGGATGGATTTTTATTAATTTAACCTCTCGTAATAAATTACTCGAAGCAACTTATTTTATGGATCGATTTCTATTAATTTAACCTCTCGTAATAAATTACTCGGAGCAAATTGTATTTGCGAACATATTAAAAATGTGAACCTACAAATAATTTCGAAAATATTTTAAAAAATTGCGAACATATTAAAAAGTGAATATACGGATATGTTTCCCTTAAGAACCGCGATTATGATTTACCAAAGGGCTAAAGACGGACCATTTACTTGTAGGGTTTTATTTGCTTAATTACAATATGTTTGATTCATTTGTTACGATTTTTTAACTGTTATACCGATTGTGTACTGAAACATGATCACGTTAAAATCAGTTATACCTAATATATATGTACGATGTACAGAGGGGAGTTGAACTGTTTAAGTAAGATCATTTGTGCCAATAGATGGCATACTACTACGCTTTGGTAACATAGCTGATAATCTTTTAGGAACGCAAATGTTTGAACTAAGACTAGTATTTGTAGAAAGAAAGAAAGAAAGAAAAGTTTTAGTCTTGGGGAAGGGGAGGGAGCGCTTTTCCCCAGATTATAATTTAAATTATCGTAATTATTTTAATAGTAAATATTACTGAATGTTAGTTATTGCGGGGTTGGTAGTCACATACCGCATAGTGGCTAAGCGGTTAGCGTACTCGCCTTTGGCGCGGGAGACCCGGGTTCGATTCCACGTTTATCAGTAGGTCCACGTCTCATATAACCTCGCTGCTGAACGGGACGATAAATTCAAAATCAACTCAACTCAATGTTAAGAAAGAAAGAGAGAAAGGACGGACCCCCTAAATACATTGGTTATTGAACACTGTCTTTTGATTTGAAAAAACTTGTTGTGTATCCTCGAAGCAAAATAAAATGATGTAGTCCTATTTGTAGCATATCCCTCAATCAAGGGGGTTTTGCCTGTCAGATAGATTGACTAGATTTAAACAGTATTATAGCAAAAGGAAATTATGTAGTCCTATTCGTACTATATCCCTCCAACTAAGTGGCTTTCGCATCCCAGATAGATTGCCTAGATTTTAGCAGTATTATAGCAAAAGGAAATTACGTACGACTATTGTAGTATATTTCTACAAGTAACGGGGGCCCTTCCCCCTTAGTTATGGGCGTCCCTAATTTAAACAGTATTGTATTACAAGGAAGCGAATTGAAATGATGTATGGGTATTCCTAATATGTTTTTACAATTGTGCGGCTTTTGCCTCTCAGATAGACCACCATAGATTTTAATAGTATTGTATTATAGCAAAAGGAAATTATGTAGGGCTATTTCTACCATGTTTTACCAACTGATACCGTGTCTCCCATTAGTTAGTCCCTACAATTGCGTTTTTTTCTGAATAGGTAATAACATGATGATAATTATGTTTAACTGAAGGGCCATATGTGTTGGTGGGTCCCCCTTAGGGATTTGTAATATAATGAACGTATGGTGGTTTACTGATAGAAGAAGAAGAAGCAACTATGCCCTCACAAATTATGTTTTATTAACAGAACGCAATTGCGAGAAGGGTTCTTGGTACTTATTTAATGCTATTAGTAGTATTTAATGGATACAAAGAAATATATATCATACTTTACCTTTAAATATAAATATATATTCGGGAATAATAACAAAATACGTCAACACGGCACACGGGGGTAAACTAAACTAAAGTTAATTTAAAATTTCTCCGACAGATGGCATACAACAATAATTCCTATTATAGTTGATTTTGTATTAAAGTAATGAAAACAAATGATTGAAGAGAATTATATAATTATTAGTACGGGGTTATTCGATGAAAGAAAGAAAGAAAAAAAATAAGTATAGAAGAAGAAGAAGAAATGTAATTTTACTGTTTTAATATGGTTATTGAAAACACATACACAATCTTATTTTTGTTTCTTGTTGAAAGAATATTTATAAGTTTGAAATTGATATAGAGATGCATAAGAAAACTGATATACATTTCGTTTGTTTATTTATGACCGATTCAAGGTTTGAACTAAGGACACTACTCATATGAAGCGAACGGATTTTATTTTTAATAAATCACTTTGTTTGAGTTTGTCCGGGTGGAAATTTGATTTATATACAGTGAAAAAATAACTTAATTTGTTTATTCCGTCAGATTTTGAGGGAAATGGCGTGAAAGATATATTCAAATATTGCAGAATACATTTGAATGTGGGGGAATATTTTATAGCTAATTAGATTGGATTGACATTAAATAAAACCCGAGATTAAATATAATGCTTATTATTGAAAATTAATTTTCGACCCTTTACAGCGTTGTTGGTGTAGAGCATTTAAGGCTGGTTGCTTATACGCGTAAGCGCACCCGGGATTTGAACCCGAACGCCGCTGTTAAGGTAACTTTGTTTATACGCGCAGGCTTGCCCGGAATTTGAACCTGCACACTAGTGTTAGGTTCACGCGGAAATTAAACCCGCACGCCGCTGTTAAGGTAACTTTGTTTATACGCGTAGGCCCGCCCGGGATTTGAACCCACGCACCATTGTTAGGTTCAGGCGGGAATTAAATCCGCATTTCAGTGTTAAGATGAGTTTGTTTATGCGCGTAGGCTTACCGGGATTTGAACCTGCACGCCAGTGTTAGGTCTACGCGGGAATTAAATCCGCACCCCGGTGTTAAGGTGTGTTTGTTTATGCGGGTAGGCTTACCCGGGAATTAAAATTGTACGTCTTAGCACGAAAGGCAATAACATTAAAAATTATGACATGCAAAATTTGTAGATGAGATGTCAAACATGTTTGCAGTAAAGATGATAGCTTTAGTGAATACGGTACCATGGTTTTGTTTGCACCAAAGGCAAAAGCATTAGGGGTTAGAACATGTCGAACCATTGGAAATTAAATTGTGATTCACTTTAACAAAATGCGCCAGCCTTAGCGTGAAACTTTTAGGATACAACCGGAAATTGAATTTGTGTTCGTTAGCACCGTTTATTAAAATATACGAACATACTGTAAAATTTATTAATAGTAGCTTAATTTCAGTTAACCAAGGCGTTCAGCAGCATTGATATATGAGACATGACCCTATTAACTAACAATTATTGGAAAATGAATTTGAAAACTTTGGGACGTAGGCTATCGCTTAAGTTAAATTGATTTTAAGTTTGTTGTTTCCTTCAGTAGTATGGGTATATGAGACGTATATCTACATAAAGTGAATTGATTTTAAGTTTGCTCTTTTGTTCAGTAGCATGGCTATATGAAACTAGTATTTTACCACAACCGGAAATTGAAGCCGGAAAATTTGTACCAATAGCATGATTATTAGCGTTAATCACTATGTTAGGCTACACAGGAACACTAGACATGATTTAAGTGTGTTATTTTAAAAAATACTGAAAATTAAACACAAACACAACTTTAAACTTTGCTCCTGGAAAAATTTTTTTAGCGCTAATTGGAACCATAAAATCCACACCGGAAATCAAATATAACTTCTTACATGTCGGTGAAATTTTTGTGAAATTAACCGATTTAAAATTATATATAAGTTGTTGTTCAAGTTAAACAATGTAATTGAGTTTGTGATTAGAATAATAGAATTTTATTAGTGTAGATTATAATTGATTTCATTTTGGTGAAAATAAGTTGTACTAATAATACTTTTCTTTATTTTGCAGAAGACAATGGCCGAAATTATTTTTAAGGAATATACTCCATTTGATTTTTACATGGATGAGCGTAGAAAAGATAATGAGAAATTTAAATTTACGCCGTATTTTTCATAGGAGTGCCCCAAAAATCCACTGCAAGAAAGGTGCCACATATGCAGAACATGTGAAAATTTCGACTTAGCAAGTTTAATTTTTAAACATTACATGAAGGAAAAACAACGGGTGAAGGAGATATTAGGGTTACAGTGGTAGTTAGAGGGACGGGTGAGGGAAAAAGAAGAAAAGCAAGACGAAGAGAAGGACATGATGGAGAAGGAGGAAGAAGAAATGGAACAGGAAGAGGAAGGGGAGGGATAGGAGGAAATTTTGGGGCTCTAATTTTTTTTGTAAATAGTTGTAAATATATATATATATATATATATATATAATGTAAATAAAATTTGTTTTGTGGGTGAAGGGTAAATTTGAGTTTCCTTTGCTTTGAATTTTAAACCTGCCTAACTTTTTTTTCTTTCCAGGTCATATTGAACTTATAGATACCTTCTATTAACAGTAACGTTTCGAAGCATAGAAAAGATATTTTTAGAATAAGATTTGTTGTTAGAATTTTTTTTAAAAAAAAAGCATGAAAAAAATCTTTATGCTTTTCAGTACGCTGCACTATTTAGTTAACAGTTATCATTGAAGAGTTGTTATTTTATTTATTTATATTTTTTATTTATTTTTTAAAAAGCAGGAAAAAAATCTTTATGCTTTTCAGTACGCGGCAGTATTCAGTTATCAGTTTCAATTGAAAACATTTTAATTATGCTATCATAACTAATTTGATTTTCCTCTAGTATCAAATTGTAGTATCGAATTGAGTTTTCAGGATAATTAGTTTGTTTTCCTTTTTTGTTTAATCAATATACATAGTTGTAGGGTGAAACAAGTTTAATGAGATATTTGCTGGTGTCCATAAATAAGAATTAAATCATCAACAACATTTTCGTTTACTAATTAGTTGTTGCTATTAAATGATAATGTACTGAAAGAAAAGTCTGAATTTTACTTTTTGATTAAATCCGTTTAAGATGAGTGAATGAATTTACATTGTTTCGTTTTATAAAAGCTCTTGAAAAAAAGTATATGATGAGAGTGGGAAAAACGGGTGAATTTTGAGAAATTTTCTGCAAACAAAATAGAGAATTTGAATACTTTTTTCTTCTGTGAACACTAAAATGTAGTTGGTAGCAGGGAACATACAATGAAATCAGTTTTTATTCCTTGAATAATTAACTAGGTATTTCTTTTGGGTTTGAAGCTGTGGATTTGCGAGCCACGGCATTTTATATAAAATTTGTGCAAAAACACGATAATGTCCAACTATGTAAGGTAAATATAGATAAAGCGGTTCAGTGTAGAATGACAAACTATAACCTGTATGTTAATTGGCATGGTATTATCTATTTGGATTAAAGAAAAATGAAATGGAGTCCCCTACACTTAGGTCATGAAGATTTGTTGTATAAAAACTCTTAGACACTTTATAAAAAGCGATCCCGAGAAACACAGATACAGAGTGTTTACCCATTACATAATTCAAAACTTGATACTTGTGATGAAAATGTTCAAATAATTGGAGCATCCTAGAATCGACCCCCAAGCACTAAAGGTGAGCGCTTTTCCACTAAGCCACCGCAAGCCCCAAAGAAAAAAAGAACTTTACTTCAGTTTAGATACTTAATGCTACCATCAGAGTATTTTCTTTGTGCAGCATGGAATCGAACTCTGAATAAATGTAGAGATTAAATAGCAAATTGTCTCTTAGAAATAAAAATTACTTACTTACTATGGTATCTGTGTACGCTTAATTATGAAATTATTTTGAATAATAAATTAAATCTGTGAGTTCCACGATTATGTCGGATCACTTTAGAAAGGTTATGAAATTGGTGGAATGAAGAAGTGGGAGAACACGTTGTTTGTCCAGCACAATTTATAAGAAATAAATCCAAACCTAATGTTTGTCATAAAAAATGTTGAAATAATTGATGCAAACGGTAATCGAACCATGGACACTAAGCAGTGAAAATGAACGCTTTACCACTGAGCCCTTATGGGTCCGCTATGACAAATGAAATAATTGATGCAAACGGTAATCGAATCATGGACCCTAAGCAGTGGAAATGAACGCTTTACCACTGAGCCCTTATGAGCACGCTATGACAAATGAAATAATTGATGCAAACGGTAATCGAACCAGGGACCCTAAGCAGTGGAAATGAACGCTTTACCATTGAGCCATTATGATCCTATAATGATAAATGAATACCTAATGAAGAAAAGTCTAACTGTAGGAACCAACTAGCACCGAAAAAACATTGAAACTTTGTCAGCATAGTAATTCTTCTAATTTTATTTTATTGGATGCTCAAGGAAATTATATTTCAAAAGTGTTAAAATTGAATGTGAATCATTGGACTGACCTGTTATGAAAGAATAAAAGTTTGGTCTCGATAAGAAAACAATAGTGAACTATTGCTAACGTACTTATAGATTTATCATCAAATCTTTGAAAAACTTTGAACAAATCTTTTCTGTTTTGAACAGTACATAAGTATAATTAGCGAACAACTGTGTGTGAAATAAGTAAGATTAATACATACTAAAAGATGGTTGTTTTCAAGAACTTGAACTGAAAATTGTTTCTACTGGCCTTCTTTTTAAAAACAAGTGTTTAAATGAAATGATAGGAAAAGGTGGTGGTGGTGGTAGATTAAGTTTAGTTGTCCTCCAGTTTGAACAGCAATGGGGTATTTTATATATAGTTAATAGATAGTTATAGTAGTTTATAAATAGTTAATAAATCATTGATTACTTGTACAAATAAATTTTACTTTCATGAAACTTCAGACATAAGAAGAAGTTTGTGAAACAGTTTATTCTCCTTTGCCATTGCAAAGTTGGTGTTAGTTTTTTTCTTTCCTAAGCTTTTAACATATAGCCTACCTAATGAAAATTCACAGGAATTTCTAGCACTGATCAAATACATGATGTAGGCTTCAGTTTTAACATATATTCACAACTTACTACATGGATTGTCTACAAGAATCCTTAACATTTGGCGAGTTTTCGATAGCATTTGTTCCTTCCTATTGTGCGCAATACTTTATCTGTAAACATATTTAGCGAAAGTTCAATAACTATTGTCTCATGATAACAACTGTAATAAATTTTTCAAGTGTGGAGTATTCTGTAGATAAGATAGCACCACTCATCGCTAAAAGTTGTCACAAAAGGAAGTAATCTAACATGTCTTAAATGTAAAATAACCAAAAGTATATTTTAAAAAGGATTTAAAACCATTATTTATCGATACGTTGGAATCCAACAGGATAATTAAAAAACAAGCAAATACAAAGGAGCTATTGGGGTTCAGGTATCGTGATTTCTAATTATTGCTTTCAATGTCAATATATAGAAATTCAAGCACGGAAATTCAAGAAATTCAAGTAAACGGTCTGGGTGACATTGTCGGTTGTAAAACTGATGCAAAGATGAAATATTCAAGTTAATTTGGATAAAAAAGAATAGTATCTAAATATAATAGGGGGTGGGAACTATGAGTTTCAGGTCTACCTTAAACTTGTTCAAACATGTTTTCATTGGTTAATTCAAACATGCCATTACATCCCACGGTGAAAAGTATAAATACCGCGGTTAAGAAAGCTACATAAGAATATTCTTGTACTGGTTGTAGTCGATGAAAAGATTTCTTCTTCTTCGTATGGTGGTCAATGAAGATATTTGTGCCTAGTGTTTTTTTTATTTTAGGGATCACTTCTTATTAATTTATCCTCTCGTAATAAATTACTCGTACACTTACAGTGTGATTATTTTATTCGTTCGTGTTATTTAAAATAACACTCGTTTTTAAAATTAGAAAGTCGTAAAAGCAACTACGTGGTGAACTATTATATAATTCGTTTACTTTGTCGAACTGAAAAATGTCTAATGCTGAAAATGTATTGGTCTGTTTCTGCAATAATATTCACATAACCAATCAGTGCTTATTAAATGCTTTTCAAATGTGGGAATCTAAAAGAAGAAGTATGCTTCTTTGCAGTGGATGTGCACGTGGATTGAAAGACGCAATAAACCATGACTGTATTCTGTTAAATAAAAATATATTGAAAACAAAAGTACTAAGTGTTATTACGGATATGAATATACAAGATGAAATTTGGTATACGTTTCAAAAAATGCACGACAATACTTTTAATAAATTAGAACAGTTTTTTCATATATATGATGATGCCATTCATAATGATACATTTGTTAATCAACTGATAGAAATATTTTTGCAGAAAGATTTTAAGAGATTCTTAATTTGGAATAAAAACCAAAGTGATAGTGATAGTGTTTGTGATTGAAAAATATGAAGAAATAATAGACGTATGGATGAAAATGTTACTCTTCTGTAGGTATATTACATGTACAAACTGTATAAAGAAGGTACAATTTGCCATGATTTTTTTTCTGTGAACGTTACAACTAAATCTTACTCAAGTAAATATCTAAGAAAAAAATAGTTACTGTGTAGTTACTGTGTAGTGCAGTGCTATCATATTAAACATTTCTTCAAATATTTATGTGAATGAGTTGAAAACTAAAAACTAATGAAAGATGTTTCATATTGCTGAATAAATGAAGACTTTATACAAGCTTCATATTGCTGAATAAATGAAGACATTATACTAATAATAATAAATCGGAGATTTTTTTATTGTACTTTTTTGCAAACAATGATCACAAAAGCCTTCGGGTCCCAAAATTTTACGTACACTAGTTATTAATTGGTAGTGATTATATTTGTACAATAAGTATATTTGCTTACCACCCTTTATTTCCGGATATATCACATGAAATTCACGACTATTAAGTTTCTTTTCAAAGACAATGATCTGATACTTGGGTGCCAGGTATTGTTGAATTTTTTTTCACATCATTAATAGTACATCCATTTTGATGTTCAATAGTAACATTAGCATCATCACACAAATCCTTGGCTTGTTTTTAACTTGTATACTTAAAATCGATTTTGATCGGCCCTAGCCTTCCCGAGGATGATAGCCTTAGGAAGACAATAGACATTTCTTTCCATAGGGATGGTACACTTTTCCAAAAGACTTGTATATTTCTCATATTTGACCGATCCACGGGTTCGACCTTTTCCATTGCGTGGATTAACAATGTGAATCTTAAAATCCGCCTTTTTCCCAAAAAGAAAATGTTCATTACTATTTAAAACATTTTCAACTGTATGTAACAATATATCGGGGTTTAATTCCTTTTTAGGATGCCATGTTATGTACATTGTTTTAACTTTAAGGTAGTGCTCTCGATAGTTATTCCTATATAGGTGTTCTTGTTATCATCTTTGATTGTGTTGTCCATTACGAAATCAAACAGATCTCGTACATATTTTTTCGGGTCTTCGATTCCATACACTTAATGGTTATTTCTGTCCCTTTTAACCCAAAGTAAACATATGTTTGTGATATACTCTTTACTATTTCAAATTCTGATGCACCCATACCATCCATTATCTTAGGTACTTCTTGAGAACCCAGTTTAGTTCTTAGGTTCCCCAGAACTAGCAGAACTTGGTCGTGATAAGCTTACCTAGTAGTAGTTTAGCATTGTCCTTAACAAATAAGTCAGCTGTTTTACCTGCTGCTTGAACTTTTTACAATCCTAAGTTTTTATTTCACCTACTCGAAAGAACCCTGTTCGATATAAATCACAAATATCAGCAGCGGTTTCACAAGTTGCCAAAATAACATCCTTTCTTCCTTTAAAATGTTTTAATAACTCTGTTAACATTTGATAATATTTTTTCATTGGGTACACGCACCCCCTTGGAATGATAAGTATCTACCAAACGCTTCCAAAAATCGTTTCTACTCAAGAGTACGTACATGCACCCATTGCTATGAAATTTATCTACTATCATTTTCCATCTGTAGTAAACAACTTCGGATGCCTCATATCTGAAGCGTTTTGCCATAATTAATAATTGAGTTAGTTCGTTTTCACTTGTAGAAGTCATCTGTAATCGAAATAATGTATTCTTCTTCTTCTTCTTCTAATGAAACAATAATAATAATAAAAAACCTATAAATTTGTCTATTTCCCACCCCTCTTTTACTTCGTCGGTTAGTTCACCCAAGTAGGGCCCTAATGTAAGCGGAGATTTCTCATCACGGTGTTGTACAAACATTATGCTGTCCGTGTTACAGTACAAAACATTTTTAGGTCCTACTGATGTCAATAGGTCATAAAGTCGAGGCCTTGCCCATGACGTAATGAACGCTTCAAGAACAACGTTTGAGAATTTCCATGGTTTGTTCTTATTCTCCGTATTCTGGTACGTAAGAATAAGATGTTTATCTCCAATGGTTAATACGCTTTGTACTTCGTACTGTGGTGCCCATAGATAATACAAAAAAAATTCCAGTGTGTCAACAATCACGAATTGCAACAAGTCCGTTCTTTGTTCCCATTTCCCATAAAGCGAATTGAGGAATATTTTGGAGATATACCTCAATCCCGGGTTCTTCCTGATATTGCCATGATTTAATTGAATGCCTTCGTGGGCATGATACTCTTTAATGTATTTATTTTCGTCTCCTTGGGTTTTGCACCAAGCAGGAAATCCTGAAGATTCCTGCTTCATTTGAAGGAAAGAATTCACATAGTCTTTAAACAAACTATCTGAATTACTAAGTTTGTAAGCACATGAATTAAAATCCAATCTTGTTTTCTCTGATATCATAATTTATTTATTTTTCAATATATATCGTTTGTTCCGACATTGTTTTAGCAAACACTAAGTGTTAGTAAATGAGTTACAAAGTACGAAATTTTTAATATTATTAATTTCATCCCTAACAAATCACGTACATGTCTATTATTACATATAAATGTTCTAATGATATAATAATCTCACCTGTTTCTTTTCACGATGTATTTAAACATTCCAATATAAATTCTATGCGTGCGCATACTCGTACTAGATTTTCGCGCATGTCAGATGTATATGTATACTTGTACTTGGTCTTCGCGCATGTCAGATGCGTATGTATACTTGTACTTGTTTTTCGCGCATGTCACAATATAATATAAAAGCACGCATGCGTATAGCTGTAGTAAATCATATAAAGGGGGTGATACGCTGTTACAATGTACAGTCAAAAGCAATCTGTTTTCACAGGTAAAAAGCAAAAAACAAATTATGGTTCTTCATCTCATAATAAGAAACGAAAAGGTGAAATTGAAACCAATCTTTCTTTATTGCAAAGTGAGTGTGTAAAATCTAAATACATTTCACCACGTGAAAAACGTTTTCAACTTGAAAAACAAAAGAAAATTATTCTTGTACATCCAAATGATCCCGACATTCCTGAAGAAGACGCTGAAAGATATAGGATTATTTATCCAACACAGGAAATTATCATAGACGATGCTGTGTATAGACGAGATTTCAGATACCCAAATGAAATACCCTTTGAAGAGGAAGTTGTAGTAGTAGTAAATCAAAATACAATTTCTAATGATATTCTGATATTCAATGCTGTGAAGTGTGGTTGTACTCTTAATGAAGTAAGTGAAGTATGTGTGAAACAGTTACTAGAAAAATATAAACTTTCTGAACCACTACTTTGTGAAGGCTGTGCGAATCGTAGTGAGAAAGAAACTGATCATAAATGTGTGAGTGAAAGTGAAGAAGAATTAAATACTATTGTGTGGAATTTCCTAATTAAGAAATCAACATGTGATCAAATATTAAAACAATATGTAAAGATACATGTGAAATATATAGATGTAAACATTATTCCCCATCTTATAAACAAATTTATTTATTCATATCAAGAAATCACGTTTAATGATTATCATATTTCTGACTTAAGAGAAGCATATCTTGAGCACGATAAAGATGTGTATCAACATTCCAGACTGTGAATACCAATGTCGCTTTCTAAATACATATGACAATTGCGAATATCAATGTTCTTCTTTTTCTATAAAAGAACAATGTGTATTAATGTGTATTGACCGTTAGAAAACACCGCGAGAACTTTTGTGTTATGGGTGTTTTCAAAACAAGAGCAAAATAGAAGAACACGATTGTACTTTAGACTATGATATGTTATTCTATAATGCGTGGCGTACAATGGTAAGCACACAAACTTTTGATGATTTATATGAAGAATTTGCAAGAGTGCATTCTGATACTGAAATTGATGATTGGGAATTTACATGTACATTATATAACATTTTATTAAACAAAGATAACATTCAGTTAATTACAGAGTTATTCTTACAAAAAGATTTACATTATAATATGCATAAGAAATAGTAATAATGGAAAATAAAAACTCTTCTGTTAATCAATTACAAAATAATAAAAACAATGTGTATAAATTAACAAAAGCACGTAATAAAAGACTTTCAACAATAAATTGGCCAGTATGTAATTGTGCATATACTAATATAAATATAGATTGTATTAAACAATATATCAAGGAATGTATCTGTATGTAAACTATATACATATATATATATATATATATATATATATATATATATATATATATATATATATATATATATATATATATATATATATAGCTCATTGAAATTTGTAAATAAAATTTTTTCTCATTTTATATTACATGTTTTATTTATTTCCTTACACATCTTATATATTTTACTTCAACGCGAAAAATTGCAATACACTTACAGTGTAAAAGTAAGCTATGTTTCAAATATGATTTACAATGTATACGTAGGGAAAAATTCTTTAAAATTTTTTCATGAAATTAGAACTTTAACATGTGCATATAACAAAAATCCGTATGTTATGATTCGCCTACATAAAATTTGTTTGTACATTTTATGTTGTATGCATGTGAGGAAACTTTTCACATTTTTTGGTTTACGGTTCTGCATTTTTTAGTTTGCATTTTCATTTTCGTAACTTGCATTTCTAAAATTTTGAAAATTACATTTTCGTAACTTGCAGTTTTTTCGTTTGTCAAGTTGCATTTGCACGTTTGACATGTTGCATTTTCATTTTGAAAATTACATTTTTCGTTTAGCAAGTTACATAGTCACTTTTAATTTTATAATATAGATATAATGAAGCGTATCTTTTTTTTTATTGGTTCGTATCTTATTTTTATATTCTCCTTTCTTATAGAAAGTCGTAATTTTAATAAGGGATCGCTTATAAGCAAGCTCAGAGGAATTACATTCCGAAATATTAATTATTTATTCTCTCGTCTGTTACACAAACTCGTTTTTAAAATTGTAAAGAGCAAATTTCATTTGAGAACTTGTAAATTAGTCGAACACTTCGTGTGATTATTTTATTCGTTCGTGTTATTTTATTTTATTGGTTCATTTGCTTAGCAAATTCAACTTATTTATTGGATTGTATGCTAAAACATACTCCTAAGAGCAGCTATGCTGTGAAACTTACAAAAAATTCTTCTCTTTTACCGATTGCTTGGTACACAAGCTAAGAGCAGCTACGCTGCGAACATTTAAATTCCTATGGAAACTCCTAAGACCAGCTACGCTGTGATCATTTTATTCGTTCGCTGTGGAAACTCATTGTTAACTTTAATTTGATCGCTTCTTATTTTTATTGGTTCGTATGCCGGAGCATACTCCTAAGACCAGCTACGCTGTGATCATTTTTTTCTCTCGTCTGTTACACAAACTCGTTTTTAAAATTGGTGTTAATTATTTGTTTTTGAAAAACACTTTTCGACATTTATATTACGTGTATGTGAAAAACTTTCTGCATGTTATGATTCGCGTTTGTAAAATTAGTTTCTGCATGCTATATTGCATGTATGTGAAAACTTTTTGCATTTTGTAAGATAAGTATATAAATCATACTATAATATTACTGAGTTTTTTTTTTTAAATTCGTTATTAAATCAGTTTCTGTTATATATATATATATATATATATATATATATATATATATATATATATATATATATATATATATTCTCCTTTGCCATTGCAAAGTCGGTTAATTTTTTATTCTGAATATATTACAAAATTTGTGTGGAACTCTGCTTATGTATTGGTTCGTTTCTTATTTTACGGATCGTATGTTATATATACATACTCTGAACAATTCTAGATTGTGAAAATATTAAAAAGTTCATTGTTAAAATTGATTGTAAATATTTTATTCGTTCATTTGCTACACAATTTCTGGTGTACTAGAGCAGCTACGCTGCGAACATTTAAATTCCTATGGAAACTCTTCTTATTCAAGCTATGTTTGTTACACAAACTTTGAGGAACTATGTTTTTAAAAATCGCAAACTTGTCAATGTAAAATACTCATCAAACTTTTAAATACTTCAAAGTATTAGTAAAAATCAAGAAAAATATAAAACAGTCATCAAATACCAATTTTAAACGATTTTCCAAAAAAAAGTAAACGATAGAAAGCATAAAAGGAGTTTCACCTTATAAAAAAATGTCAATGATACCTTTTATTTAGGAAAGTTTTAATATTAAATAAGAATCAAGAAATGAAATTCGTATATATTTATTTCGGTAATATTATATATACAAGCAAAATAATAATAATATACAAGGAAAATAATAATATATACAATCAATCAAAATAATGATAATATATACAATCAAAATAATATACAAGCCAAATAATATACAAGCCAAATAATAATATTACATAAAAGTTAGACAATATATACAGAATCACCGAAAATTAATATTTCTTATTCTTTTATAGTAGAATATCTACTAATTCATTCAAATATCTTGGGTTTCTTATTAATTTAAAATATTCTTCTTCAAATATGTTTGTATTCATATACATTCTATGTGAGTTCCGAAATATGTTATAAAGTTCTTTTCTCACATTTTCTTTAATAAAAATTAACCATGTCTCGCTTTCTAAAGCTTCAATGTCCATAAAAATGCAGCGGTGAGACATTTGTTGCGGAAAATCAAAAAACAACCCTCACACAATAACACACAATTAGGGTTCCAATTTAAAATAGTGTTTTTGATGCACTTTTCATCCACAAACACTTGTGTACACTTACACTTTTCTTCTTCGTTCTTCTTCTTCTTCATTGATAAGTCTAAGGGCGCCGTTTGTGGTGGTGCTGGTGAAGGTGTAACACTTGCATGTGGTGTGTCGGGTTTACACTCGTCCAGTTCATCAAATAAGCGCAAAATTCCTTCTTCCTCACCTTCACTAAATAAGTCAGGTGAAGGTGCTCTTTCTTCTTCTTCTCCATTCTCCTCATCTTCTTCAGTAAATAAATCAGGTAAAGGTGCTCTTTCTTCTTCTTCTTCTCCATCCTCCTCCTCTTCTTCAGTAAATAAATCAAGTGGTGGTGTTCTTTCTTCTTTACTTTCTAGTGTCCACTTTAAAGATGGTGGTTGAATGTTTTTTGACGTTCTTACTTTTAATAATGACGAGGATGCTGAAAGTACTGATAAAGATGTCCTCACTCCAACAGGCGATGATGGGATTAATACTGGATCTTCTCTTAAGTCAATGATTTCTTCCTCTATAATAATCTCTGAGGATACTGGCGAAGCTGGAGAAAATACTGAGTTTTCTCGTCAATAAATATATCTGGTAAATCTCTCGCAGTTTTAAACTTTTTCCTTGGAGATTCTACAAAGTCAAACGAAGAATCCCAATCTAACTCTTCGCACAAGTCAATTTCTCGCTGTACTTGACTCTGAATCGACTCCATGATGATACTATACCAGTCTTCTCTTCATACCCAATATATAAGGAAAACTTTATCGATAACATCATATCACGTGGTAAGTTAAACATTTTTTCAAACAGTCCTACCACGCCAATTAAAATATTTTCACATGTACGTTTCCAATTCTCTATAGAATTTTTATAAATATAGAAATAGAAAACATGTTCTCATATAATCTTTTAAAATATCAACATTTGGTATTTTCACTTTGGTAAAATCATTCCACCATTTTACAACGGCATTCATAAGGCGTACTATTTAATCATCTGTCATCTATGTGCAAAGAATATATCTAGATAAATCACGTGTAAATAAATAGTTTACATGCTTTAAAATAAAATCTGTTATTTACAACTTCTATTATTATTCATGTAAACAAGACATTGACCCTACATACACCAACATATTGTCCACGTAAAATAACGGATGCCACAAACCATCTTTGTATTTGCATTCATTCATTCATTCATTATTATTACATTAATATAACAATCTTCTATTGCAATCGTATTTAACATCCCTTCATGTTTCAACACGATCATCATTCAATAGGTGAATGTTCTTTTGCATTCGCGTTCAATGACCTCATATGTTCTACCATTCGTAATGTAAAACTTTATTTGTATTCATTATTAACAAACTATCATAAAACTTGATTTTTTATTAGTCTGTCTCCAACCTGTGATGTTTATCTTCCACGTACCCCAATCTTTCTTTTATGTTTTCGCCGACAATGTCTTTTGTTCACATCGCCAAAGTTATTTCTATTAGTTTGTCCCCAATTTCTGATGTTCTACGTGTGCAATCTTTCTTTTATGTTTTCACCGACAATGTCTTTTGTTCATCTACCACGACACCAAAGTTATTTCTATTAGCCTGTCTCCAACCTGTGATGCTTATCTTCCACGTCCGCAATCTTTCTTTTGTTCACCTACCGCGGCGCCAATGTTATTTCTATCAGTCTGGCGGTATTCTGTAATGTTTACCAAACGTGTTAACGGTCTTCCTTTGTATTTAAATTCAAGTTTTAGCAACGCCCTGCAAGCACACATCATCACTCTTACCCAACCGGTTTTCCAAAAGCGCGCAAAAAGTTCAGTTCATGTCTTAAGTTCACCAGCAAAAGACGTACGGAAACCACGCTCTGTATATGTACCATCATAGTGTATCGTACCGTACACGAGCTTTTACCACGTTCACCGATTATAATCACACAGTGTTCGAGTAATAATTACGATCCGACAAATTAAAAAAGTCCCGCATGAATAAATATTTCCCTCCCATCGTACAGTGTTCATCTCCGATGCTAAGGGTCCCGGGTTCGATCCCAGTACGTATCACATAAACTTTTACACATTATAAGTGTTCTCAGCTTCTTATTTTAAAATATTTTCGAAATTATTTGTAGGTTCACATTTTTAATATCTTCGCAAATACAATTTGCTCCGAGTAATTTATTACGAGAGGTTAAATTAATAAGAAGCGAACCGTTAAATATATTAGGAGAATATCTTTTATTCTCTCACATATTGTTCGACAAATCTTTTATTCTCTCACATATTGTTCGTGTAATATATTCAATATTATTATTATTATTAATTTAATCACTACTACGGAAGTAAGTGATACAGAATGACGTATCATGATATCAACAAATTTAATTCAAATTCAAATTTCCATTATTATTTTTAAAAATATCCAGTATAGAGTCTGAACACACACGTATACAGACGCGAAAAAAGAAAACACGACCTTTACAACAATACAGACATGTCAGCACAACTAAAAAAAGGAACATAACAACTTTCCAAACACACGCAACCATGTCATCAAACCCTAATGACCTAACACAACCGTCTGCCAACACATCCCATGAAATCACATGACTTTCTATATTATTTATAAAACATAACGGTACCTGTAGAATAGTTGTCTCTCCTACTGAAGCTCCCCTCTGGTTAAATGGTTAGCATACGTACGTTTGGCTTGGTAGACTCGGGTTGGGTACACGGCGGGAGATCATTTGATTCGGATTCCACGTTACTGTAAGTCTACTTTTCATATAATCTCACTGCTGGAAGGGACACTTAACTCTAAAATGAAATCAAACCTAATACCTGTGGGTGATACAAACTATATAGAAGCACGGAAAACCAAATGAAAAACCTACTGAAAATCACCGAAATCACATCTCTACAAATCTAAGAATGAAGTTTGGGATAGCAAAATGCTAGACAAGACATGCTAATCAAGGAAAACAAATAACCAATAAGTTAGCTACAGAGGAAGTAATACATACCATGGGCCAGAAAGAATAGAAGAATGAAACACAAAAAGATATGAGAAAAATAACGTAAAACTATCAACTTGGATTGAAGGTAACATACAAACGATCCTCAAATGCTAAAGAATAAAGAAAGCATTTAATACGTTTACAGTACCAATTTCCAGTAGCATACTCATTTGGAGCAAAATATGGACAGAGAGTGAACTACGACATTTCGAAAGGAAAACCAGATCAGCACTGATAAAACAAAGAATACTACACCCACGTGTTGCTAAAGTGTCCGTACCAAGAAACAAAGAGGGACAAGAACAAATCAACATCTGAAATCTACATTACAGACACATTCAAATATTAAGACATTATATAGAAAAGGAAGAACATTGAAAATTACATAGCTGCAGACCGCAAATATACATACTCTACTCTAAGCCAGAGAGAGGAATCGGCAGTATTACTAACATTGCAATCAGCAGAGGACACGAGGAAGCAATGGAAAGAAAAAAACACTACATGGGTGTTCTCAGAACAAATCAAAAAGAAACATGTAGATAGTAAAACGATATTTCAATGGATGGAAATAGGAGACATACCCAGAAACACGAGGCTTCAAGCAAGGAACACAACACCAGGCAATAAAGATACAATACTAAAATAAATAAATAAAAGGTTTCCTGAGAAAACTTCCAAACGCACAAACCGAATACAAGTAAAGACATGACAAAATGACAAACATCATACATCAAGAAATAACAATGTAACATTAAATGATACAGGAAGAAATACCGTAATACAAATACGGTATAACCAGAAGCCATACTAGAAACAGACAAAGACAAACTTTAGTTTGGCAGAACAATACTAACCCATAAAGAAGTACGGTGTAACAGGTCGGACATCATAGTATTAAGCAAAGTGAACGGAGAGATATTTCTAGTAGTCATCACAATACCAATCACAACAAACCCACAGAAAACACAGAAAGAGAATGAATAGACAAATATAATGATCTAGGTTAAACATGAAAGAACAATGGAAGACCAAAAATGTGAAAATAATACTTTGAAACAATATCATATACCGTAGTGGTTTAGAAGTCGTTAAAATGTACATTCATATAATTGCAATTGAAGAAATAGTCATAAGGAAAATACAGGGTGTCCGAGAAGTCCTTCCCTGATTACAGAGATTGATAACTCAGGCTAGAAATAAGATAGAAATATGAAACTGGTATTGAATTGTTTACAAACTATAAAAGTTTTGGTCACATCAGTACACTTCCACATGAACACCCTTGGTAGCTCGTAGCACATCTAGGCGATATTCAATTTCCATCCACACATTAGCCAACATCACTGGAGGGATCGATGCAACGACTGTGGTTATTCGTTGCTGCAGGGTTTCAAGATCTGGTACACGTGTTCGGTAGACCTCATCCTTGACATAACCCGTAAAAAGAAGTCTAATGGGGATATGTCAGGAGAGCGTGGAGGCCATGCTGTTGGTCCATCACGATCAATCCATCGCCCAGGAAATGTCCTATCGAGATAGGCACGGACGTCCAAACCCCAATGAGGTGGTGCACCGTCTTGCTGAAAAACGACATCGGGGCGATACTGAAGCAACCGAGGAACAGCATACAGCTGCAACATATCCAGGTACACTGCAGATGTGACGGTATCCTCAGCGAAGAAGAATGGCCCGATAATTCGATAGTGCAATAACGCGCACCAAACATTCACCTTTGGACTGCCTTTGGGGAACTCCCTGACCTCCCTGTGGGGTTCTGAATCCCAAATGCGTACATTATGGCGATTCACTACTCCACTGACAAAGAATGTCGCTTCGTCGGAAAAGGCAATTCGTCTGAGATAACCATTATCGTCCGGAATACGTGACAGCATTTCGACCGCAAAGTCATATGGACGTGTACCGTCGTTGGGCAACAAGGCCTGAACGAGTTGCATTTTGTAAGCACGAAACAATAAACGTTTGTGTAAAATGTCATGGATAGAGCTTTTTGGCATCTATAATTCACGTGAGGCCCTGCGCACCGATTTCTTAGGACTTCTCAGAAAAGACTGCCGCACAGCCTCCACCGTGTCTGCTGAGGTTCTTGGTCGACCAGACCTCGGAAGATCAGCAACCGACCCTGTGTTCTTGAACTTCTCATACCAGGCTTTAATGCTCTTGACATCAGGTGGAGTCCTCCCAAATGTTGTCTGGAACTGTCACTGCACCGTGGTTGGTGATCGTGTCTCATGGTACCACAGGACACACTGTGCCTTCTCCTGGTTGGTTGGCATGGCTTCTTGGGCTTCTTACTTACGTACTACTAACCTAAAACAAACAAAATTGAGACTTGGTAAAACAGAACAAACCTAACACAGACAAATACGTTTATAGTTTGTAAATAATTCACCAGTTTCATATTTCTATCTTATTTCTAGCCTGAGTTATCAATTTTTGTAATCAGGGAAGGACTTCTCGGACACCCTGTATAGAAGGGCATATTTATAACATATGCCGAATTCTAAGAAACTTCAAGGGCCGCGGTGGCTCAGTGGTAGAGCGTTCACCTCTGGTGCTTGGGATTCCGAGTTCGATCCCACAAGTGAACTTTGTGGTGGACAAACACCGTATGTGTGGGTTTTCTTGGAGTTCTCCTGTTTCCTTCCATTTCGTCATTTCACTCATTTCTCATCATCACCGTCTTCTTTAGCCTAACCGGCTTAACCGTGCAACATAAAACTCAAAGATTTAATTTCATTTTTTGTAAGAAAGTTCCTGCTAATCCCAGAATAAAAGACAAACGGAGAGAAAACATAATATACTTGGGTGACCCATGAATTACTGTTTCATCTGCTCAGGTACAGAGTGGAGAAATACATCGGTTTTACACTATATAAAATTGCATTTTTTTTTTTTTTTTTTTTACCTATTCATGTTACAACTCTGCTGTTTAGTGTTTTTAATTTTTCAATAAACAGGTTAGAAATTGTATGTTATTTATTGTGAGAATCAAGAGCTTTATATTAAAAGCTCTTTTGTTCAGATAAAAAGGAAACAAACTTAATTAAATAATAAATAAATAAATATTCTGTCCTTTACGTATATTTCTGTGCCCTTATAATCACCGTAATTTCACCATTATTGCCGTACGTGATTGGTTATGTGATTCACGCATAATAATAACAACGCACTTAGTTAATTATAATTGACTAATTGACTTGCTTCTGGTAAACAAAAGGATGCCATTTTTCATTTTAAAAGGTGTGAGTAGCTAAAGAAAGTAAAAGTGGTTGAGAGCAATTGTGTTAATTAGTCCAAAAGTCAAGTGACAGTTAGTTTAAATGTAAATAGAGAATATTGTCAGCTGCAAAGTGGGGAAAAAGATAATAAAAGATTAAATTTACTACGGAGAAACAAAAATCCATTTCACATATACCTACGGTATTATTAAAGAACTCTCTTTGAAAGACCATAATTTAGTTAACATTGCTAATTAAAAAAGGGTGTTGTTGTACTACAGACATTACTGGTAAATAAAGCTGCCCATCTTTCGTGTAGTCCACAATGCACCCCTATATGTATTCTCTCACCTAAAATATATCTTCGAATACTAAACGTGATTTTTAGTCTTTTTTGTCTCAAACCCTATGACGCTATTCTTGTTCAAACCATGAAACTTCAACTGTTGCTTTTTTTTTTTTACCCCTGAAATTTCAATAACCCATCTTACGGCATTTTACTTACCCCTTCGACGTGCAAGTAACATTGTTTCCATGTTTTTCAAATTCTAAGGAATGAGAGAAAAATATTCATGTGACCTAGTGTTCACATATTTTTCGTTGATGCCCCATATCAGATACGCAATAAAATGGAATATCTAGGTTTACGTCAAACATTTTAGTCTTTCAGAACACAAAAAAATTAATGTTCAAATACCAAAGTTATTTAAATAAATGAAAATGAACGCTATTCCTTTACATTCATTATTAGTACTACATAGTATATTATTAGTAATATAACATCGAATATTTATTAGAATATTCATACATACATCTTTTAGCACTGAAAAGAGCTTCCGGAAAATATGTTAAATATAAAATATTGAACAACATTGAACTTAAAACCTTGTGCAATAAACGCCTCATTTATACAAATGAAGGATAAATGTTATATTAAGTAAATGTTCATGAAATAATTGATGATATAAGAATGTAAGAAAAGAGGAGATTCCGAAAAAATCCGTTTACACGATGGTGTCCACCACAAAATAGGAAATGAAATGAAATTAAAGCTTTAAGTTTTACGTCCCATGATTATGCCGGTTAGGCTAAAGGAGACGGTCATGATGAGAAATGAGTGAAATGGTGGAATGAAGAAAGTGGGAGGAAACAGGAGAACCCCGAGAAACCCACGAGCACGATGTTTGTTCACCACAAAGTCCACACGGCGCGAGCTGGAATCGAATCAGTGACCCCAAGCACCGGAGGTGAACACTCTACCACTAAGCCACAGCGCCCCTCCACAAATAAGGATACTACCACCACCACCAGAGACCAGCAACCATTCCATAAAACTTCGATTGGTGACAACATGAAACAGCCCATTTTAAACTAGACTATGCTATAGAGCCCGGTTTATAATACACGGCAGTAATTTCCATCATGGTTTGAAATTGCCTCCCACGTATAGAATTCATAGATTATTATACTAACAAGAAAGATTCAACTATATTTTCTCGCACTATATTTTCTAAATAAATAATAACAAAATATTCGGTAAAATTATAAGCACATTCTAAATATAATTCTAGCAAAACGCACGTAAAAAGTGATAAATTTCAGAAACAACTATCTTTGCTGCAGTTTTGTTGAATGTAATACTACTGCGTTACTGGACATTTCTACACATTTTCGTTACTCACCTCTCCCGTATTTCTTCTATTTTCGCCCATCGGTCACAGCATATTGTAGGTATCAGACCTTGAAGGTTTCCGTTACACCCTAATGTTTGCAGTTGCTTCTTGTGTGTATACATAATATCTGAATTTTATAAAATTTTTGATTTCGTACACAACATTTTTTAATAGCTCTAAGATGTAGTTTGTCCAGTACACATCCTGTAGTTTACCACGGTACATATGTAGCCCTATATGTAACGTGATCAGAGGTGTATTTCTCAGTGAAAAGACGAAAAAATATGAACGCATCACGGTGACGGATTCTACTGTAAGCGTAGGTCCGTGCTGAGAAAAAAAGACACTAATATGCAACAAACAAAACAAACAAACTTAAGCGCTAGTTTCTTTCCTTTCGTTTCAAGTAATTAATTCATTTAAATAAGTTGAAGGTTTAAGTGACTTTTTTTAAACGTAGGAATATTGTGAAAGATTTCAATTAAATATTCATTTGCGCGTTGCATGCCATGCAATGAAATAAAGTTTCTAGTTTTATTTTAGTTTATAGGTGATCAGCAACATGAACAATAATCAAATAATTGGTGCAATGAGGATGTGGATGGAAACATAACCCTGAGAAAACCCACGAACGCGATAATGTCCACCAGAACCTCGCGGGGCCTTGGATCGAACTAGGGACTCTTTACACTAGAAATGAGCACTCCACCACTAAGCCACTGTGGTTCTTTATACATTTCATGATTATTCCATTAAGGTCAAACATATCAGATAAACGATAAGACAAATAGAGTTTGATCTGTAGGGGTGTGGGGCGAAAGTCTCAATAATTCCAACAAAATTACAAACTCATATGATCTAGGATTAAGTCAAAGTCTTTCAACCTGAAATTGTGTCACTATCCTTTTATGTTATCAAAACAACCTTCATTTGCAAACATATGGATGACAATTGATTGGGAGAATTGGGATACAACATTCTATTTAGCGCCGGAGCTATACGAAAAGTGTATCTGCAGGTGGAGTCTGAAACATCACAATGTATTCAAAATTCTCAAGGCTCTCGAAGTAAGAATTAATTAGACACTTCAAGACCCCCATACCAAAAGCGCTTACGTTAACCACTAGACCCGCGGTGAGGCAGAACATGAATGAGGCTTAGAAAAGCTCTCATCTTCTTTACTGTGAGAGATGGATAGGTTTGTTCTTAAGAGGTTTTAAGATTGGTAGAAACATTATTATGAGTGCAGAAGAAACTACCTGACTAAAATCACCATTACGCCATCTTCAGCAACCTTATGAGAAATGACCGAATTGAAGTCTTAGAAAATAAGAACGGTTACACGAAAAACTACGTAAATATTAAAATAAAAAATACCAACATTCATAGTCTATAATATTATAACATACAATTTTTATGATTATTATGACCAACATTTATAGTCTGTAATACTATAGCATACAATTTTAATTATTATTTTCACCTAGATGAATTGCCCGTTCTTTGCACGTAGGTAGTAGATTTATGGAAAATATTTTAACATTTAACCCATTCAGATAAGCGTTTCAATGAATATTTGCAGATGAAACCCCAATGAAATCACTTTTGGTATAACACTTCAACACGAACACTTTTTTTAGACTACGCGATTTAAGCAAAGTGCCATGATAGACATCTAGCTCAAGGTAACTACTGATTATTTTCTAAAATGTATTTCAAAACATTCATCCACTTTCCGTGAAATGATTCAAACAAGCTGTACCGCCGCTTTCAATGTGTTGAGAAAATATATAGGAAATGTCGTCCTTTCTCCCTTTGAAACCAGAATTTCCAACTGTACTTGTAAAAAAAAAAGTCTACTTCTTTATAATAAGGAGTTTGTATACTTAGTTTCTGGACTTCAGGGAATCCAAACTTAGAAGTTACTGAAATATTCTAGTTTTGGCACGGAGTTTCAACTAATTTGTCGCGCTTAGTATACACAGTGTAATGAACACGACAAGATAAAAAACTACTCCAAAATAAATACTAAGAATGTTCAGAAATTCATTACAAATAGTTTAGCCATTTTCTTGTGAGCATGCGACAAAAAAGATGTGATAAAAAAAAACTATTGTATCTGTCAATGTTGTATCTATTTTAACTAGTATGCTTGGCAGTCTAAATCTTTGGTACAGTCATTGTCGAGTTTGAACGAGTTGTAAATGTTATTTGGCTTCCAGAGGCAGAAGGGTGAGAACGTATTAAGACTGTCTGTCGCACAGCAACATTAAATTTTGTTCTAAGCTGCAGAAAATTTCAAAGAAGCTGAAGAATATCAAAATCGGTGTAAAAAATGAAATCTTTAAGTTTTGCGTCCCACGATTATACTGGTTAGAATAAAAGAGACGGTGATAATGAGAAATGAGTGAGATGGTGGAATGAAGAAAGTGGGAGGAAACAGGAGAACCCCTAGAAAACCCACGAGCACGCTGTTTGTCCACCACAAAGTCCACACGGCGCGAGCTGGGATCGAACCAGGGACCCCAAGCACCGGAGGTGAACGCTCTACCACTGAGTCCCCGCGCCCCTTATCTAAATCAGTGTATCGTGATGAAGCACTAGCATTGAAGACTATTTACAATTGGTATGACCGATTGAAAAGCGGTAATAAGTCGGTTCAATACATGCAAGAAGTGTCACAAATGATATATCCAAACATGCGAATGCTTAGTGGAGATCTTTCCGAAGAACTAAACGTCTCGTATGGGTCCGTGTAAAGCATTTTGACTGCCGTATAAACGGGCAAATTACATCGTACTTCACCACGAAAACGCGCCGTGCGACACCCAGCTTTTGATCCACGGAAGAAAATATTAGTTTCCTTACATTCGCTGTGCCTGGCAGATACAGCCATTTGACCTTTGGCTCTTCCCAAAAAATTAAAACCATGCCCTAAGGAAAATGTTTTGATACCATTGCTAATATTGAGAGGGTCACGTCAGAGCAACTGAATGCCCTTCCGAAACAAGCCTTGCAGAAATGCTTCCAGTCATTGATCCATTGATCCAGTCATCCATTCCTCGTACAACACAGATTTCCTTTTAATAATACATAGGCTAATATAGATAATAATTCATGTGATTACTATAAATTAAGAGTAAAAGAAAAAGCTCCGTTTACGCAGTTAATATTTTTATCGTCTTATCAATTACTTTTTCTTATGATCTCCTTGCTGTCTATTTAAGGAGGGACTATTTATTCCTAACTCTTTGGACAAATTAATCCTTTCGTTTGCCAACTTAATGGCTTCAAAGGAAAGAAGCCAAATTTAACTTCTTCCATCATGGGTTTTTTCCTTACTGCAGTTTGCTGAAGTTTTTTTTCCCTTTGTGTTTACTCTGTACATAGTTAGAAACGAAGGTTTTAATTTTCCTTTCTTTAAGATGGGTTATTTAAGTAGGCAGCATAGCTTCTTATATTTCTAGTGTATCCGAGTTTTTGGAACACATTCTCTAATAAACTTTAAAAAAAATCATTGGAATTTCCAAATATAATGTTTATATATATATATATATACAGGGTTATCAGACCACCCGTCCCAGGCATTTTTCTCGGCTCGTACTGAATTTCTGTTAGAACTTAACGTGGATTACTAGTATATTTGCAGCATTGACACCGAGCATGAGGAACTGAGGGAACTTTTCAAAGTTTAATTGGATACTTTGGGGTCGTGGTACCTTTACTTGAGTCTTACTTGTTGCTTGGATATTTGACAACTGAACACGCTGTACTTGAACATTCTCTAAAGTTACACAGAAATCGGCGCCACTGTTTTGTAGTACTATTTGCAAACTCTGTATAATTAAATCCCCACTCCACTCTTACAAATCTCTACTGGTTGAAACCCCTGAACAAAAATTTCTGGGGTCGCGCCTGAACGGAAATACAATAGTACTCCCATGTGCCACACATACAAAGACACACAGAGCGAGAGATAGGATGGAAACACAATGTTTTAGATATCTTCAACCACATGGTTGAAAATGGTTGATGTATAGGATAGCATTTCCTTTCAATAAGAATAATTTTTAATTATTCCACATTTCGAAAATAAATACAAGTCTTGAATACATGAGTAATTCGAAAGCTGAATAAGGAATTTTGTAAATTGAACATGTCTATTGTTTTATGGAAGGTATAGCAAATTGATCCTTCTTAAACAAATAGCTACGCCCAAGTTGTTGAATCTTATTAATCTGAGTGTTTATTTAATATAGACACTCATAATATAGACAAGTATAATAAGACAACTTCAGCTATTGTGGTTAGCGCTTTTTATTTGGGTATCATTTTACTTGACTCTACCAAGAATATCTATATTGATATTGATGTTCTTCCTTAAAAGAAAGAATAGAAGATGAGCGGTAAAAGAGAACAATTACCATTAAAAACAATATATTTTTCTATTGGTAGCACATCTATATAACTTATCCTTATTCGCTGTGTCTTTCTGCGTCTCCGTCTTGTTCTCAATGTTTTTCTTTCATTCTCACTCTTTCCCTTTGTTGGATTGCTATACAATTGTAATAACGCATACACTTAATTTGAGAAATGGAAAATGTACGTGGATGAATACTGCAATAAACTAATTATGGAGCTGATGAAAAGTATTCAGATAAATGAGTGTTCAGAGCGCACAGAATTCAAGTCTACTTATTACAGTTGTAAGTAAATGAGTCGAAATTATGCACGCTTTAATTCAATACATAGAAAACTCAGCACTGTTTTCTGTGTTATAAGAATTATTTACAATATCTTCGCATGAATCTTTGAAACATTTTAAGGACTGAGAGGAGAGGAGCTGTAACTTCAATTATTTGTGCACTGAGGCCCTATACAATGATGCATTGTAAAACTACTAGCGTAATTATGAATACCGAGGCAACGCACATTTGATACATTAAAAAATATATATCAGGATATGAAGCCTCATTGAATGATTAAATTTTTGGTATGTCTTTATACTATGGAATGTTCCCTACATATGGTAGCAAATAGATTATGACTTTCTACAAATAGTTACCCGATATTTTGGCACTTATATTGCACTCCTTGGCAAAACCTGATCATCTAACCTTTGTAAACATGTTCAATGATCTCTGGGTTGATAAGTGTGAATTATCACCTACGAAACTGATTCCTATAGTTTCCTTTTTTTTTTTTTTTTTTTTTTTTGAATACACGAGAATGTCATTAGTGTGTGTTAGGGATGCAGTATGTTAAATTCAGCAAATACCTTTTCCAGATTTAGTCCACCATAGAGTAAAATGACATGGATAAGTTCCTACTTACTCAAACTCACAGTTATGTGCAACGCAACACAATCATGTTTCGGTGTTTCCTGGCTATTTAGACATCCTGTTGCAATTTTAAATATTATAGAAAAAAATGATTTTCCGACATGTAAACTATGCTATACATAAGTGTACGAACTCTTATAGAACGGCTCGGCCTGTCCGTGTTTCTGTCGACAGACATCAGAGCAATAACGGTTACATATATGAAGACGTTGTTTCTTGTAAGAAATTCAACGTCCCACGAACAGGTTTTGTTTCCTTCTTTAACGGTCTATTCAAACAGAAATTAATCATTTAATTCAAATTTATTTAAATTAGTAATTCAAATTTATTATTACTTCCGATTCCAAAACTGATTCCCGTGGGACAATAATGCCATGATATATTGAAATGCATAAGACAAAAAGACAACCTCTCACCAAAATGTGTTCGAGGAAGACAAATATACTTTGTCGAAACTTTAACCATATTATTTATTAAATAGTACACGCCTTGATCAAAAGTTTGTCTTCTATCTTATACAAAAAGTTGCAAAGCTAGAATGAGTGGTATTTAGACAGAAATGCAGTTTTCTGCAATCAGTTCAGTGTCCCAAAAATAGTTTCAATCTTCTTGATGAACCCTCTATTCAAACATGAAGTGCTGTAAGTAATCGGTATCGGGTTTCAACTCTTGTCGTCATGGTACAAAAATGATAGTATATCTGCAAGCGATTATCTGTAATAGAATAAATATCTTTAGAACATACCAATAGAACATACAATTGCAACTCAGAATAGCTGACCAAACCCGGAATTTGTTCAAATTTACTATTACTGTAGGTTTCAATACTGATTTAAATACAGCAAAAACGGTAACAGATTTAAGTTATGTTTTACATCATTGAATCAACCTCTAAAAAAACATGTTCTAGCTTCTTTGTTAGTCCATTATTCAAACAGGGAGTTGTGCAAATTTACCATTTATAGTTTCAACATTTATTGATACAGAATAAAATTGGTAATATCTAGCAACTAGCCACTTTCTGCAATCAATTCACATTCTTAAGGAAACATACTATTACAAACTGGCATATTCTACCAAAGCCACAAATGGTTGATTTTTACTACTATCTAAGTTATCAATACCGATTAATCTTACAATGAAAACAGTAAGAGATACAGATTTTTGCAATAGATTTAGTTTCCCAATAGTAGATTTTGCTGCATGCTGTGAAGTAGCCTATATTAGCAAATGGAGAGAGTTTGCCATTCCAATTTCAAAGGTGACAACCAAAATCTATGTACCTCATTAAGAAGTATGGAAAGAAACGCACGATTTTCTCGAAGAAAATTGGGTATTTTAATGAAAATCCATGGTTAATGTATTTAAATAATGAGGTAGATTTACACTCATTCCTCTGACTAATGTCAACCCTAAATTATCGGAGCAAACTTATAGCCTTAAACAAATTACAAAGTATACTTCATTTGCAGAACATAAGTTAAATTATTTTAAACGGTTTAGTAGTAAATTGAGACCCTTATTGTTGGTGCACTTCAGCTCCAAGCAGTAGGAGTGATTGTGACTACTAAGGATAAGATGTAATATTCAGAAGAATACTAATATTTGTTCACAAAAGTAATCACATATTGGGATTTTCAATTGATAAGAGAATAAATTCAACCCACTTAAAATGACTGATTTCAATCTCCGGTAGTAGTGATTGTAAGAAAGGGTCCTACTCTCAAACATACACACTATAATACATCAAAATTAAATGATCTTGGGAATATATTTTTTAAATCGGAAGAGAGGATTGAAGGTAAATCCAATCGTCAATTTCAACTGATTTTAAATCCAAGGAATTGAAGGAATCAAAGTAATATTCGTGATACTGCCTCATATACGTATACGTATAAATGCGTTATATATATAATTTCATAATAATTAAATTTCAAATTATATTCAAAACAGTAAATTTATCCTTCTCTTCTTATTTGGTCTCATCCGCTAACAGATAGGGAGGTCTGAAACGGGACAAAATCAAGTAATTATGACGAATGCTATAGTCATGACAACCAACCTAGATAACCACACGAGCCTGTTATCGGAGAAGAAATATCCTGTTCCTCGAATAAGGAAACTTTAAAGTTTGGGAATAGTCCTTCCTCCCGCATGTTTTATTGGTACTAACACTGAGAAATGGCATAGTTAGAATAGTGTACGAATTGTATAAAAATCGATTGTTTTTACATATTTCATGCTGGAAAAATATATATTCGCTCTAACTTTCAACGCTAAACGTATTTTACCAGCTTTTATTCCCCTATTCTTGCCTGATCTCAACAATAAACAGAAGTATCGTTTTTCTTTCAAGATTGGGATATCTTAAATATAATACGGAATTTTGTAAACTACGTAATTAAAGTTGTATTTCCTTTTTTACAAACTAATATTCCTATATATTTCGGATCAAAGATTCTAGCTGCACAATTCTGTATAGACGCACAAGTCCAGCGCCTCTCTACAGCAATACAGATTCTAACGACCCACGTAAATGTTAAGACACTAGAATTTAGGAAGTCCGGGATCAGCTGTTTTAATTGTGAATGTAAGAGTGTTTCTTCAAACACATTCCATCATTCTACGGCATTCTTTACCTGCTGAATTTTACTTGCATGCAAAGAAGGACCCAATTACACTGTACCTGTCTGTGTAAATAAGAAGTTTTGCATGATGGCGGATGTTAAAAACGAGAAAAACAGGTGTAAAAGGCTTAAAAACTAAACTCCGTATAAAAGGAAGTAATAAAAGTTCCTCGTGAAGTTAAAGTGTAATGTAAAACCAGAAACTTGTTCTAGTTGACAGATGAGTATTAACAAATACTAATGCTGATTAGATTTGGCAACCTAGAAACGAAAGACGAATAAGGTAACCTCTTACCAGCGTGGAGAAAGTTACAGCTATACATTTTGTGTTTTACTTTAGGTATATTGCTGTCATGATAATTTTGGCTTTTGACCTCGTCTATTATAAACACCAATATCAGAATAAAACTGGCCGTGAAGATCATAAATTTAGAACGATTTGGAACAATTGAGTTTCATTTCACGGTCTAAAAGCACCGTAGACTTTCAAACGATTTGAATTCAATTATTAAATTTGAAGTAGACTATAAATACTATTTGCAGTAGAGAATTAAGATGAAAAAAGAATGTGTTCCTGAGACTATGAATGCATGTCAAAACCGATAGGTCTACCCGCTATCACTTGCTGTTTCTTTTTTCTATGGGGATAAATTTTGAAACTGGAAATCTTTAATACGAATCAATTCCGCTTAGAATGGTCAGTTGAGAGAGCAGATAGAACGTACTTCTGGAATGCTGAAACCGATTGAAAGAAACAGCTTCTCTATATGTCCTACAGATAGAGTCACAGCTACAACAGAGGACAATGTGGTAAAAGTGACATTGTCCGAAAAGTTCACTAGCTCAAGTTCACTAACGACAAGACCAGTTAGGCAACCCAACTGACGCCAGATCCAAGTTTAATTACGAATCGTAGAGCAGCTAGAACAGCAGCATGAAGCTGCCTCCACCTATTAAAATAACAAATTGTAAAGAGGTTTTTGTGCAGGAGTAAGGAGAAACGCTGACTGACGAAATGACAAAAGGGAGTCTTTGCATACTTGTACTCACAGTACACAGCACAGTAGGAGGAAAAGTACCGGCACCGGACGCCGATGAGAGTTATATAATCTTATAATTAATTCTAATGAGAGATTATACAGGTGTATAAACAAGTTAACTTACTTCAAATGACTACACATATATAAGTATCAAATAATATACGGATAAGTTATGCAGTACATGTATTAGTATGTGGTATATGTAAAGCCTTGCGCTGAGTTTTAAAACTATTAAGAGTAGTCCTAATTGCAAAACAATTAAAATATGGATTGATTATTCAGGATTATTCAGAACCCAGCCTCTAATGAAAATCTTGGGGTCTAACAGGACCTGATCTCCTAGGTTCCGGCGCCACTGATTGACACGTAATGTTACTTCGAAAGAAGAACTTGTCTGATTTTATTATTCTTTAAATGACTTTTGAAAATGATAAATATTGTTACGCAGAAATTATTTGCAAATATAAAAAATTCAAAATTCGATAACACTTAAACGAGTTCGACAACGTATCGGTACTAAGCGTATTCCCCTTACGTTGCAAATACAACTGAGGGTTCGTCATTTGTTTAACATTTGTTCATAATTACACATTGAGATACAAGAAGAAAAGAGGTGACTATAGTGTCAATAAACATCAATTTAAAAATGCATGAAATTAACGGTTAATTTCAAATATAGAAACATTAACAGAATTAAATCTCTAACTCGTTTTCTCTATTCATTTTTCGTCCTTTATTTTCGGGATTACGTCATCAGTGAATTTCTCCTCTGGAGATTTTGTTTCATTTAAAATCATCTAACTGGAGCTCAGCCTTGTAAATGAAACATTTTAAAAGTGTAAAGGGCGAAGGCGACAATCGAACACGGATTGCCGAATTACGAAACTATCACGCTTAATCACTCATCTAAAGCGTTACATCTTCCGACTAGCATAAATAAAGAGCCTTTTCTGTTCACATAAAACAGTAGCTTGTTATTAATTAGATTGATTGGCAAAACTCAGGAATATCTAATTAAGGAGTCGGAGAGCATCATATCACTGTATTGACTAAATTATCAACATTACAAGGTTTTTAGAAACAAAATACAAAACTCCTTTATTTTGAATCAAACATGGCGCGTGGATTATACTCGTATACAAATTAAAGATGAATCAATTGCTGCGTAGTAATCGTGGTTCAGTGGTCAAGGCGCTCGGCCTGTAATCTGAAGGTAGTTGAACCGAATCGGATTCACGTAAGACCAGTACTTCTTTTTTTACTTGAATATTTTTGTTGGTGGTTCATCAGCGATGATAAATGTTTTACCAGTATAATATTCTGGTACTTGAATACTCGGATGTTCAAATACCTGTACTATTAAATACTCAGCAATAATGAAAATAATAGTAATAATAATTATTATCTAGGAAGATTAAAAGTTAGAAGCTTATTATTGCTCAGGATGTAAAATTCCAACCAATATTTCGGTTGTGTTTAGTGCTGCTTAAGAGAATAATAATTATTCCTTTCTTTTGTGAAACAAAATAAACACAATTGTTTCACATTTTTCATTGAAGACGAGACGAGAGTTCACATTTTTTATTGAAGAGGGGACAAGGCTAACACAAATTATCATCTCGCTTTGGAGATACAAATCGAGACGAGACGTAAAGTATCGTAAATATTTCTCGTTTTATCTTGATTCTCGAAATAGCGTAAGCCCATTCTTGCTGACAAAGTAACAATTGCTTTGTAGTCTGAAACTTGTATGCTTTTTTGAGCTTTGTATTTCGGAGTTCATTGAATTTATTATGGTCTCTGTAGGTACCTTTGTAACAGCGTTTATAATTACTTCTACATATCCTAAAAGTTAGTTTTTATATGCCTTACAGTACAGTTATATTCAGTTATTTTATTACAGTTATTTCCCTCAAAAAGTACAGTAGAATGCGCTCTACATAAAACTTTAGTAGAACGATTAGGTTTAAAATTTAGATAGCTGCGGAGGTCTGTCCTAGAGATTTAGACACCCTCCCGAAATCAAGAAATAAGATTAGGTTTTACCCACTTTTAGGGCAACTTTAAACATGTTAATACCATTATTATTATTATTATTATTATTATTATTATTATTATTATTATTATTATTATTATTATTATTATTATTATTATTATTATTATTAATCACAATATTACTGAAAACTTAAGATCTCAATATTACGCACTACTGCAATGCAAATAAGCATACTCAAATTGATAGGAAAAGAAATATGAGGTACTTTCCAGAGATTGGTGTGCGAAAGGAAACGACAGAAGAGAAAGAAGGTGTCAGCTCCTGGATAATATTAATGTCGAAACTTCGGATGCCTAAATAGAAACTAAGCAGGATTTATCTTCACCACGATACACAGTAACACGCTTTCTTTTTATAAAAGACTTTGGATTATGTATGTGTTATATTGGTATATTAGGAAATATACATACCAATGTAGAAAAGAAAGTACCTCGTATGTACAAATTTTGGTTGAACGGATACATGAAACATGTCGGAAATGGCGAACGAAAATATTATTGTAGCAGTAGGAGTAATAGTGGAAGACGTTCGGAATAATTGCTCGGAAACATTGTCGTTTCTGACAAATTTATGACACATACTAGGCCCTAAGCATGACCCTTAGGGGTCGTATTGATGAATTGTTTGCTAAACACGTTATGTTTTCACATAGTACAAATCAAAGTTGTAGATAGACATATGAAATCGTTTTGCTTATTTTTCCGCTGTGATGAAAGCCACCTCCACTCTGACTTGTAAGTTTGAAAGAAATTGAATATATTTCATTTTATTACACATCAGAAGTGTGAATATTGTAGTTGATAAATACAACTTACCGCAGCGAGAATCGAACCGTTGACTCCTGAATTACGAAAGGAATGCTCACGCCACTACGATAGCACTGCTCTGTTAAGTAAGACTCAACAAACACTCGTGTATATAGGAAATTACATATGCTTGCGAGAATGACGAAACACACTGATTTCTGTCATGATAAAATACTACAATCGAGAATTTTTAAATTTAAATTAAAAATCTAAAAGAAGACATATAATGTCTCAGACCACTTTCTTTTCTGATTATCCGGAAGTATCTCCGTAGCTTGTCTTCATAAGTTACTTACATTAACCGTGAACGGTAGGGACACGAACCCAGATTCATCGTGGACATATAACATTTCAAAGGATCTTCCACCGGGAATTAGACTCGTGACCGCGATCACTGAGCTATCTGGGGCATTGATGGCGTGGGTGAATGAAAACTTGACCCACAACTATCATGACATACCATGATCCGTCATGATCTTCCGTCAGCCTTGAACCACTTTAACCCGCAGCTCACCCTGACCCACTCGGACCCTCCATCCATCACCACTCACTCTAACCCACCTCCCACCGACCTACCACCTACCAAAAAAAAAACACATCGTTATCAACTCTGACACATGATACACAGCCTGCTCTATACTGTCTAAAGTGTTTATACTTGTTGTAAAATCAGTTTGTGAAATTCTAACTAATCGGAGTTTGAAATTTTACGGTTGCTCGCTCAAGCACCAGTCTGTTGCAATAACGGTGGATGTGACCTTTACGTTAATAAAATGTAAAGTGTTTGTCAAGGGGCAATTTCGATGAATTTCAATTAAATTATCATACTATAAATATTTCCTTGTTGATTTATCGATACGTTTTAACGCATTATGTTTGAAAGTCCCAAATTAAGTTAAGTCCAAACTTAAAATATCCGTGTAATTAAGCGTAAATTACAAATTTTATGTTTTATGTTTTTTTCTCACAAATTTATTGTTTGATTGTCATGTGCCGTAAACGCTCCGCATAATAAACAAACCTCATCAACTGTTATAATAGAAAGCGCATGACTTCTGTTTCTCTATTTGCTTGTGATTTTGTCTCTTAACTAATATCGATCGTTTTCGATGTTGAAAGTTCTGCCCCCCCTCATAAAGAAGAATATTAAAGAACCTTCCGATCATTTTCAATGAAGGTTTAATATACTGAATTTTAGCTCCGTAAGTTTAATGTCTTCTGAGATACTTAAATCTTTCGCAAAAATTCGGATCCCCAATATCTCCTTAGGATATTATTATAATGAAAGCCATATGATAGCATCCCAGTTTGGATTAAGGCCTAACTATATACCAAAAATGATTCCATTTGACTTTGCAATTTACCCGTGATGATCAGGCACACATAGTTACATCCATTGTTATATAATAATTTATATATTAAAGTGATTCAAAAATGTATTGTTTCCAGTAGTTAGCTCCTATAAAAACTCACAGGTTGTGTCTCGAAAAGCAAGTAATAGTTTAAGTCCTTTTACTATTATTGCATTTACAAATATCAATACCCAAAAAAACCTGAAGTTCTTTTTTCACTTACAGATACTCATATCATGTAAGTAAATAGAAACAAATGAAAAGGGAAAGGTAATCGATTCTTTGTAAGTAAAACTTAGACAAATTCACTAGAATTCAAGAGCACATTTTTTAAGTACGATCGACCCTAGTAATAGGAGCTAAATACCCGGTTCTGATTAGCTGAAGTTATCCGCTTCTCATTCGTACCATAAATATAGCAGAAATGAACTACGTTCTACTCTCGGTTTTTGAGGCCGAGAGAGCTGGCACAACTGCTTAGTAATTACAATTACTTTTGGCATGGGTTCAAACCCGGCTGAGAAAAACTTTTTTAAATTATGATTTTTTTATTTTTAATTAAATTTCCGTAACTTTTTTATTAAAATTAGAATAACAACACTCAAAAAACTGATTAACTTACGTTACGCATGCAGTTTTGCTACACGAATCCATAGTATAAGTAGTAGTAGTGGTAGTAGTAACAACGGGTCTGATGGCCCGCAGGCCTCGTTTTGTTACAGCTTGACTGCCATGACATTAATTTAACCTCAGTTGCTTCTTTAATATTCTTATTCTTTAATTCCAACAAAGTGAAAATTTTCTTCTTTTCATTTTCTTCATGCGTTTTTCCACTAAAAATATTGATAATTGAACAAAAAAATGATAATATTATGATAATTTAATTGAAATTCATCGAAATTTGACCCATGAAAACCACTTTGCCATTTTACATCGTAAAGATCAGATCCACCGTTATTCTAAGAGACTGGTGTTTGAGCGAGTGATCGTAAAAATTAAAACTGCGATCAACTCAAAGGTAATTTTCTCGAGTGAAGTTCCGAGCCGAGTCATTGTTTGGATTTCGAGTTTCGAGTCGAGTCGAGTTTGACGCATTGCTCGCTCGTTTACCTCATTTTAACTCGTTTCGAAATCATTGCCTGATCAGAGAGGAAAGCGAAAGCTATGAGAAGTGTAAGCAGCAATGGGTAATATTTTTAGTGCTACTAACGAGGTGAAACACTGCTCGCATCTCGCCTTCGTTTCGATTAACAAGACGACAATGGATTTCTATAATTGCCTCAAATGCCGTGAACAGTAACATAAGTATATACTATAGTTCTCACCACTAAGGCTGAGAACTGCACGCTGAAAATTTTGAGCCGAAGCCGAAAACCAAACCTCTAACTTTTAACGATTTTTGGTTCGACCCTGGGTAATTGCTTCTCCGGAACTCAAATCCAGAACCTCGCCAATCTTAGTAATCAGATACAAACCACCTATCTTTCATGTATATGCACGGTGTTGTTGTTATTACGATAATAATAATAATAATAATAATAATGTTGCAGTGTTATTGGTATTAATTATAATGTATCATTGGTATTATTTATATTATCTATGTAGCACACTTCAAGAAAGTACTTGAAAATACACATATCATATGGTTTGATTTGGCTCATTTTGGCTCTGCTCGACTCGAAACTCAATTCAAATTCGGTCGAGTTTCGAGTCGAGTTGGATGAAATTTTTCGAGCGAAATGTCTCTTTTGAGTTCGAGTCGAGTTTCACTGAAAACTTTCTCTAATTTGCTTGTGCCTTCCCTATTTATTACAACTATAAACTCTTGTCACTAGAGAAGAGGCTGTGTTTCAGGTGACAGCGTTGACAACAATGTGTTTTGGTGGGTCGAAGTGGGTCATTGTGGTTGGTGCGTCGGAGTGCCTCATGGTGGGTTGTGGGTCAGAATGGGTCACGGTTGGTGGAGTGTCAAGGCTTATCATAGTGAGTCAAGTTTTCATTACCAGCACTGCCTCAGATAGTTCAGTGCTCGCGGTCTTGTGTTCAATTTCCGGTGGGAATTCTTTTGAAATTGTATATGTCCTCGATGTATCTGTGTTTGTGTCCCTGTCCCTGTCGACATGGTTGCTGGAAATAACTACAAAACGAGTATTACTAACTAGGAGAAAGCAGACCTTGGAAAATTAACTTCGCGGCATTTTTTGCAAGGTGATAGAGCACATTTAACCCTTTGGGGATCTTATGGTAACTTTTGTACCATACGCGTTTTTCATGGTACATTGCGTTATTTCTCTTCTATTTGAGCTTTTTCGTCCGGTTTTTTTCTTTTTCAACTCCAGGGATATTGTAGAAGACATTACGTATGGTTTCAGACCGTCCTGCGTCCAGGCATAGGAGGTGATGACGTCATAATTTTGAAATAGAAATTTTCCCTATGAAGCCTATGTTCATTATTTTTTGGCGGCCTTATTTTTTCACGTAGAAGATTGACATTTTTCACAAACATTCAGTTCACCGAGTGGTATTTACCAAATTTTTTGTTCCGATGTCAGTGTTAAAACAGGGAGGAAGCAGAGGGGGAAAATTTTTAAAAAGGGATATTTTTACCCCCAAAATCTCTTTTTTTCAGGATTTTCCCTCCTCACATACATGATGGGACACGTGAGTCATACTGTCTGAAAGGCAGTTCCATTCTGAAGAGAATGACTGTCGAATCATTATCCTAGGGTAATTAGGGAAGTCTCAGGGATTTTTTTGAAAAATATACTTCTATATAGGGAAAATGGGACATGGTCGGTATATATTTTTTTTGGCGGGCTTACTTTTGCACCTAGAAGATTGAAATTGTGTACAAACATTCAGCCTACCTAGTAGCATTTATCAGATTTTTTTCAGATCTCCGCATTAAAACATGGGGTCCAGAGGGGAAAAAATTGAAAAAATTGATTTTTAGACCAAAAAATCTCGTTTTTTACGATTTTCCCGCCTCACATACATGACGGAGACACGTGAGTCATACCTTCTCAAAGGCAGTTCCATTCTGAAGAGAATGACGGTGGAATTATTATTCTAGGGTAATTAGGGACGACTCAGTGATTTTTTTTCAAACATACTTCTGTATAGGGTAACATGGGGAAATTTCTGAATTTTTTTCTGGCGGGCATATTTTTGCACCTAGAAGATTGAAATTGTACACAAACATTCAGTCCACCGAGTAGTATTTAACAGATTTTTTCAGATTTCTGCGTTAAAACAGGGGGTTCAGAGGGGCTAAATTTGAAAAAAGGGAAATTTAGACCAAAAAATCCCTTTTTTTTGGAATTTCCCGCCTTAGATGCATGATGGAGACATGTGAATGGTACCGCCTGAAAGACAGTTCTATTCAGAAGATAATATGGGCGACACATGACCCTAGGGTAATTAGGGATGTCTCAGGATTTTTTTCCCTGAGATCATAGTGTTTTGTGGTAATTTGGGGCATTGTGGGAATTTTTGATAAAATTTCTCCCGCCCTTACTATTCAAGATAGAAACTTGAAATTTGGCACACACATTTAGTATACCAAGTACTATTTCTCAGATTTTTTTAGATGGCTACGTTCACACAGGGGACTCCAGGGGGGCAAAGTTCGAGAAAAAAAATCCCTCCGAAATTTTCACTTTGACATATTTTCCCGCTTCTGGTATATGGTATGAGCATGCAGGTGGTACCATTTGAAAGCCAGCTCTATTCTGAAGAGAATGATGTATGAACCATGATCCTAGCGTAAATAGTGACGATGCAGTAGCTGCTTGACTGAAAGTCTAAAAAATAGCCCAAAAACACAACATCCCTAAAGGGTTAAAGAGTTCATATTACAAACTTGGAGAACGCAATGGCCTAATACAACAGAGAAAAATTGTCTGAAAGTTTACGACTCGCTGCATATGTCGTACGTTGCGTAAGTTTATCAAGCAACGGCGTGGCAGAATCAGTAACATCTGTGACTCACGTGCCAAGGATCGTGCGTTCTATTCCCTTCGAATCAATCTTTTCCTTTTCTTCTTGAACCAATAAAGTAGTCAGAGCCACTTGCAGTAACAAGCAAAATGTTAATTCACAATATGTTTATAATAAATTAAACAATAGAAATATTCAAATCAGTTATGAAATCTTTGAATGTTCCATGTTCAATACCAACGAAATGTAATCTATTTCGTAAACATTTTGATATAACGCGCTTTATTATGGTTACCACAGTCGTTGTGTAAAAAATGTTATTAATGTTTCGTGTCTGCATCTATTGACAGTGTGCGTACTACAAACACTGGCGCAAATGGCACGGGGGGATGAGTGGGACATAAATCGCTTCAAATCTTGAACTGAGCGAATGTCCTCCTAATAATCAGATTTGAAATGCGAGTATTGGTAAGAAATGTGATTATTTGTGTCCGATTGTCACAAAGGAAAATGATATGAAATTAATATCCCCCCAGAATAAGCCTCAAATATGTCGCCCCCCAATTTTGAAGACACATATGCTCCCACGATACTCCACAGTACTGGTTTTCATCTTCATACATATTTTGAATATCGCTTATAAAAATATGGAAACCCTCTTACACATCCTCCAACCAATGCTGAAAACAGATTTTCGCCGCTTATAACAAGGGGAATAAGGAGGAAATCTCTTTTGGTTGTAGTAACATCCAGTATTACTAAAGGGGACTTCCTTCTCATCCCACTTGTAATTGTCACCCACTCAACAAATGTAGACACTAAACGTCACGAACATTTTTACATTACGACTATGGTAACCATAACTCGTGATATTATATTTACGAAATAGATTACATTTCGTTGCTAGTTAACTGGCAATTGAAAAATTTTACAACTGATTTGAATATTTCTGTTCTTTTAATTCGTTATAAACATATGGTGAATTAACATTTCTCTTGTAGCTACAAGTGGCTACTTTACTGGTTCAAGCCTGGGACCCTTGGTACGTGAGTCACAGATGCTACTGATTCTGCCACGGCATCAGTTGGTAAAGTTGCGCCACGTACGACATTATAGGATGATTCGAAAAATTTAAAACGTTTTTTCTCTGCTATATTAGGCCATTACGCTCTCCCAGTTTGTAATATGAACACTTTAATTTGTGCACTAACATCTTGAAAAAGTTCATTTACCAAAGTATGTTTTCTCTTTTTAAGTATAATAAAGACAAGTTACGGAGGTACTTTCGGTGAAGCAGAAAAGAAAATGTTCTGAGGCAGTATATCTCCATTTTTTGTTTTTTAATTTCAATTTAAAGTCTATCGACTACAGTATTTTATCATGACCGAAATCAATGTAAACGTGTGCAATTTCCAACATACACAAGCGTTTTTTGACTCTCACATTAGAGCAGTCTTAACGTAGTGCAGTGAGCATTTATTTCGTAATTCAGGAGTCACGGATTCGATTCTCGCTGCAGTAAGTTGTTTTTATGAACTACAATATTCATAATTCTGTTGTGTAACAAAATGACAAATACTCAATTTCTTTTGATCTTACAAGTTAGAGTGAAAAAGGTTTTCTTTACTGGGAAAACACTAGCAAAATGACGTCACATATCTGTTTACAGCGTTGATCCGTACTGTGTGAAAACATAACGCGATTAGCAAACATTTCATCAATACGAACCCTAAGGGTCATGCTTAGGGCCTAGTATGATTCATTAATTTCTCTGAAACGATATTGTTTCCGAGCAATTATTCCGAACGTCTTCCGATGTTACTCCTACTGCTAGAAATAATATTTTCTAGCCATTTCCAACACGTACCATATATCCGTCCAACCAAAATTTGTAAATATAAACTTTACTTTTTATATTGGTATGTATATTTTGTTAAAATACCAATACAAAGCATACATAATCTAAAGTCTTCTTACTATGTATCGTGGTGAAGACAAATCCTACTTAGTTTTTATTTAGGCATCCAAAGCTTCGACATTAATATTCTCCAGGAGCTGACACCTTCTTTCTCCCCTGTCGTTTCCTTTGGCACACTAATCTTTCGAAAGTATCTCATATTTCTTTTTCTTTCCTATCAATTTCAGTATGTTTATTTACATTGGAATAGTACGTAATATTGAGATCTTAATTTTCGAGTAATAATAATAATAATAATAATAATAATAATAATAATAATAATAATAATAATAATAATAATAATAATAATAATAATAATAATAATACTATCAACATTTTTAAAGTTGCCCTAAAATGGGATACAAGTTAATCTTATCTCGAGGTTTCGGGATTCCGGATACCTCTGCAACTACCAACATTTTAAACCTAATCGTTCTACTAAAGTTTCATGTAGAAAGTATTCTACTGTACGTTTTGAAGAAAATAACTATAATGAAAATAACTGAATATCACTGAACAGTAAGGCATATAAAAACTACCTTTTAGGGTATGCAGAATTAATTATAAAAACTGTGCTACAAAAATACCTACAGAGACCATAATAAATTTAATGAACTCCGAAATACAAAGTAACAAAATAGCGTATAAAATTCAGTCTACAAAGCATTTTTTACTTAAAGAATGGATATATACTATTTCGAGAATCGAGATAAAACGAAAAATATTTACAATACTTTTCGTCTCGATTTCTATCTCCAAGGCGAGACGATAATTTGACTTAGCCGTGTTCCGTCTTGAATATAAAATGTTAACTCTCGTGCCAATTTTCTTTATTTTCTTTCAGAGAGGAGATGATGAATTCCTCTTCTCGTGAGCAACACTACACAAAACCGAAATATTCTTTCCAAATGTTACACTTCTGGTTGGAGTGTTATGCCCTGAGCGATAATAAGCTCCTAACTTATAATCTTCTGAGTTCATTATTATTATTATTATTATTATTATTATTATTATTATTATTATTATTATTATTATTATTATTATTATTATTATTATTATTATTATTATTATTATTCCTGAAGATTTGATAGTTCACGTATTTAAACATACGAGTATTCAAATATCTGAAAATAATAAAACGTGTGTCATCACCGATCAATCGCCACCAAACATTCTAAAGTAAAAAAATAAGTACTGGTCTTTTTTTAATCCGATTTGATTCGAATACCTTCAGATTTCTCGTCGAGCGCTTTGACCACTGAACCACGATTATTACGCAGTAATTGATTCATGTTTGCTTTCTTTTACATATTCCTGTGTTTTGCCAATCAATCTGACTATTAATCAGGTACTGTTTTGAGCGAACAGAAAAGGCTCTTTATTTAGGCTAGCCAGAAGAAGTAACGCTTTAGATGAGTGGTTAGCTTTTTCGTTCCGTAATCCAGCAATCAGTCTTTGATTCTCACTTTCGCCGTTTACACTTCTTAAAATGTTACATGTACAAGGCTGAGCTCCAGTTGGATGCTGCTTAATGAAAGATAATCTCCAGTTTCGAAATTCAGTGATGATGTAACCCTGAAAATAAAGGAAGAAAAATTAATGGAGAAAACGAGTTACATACTTAATTCTGTTAATGGTTTTATATTTGATATTAGCTGTTAATTTCGTGCATTTTTAAATTGTTGTCATTGACACTCTAGTTTCTTTTTTCTCCTTGTGTCTTAATATGTAAATTTACACAAATATTAAACAAATCACGAACCCTCAGTTATATTTGCAACGTAAGGGGAAATACCCTTGGTACGGATAAGTTTTCCAAGTCGTTTACGTGTTATTGAATTTTGAATTTTTAATACTTACAAATAATTTCTGCATAACAATATTTATCATTTTCAAAAGTCATTTAACGAACAATGAAATCACCCAAGTTCTTTTTTCGAAATAACATAACGTATCAATCAGTGGCCCCAGAACCTAGAAGGTCAGGCCCTGTTAGACCCCCAAAATTTTCATTAGGGGCTGCGTTCTGAATATTCTTGAATGAGCAATCTGTACTTTAATTAATTTGAAGGTAGGATTACTGTTAATAGTTTTGAAACACAGCGCAAGGATAATGTGTTTACTTTAAAAAAATAAATTTAATTCATATACCGCATAATCTATCAGTATATTATTTGATACGTATATATGTATAGTCAGTTGAAGTAAGTTAACTTGTTCCCTCAATTGAGTTAATTATAAAATTCTCATCGGCGCGTCCGGTGACGGTATTTTTTTTTCTGGTACTGTGCTGTATACTGTAAGTACAAGTATGCAAAGACTCCCTTTTGCCATTTCGTCAGCCAACGTTCTGCTTCACTCCTCCATAGAAACACTCTTTACGATTTGTTCTTTTAACAGTTAGGGGCAAATTCATGCTGCTGTTCTAGCTGCTCTACCACTCATAATTAATCTTGGAGCGGGAGTAGTTGGGATGTCTAACTCACCTCAAGAATTTGTGTGGCCCACCGTACATGTCCATATGATACTTCGTATAACAATGAAGTTCTCAAGTTCTTAATATTTTATGGATCCTTCATGAACTTTTAAACATTTTCCTAGAAGTAATTCTAAATTCATACGTGGAATCATAATGGTTTGCCCGCTTATTATATATATTTTGTTTCATAATATTGACTTCCTTTTAAATTTACTGTTACATTAAACTGTTAACTTTAAAAGCGGATTTTTTGCGTTCTTCCAAGACAAGTCACAAGTAATTTGGAAAGCGAAAATACCAAGAGTACATAGGAAGATTACACTGTTATTGCATGTGTTTCGATTTTTTTTTATATTTATGTGGTGGCTAATACATCTACTTTAGAAACGTAAGTCTCACATGTTTTGCCCTGTCCCAATTGGTTGATTTCGTTTATTAAGGTGTACAAAATCGTGTATGTGAATGTTTAATAACGCGTAAATTAGTCTGAAACTGACAATAAACTGAATCAACATTCGCGTTGCGAGGACACAAACCTACGTATATGTAACGATTGTGCATACCCAAATAGGGCTACACAAATGAAACAGACCATTGTACTCGTTATGAAACAAGGAACAAATAATCTGTGTACATGCATTTTAGTACAGGAATAACACTATTTTCTATCCAAACGATTTCTTTTTTTATAATTGCTAATTGAACTATTCTTGTCATTTTCCGTGGTAAAAGGTTGTTTACCAACAGTATGCATGGAACTGTTAAAGGAATTCTTTGTTATGTTCTTGTGAAATGGTACGTTCTTTCTAGCTCACGTCCTGATTAGTCTATTCATCATTCCAGAAAGGGCACGTAAATATATATCAGTAGAATAGCTTCAAATTTCCGGGTGGAAGAGCATTGATCACGCTATAACTTTTCCAATCCAAATTTAAGCCATTGATCTCATTGTACACACTGTTGTAATTGACAAAGGACGAAAATGTAATCACTAAATCTGTTATTGACTGCTTTCTTATATTGACTTAACTCTTAGTAGGCGAAGTATAAATCTTCTATCAAGTTCATGTCACACATACCTACGGTGCTTATTAAAGACGTAAACCAAACAACTATGTAAAATATGAAATCGTGGAACACAGTTTTATTCACGATAACCTCAAAAACTTTGTTGATAATTTCTAAGAATATCAAGATAATTGTTTTGCTTGGAAGATATTCTCGGATTCAATTGACGTAAATAATCCGCGAAGCACGGTGGCTTAGTGGAAGAGCGCTTACTTATGTGTGCTGTCCCTTGTTCGATCCCCGACCGAATTAGTTTGTAATAAACAATATCGTACCCATGGAGTTTCTCGGAATACCACCTTTCTTCCAACATTCTAATTCCATGGAATTTCCCATCATTATTCACTTTTCGTAAATATCAGTCTCCCTTACAAGTTACATTCGCTTTTCCCTCACCAGTCTTCCCTCGGGATTCATGTAAAAATGATTCAAATTCAAATTTGATCGCATCCTAAGGTGTGTTGTACCAACTTCAGCCGCCCATGCTGGTAATTTCCATATTTATGAACGATCATATACATCCGAAATTCAATTATAAACTATTATTACTCTCGGACACAAAATTATTTTCAGTTTCTTTAGATGTAACTGCACATGTGTGTCAGTATATGCAAAACAAATTGGATGAAGTACCGCTTCCGTGACACATTTTACTCACTCTTGAATCTTCCATATTAGATTTAGCCTTCGTTTTTCAATTTGCAATGGTTGCAAGTGATGCAAAAAAATCATGTATTTTTTTTTTTTAGAAATTCACTGTTGTACTTAGCTTTACCGTATCGTGTACCGTTTGTAAGGTATTGCACTCTTAAATTTCAGGCAGCTCACAAATATTCAACCAAAAAGTTTTGCAGGGCCCCATGTGTATTGTACCAATTGCTGCAGCCCATATAAAGGAATTAAACATGCTTATGCGACTTTATAAACCAATCCTGGAAGCATAAATATACTACCCAAGTACCTAAAACTAGTCACCTGTTTTATTTTTTTCACTTCCTATTTCTATATATTAAGACCGAATCCTTCGTTCCAATCACTATGGTTTTTGTCTTTCTAACATTTATTTTCATCCCTTATTCCTCACCGCCCTTCCTCATGTTTTGTAATATCTTATTGATTTTTTCTTCAGATTCTGAAATATTCGCCATATCATCTGCAAACCGTACACACCTAATCATTCTACCTCCTACTGAAATACCATCTTACTCATGTAGCCATTCCCCTGATATTAAATAATACTCCTCCTCCAATTTGAGTCTCCTCTGTCATTTATTCTTCTATTCTAATTCTTATTTCTTGGTTCACATATAAATATCATGGAAGTATTCAATATTTGGTTTCCAACCTAACCTTCCTTAGATTTCCCAACAAAAAAATCCAATTTTTTGTGTCAAATACCTTTTCCAAATCAGTAAACATAATATTCACCTCTTTCCCTTATTCTATAAACCTTCCGACGATCACTTCTAATTATTTAATTACATCTATTGTGCCCTTAGCTCTCCTGAATCCTTGCTGTTCATCCTAAATCTTTTTCATTTGTTCTCCCTTCCTTCCTGTTGTTCAGTTTTCGAAGCTACACTTTAACTGTATACGATATATAATACTAATAATTCTATAGTACTCACATTTCTTTGGTTTCAATTTATTAGCCATTGGTATCTTCAGGAAGTCTTTTGCCAATATAATGTTTCATATATTTGTTTGTAGAGTAGTAACTACACTTTCTTGCCCTTGTCTCCCATATTCATAATGAATTCAAATGGTATGTTATATGTCCCGGCTGCCTTTCCATTTATAATCTAGGATATAGCTTCTGCAAACGCATCTCGAAGAATACTATACCCATCATCATCCTAGCCTACTTTAATTTCTAGTTCAACAGCTAGGCCACACAGTCTATCCCTACCCTCATTTTAGCCCTAAACATATTATTTCCATCTTCCTAAGACTTCACTTGTCTCTCTCACTACCTTCTCTTCTTATTTTCTACTACCATTTTAATACTCCCTTGTTGCCTCCGGAGTTGCATAGATTTTAGCTCCTAGTACATTTCCTCACATTTCCCAACTCTTCCTAATTTTCCTATGTCCTTACATTTTTATTTGTAAAATTGTTTCCTTGTTCTCTCTGTTTCAATTCATAACTCGTTGTTTAACTTTCTGTATAACTACTTGCCCTCTTCTGTGTCAACCTGTTTTCATGTTCTTCTCTCCCTTATTTTCTGCAACGTCTGATCTGTTACTCATGGTTTCCAACAGTTTCGTGTTTGCAGTAGCCTACTACTTCTTCTGCAGCCTGATGTGTTCAAAGTTTGATATGCTTCCACTGTCTATTACTACCTCCACCTATCCTTTTCCCTTTTCAGTATATTATTTGGAATTGTTAATGTGTCATTGTTCTTTCATAACGGCACATTTCTACCCAGCCTCTCATTAGCATTTTATTTGTTCGCAGAAAGAGATAAAACGCCTTAATACATGTTTTTTTTTTTTTTTTTTTTTTTTTTTTTTTGTAAAAATAAAATATTCTCCTTGGTATGTGTTTGGTATTCGTGAGGACAAAGGTCGAACCTCCACTGCAGAAATACATGTGAGAACAGACCTTGTCTAGGTGGGAATTTCATTTCATTCGCCTTTACGGTTAAAACGTTATGATACTCCAAACTTATGGTTGCGCAATTTACGAACATCTTGTAGCTTCGAAGGTTATCGAAAGATCCTAATAAAGTTTACATGAGACTACAAAAAGTGCAATGGAGTCCTGCTAATCCGAACTAATGGGGTCCGAAACCTGTTTGGATTGCATGATTGTTCGAATTGGCCGAAATAACAGCAAAACCACGGTATGAAGCAGGTGAATGGGTTTATTGTGTTGTAATATATATCGTATAGTATTTCGAAACACGTTTCCTGACGGGAGTATATGTAATGTACAGGAAAAATGTTAAAAATGTTGGAAAAACTTTATAGCTTTAATTTCCCACGTACAGTACTTATCAGTACAGTAGATTATCAGACGATGACGATACTACGCGTCGTCCAACAGACTCTCTTCACTGCGATAAAAGACAATAACTGAGTTCATATCTTGTAACAAGTAATACTAGTACGGTACTATGGTATTATGGTAGATACTAGTACAATACTAGTACTGTACACTACCAGTATTGTTCGATCAGTTTTATGTTACAGTACAGTATTTATTCTACTACATTATTGTATTTCACTTGTACTAAACTTATAAGTTTCAATATTGTGCAGTATGTACACTGTATTCTATTTCAAATTTTCTGTAATTAGAAATGTGGCTTAGGGCCTAAATACAGGTATTAAAGATAAAAACTTATTTAGCGAACGTTTATTCTATTTTATACGAAAACATGCACCCATTTTCATCCTTTTAGTTATTAATTCCCTAAAACTGCGTATTTTCATCGAAAAATTCCCCCCGGATCTGTTCGTATTAACCGGATGTTCTGATTAAACATGTTCGGATTAAACGTGTTCGGAATACTGATACTCCACTGAGTATTCAACCAGACAAAAGATGTATTATTAAAATCAGCACACCTATGTCAAATTTTGTGTGATCATATGAATCGTCCATTTCTGAATACCGTCTTGTCTAAGAGAATTCGGTTTTGAGATTTGGGCACCATTGGATCAATGGTATTCATAGCTTTCATATGATACGTGCTTTATAGTTAAAAAAAAGTCCTTTAAGCAGTTCAAATTATCGTAGTTTTAAATGTGGGAAATGTTGTTATTGTCCACGTCCAATAAACCAAAAGGTGTAGGGAAATCTTCAAATGTACAGAAACATACGGCTTCTTGTCCTTTAGACATCTGCAGTGTGTAAACAAAAACTATTTCAAAGCGACTGTCGTTCACAAGTCAGAACTACATTAAGATAAGTTAAAGTGTATTATTTTCTCATAACACACTAGGTTTTAAGAACAGTATGTCTCTTCATAACGGTTCGTAGCCCTTTTATTTTTGTTACTGTCTAAATAAAACATTTTCAATGATCAATTTCATTGTCACATCCGAACAAATATTAAATTGGGTAGTGTTTTGCGCCATGTCTTCCAACTTTTTTTCTTCTTTTAACGTGGTTGGTGAGATTGAAATTACATCCACTTTGCTGTGTATATGATCTAATTCTGTAATGGATGAAGAACCACAGACTTTGCATGTGAAATATTCCACTGAAAAATCGTTAATGAGTAAGGGGTCTGTTGAAGTACCAGATTTGGGTAAGATCACACAAATGGTAGGATATTCTTTTGAAATTCTACATGAATATCGAATATGATGATACCATTAGAGAGGAGGAAGAAGAATAAGAGAATGAGTATGCCGCAGGAAAAATGTAGGATTTTGGATATACAGCATAAGTACAACGAGATGATTGTTCACACACATAGTCAAATTAGAAACTTGTTTACCATGCTCGCCTACTTTGATTATACGATTTTGCTTTTTAGTTTAGTTTAGGTTCGTAAAGTTTTAAGAGGAGTTGACGTTTGCTTTCAATAATATTATCTATTGTTTTAAATACTGTTTCAAACTGGTCCTTATTTTATTCATAAGACGTTCTATTTCTGACATTACAATAATAACTTCTTTTATAGCTATCACTTTTATCATATTTCCATTATCTTCTTGTTTACCTCAACCGTAGATTGGTGAGCAACCTTGAAGTTTTAAAACTTATCTCTCTCTTGGGAGAACTGTTTTAAACACCATTCTTCCTCCATTACAACAAACTAATAATTACATCATTATATCAATTTTGTCTTCGAAACGCCTTATCTCCGTGCCAAATAGCTTCGTACAGTTCCAAAAGATATGTAGTCCTTCAAACAGTTCAAAAGCAAGTCTTGTCCAAATTACTTTTTAATACTTACTTCAAACTATCGCATAGTTTCTGCTCCAATTTTTAGTAAACATTTATTTGCCCCTGATCAATAATTCTGCAAAAAAAAAGCAGAAGTTGGTAGTAATTTGAAACTCCAGAACGCTTTTCACGATTTCTGGAATACGTTGTTTGGTGGACAAGATGCAGTTTGGAAATGGACTATTCATATATAAAATTAACGATGAACATTTTCAACCTTTGAGAATTATCATGGTCTAGCTTCGGCGACTTTATAAAGTTATCGTTAGATCTTTATAAAGTTTACGTAAAACTACTAGTGAAGATTTGTCTTTCAAATAGAAAAGAATGAACAAACTCGATGCATCAATTTAGAAGTTGTGCCTTGATATAGTCATTTCGGTGTCCTTAATATAAGGTAATTTCGTGTTAGGATACCCCCAGCCGCGAAATGTATTCTATGTGAATGTAAATACACATTAGTGAAGTAGCAGCTCCTATTAACGGATCTCTTTGTATGATCCAAAGATGAACGAACAATCTAAAGATTGGCGCCACATTGGTTCTCGAAGGCTAAATAAATTTCGGATCCAAGAGTTTTCTTCAAACGTATTCTGGGATGAAGGTGGAGCAATCTTTCTTGATTATCTACAACAATTTAACGTCATAATGCATCATTACGAGGTAAGCTTCAGTCAGAGCTAAAGATAAAAAGTTGAAAGTAGTCCAAAAATGTCCTCCTTCTTGGCAATGTATTTCCTCATAACAACAATGTTACAAAGGACAGGTAAGCTTCATTAGGGTTAGTAATTTCGTTATACACCATCTTAACTTGATCTAGTCCAAACTAAGTAACACATATTCTGAAAAAAGAAGAAACCAACTGAAAGGACAAAACTTCAGCAGCATTCCTGAAGTGATTGTGTTACGACCAATAAATTTCTCTCTGTTTTTAACGGTCCACAGAATATAATAACAACAACAACAACAATAATAATAATAATAATAATAATAATTATTATTATTATTATTCCAAAGTAGAAACAAATAATTAAAATGTTAAATAATTATGATTGAAAATAATGGAAAACATATTTTGATAAAAAAAACTGATTTTACACTATTCATTATTTTGAAAGAAATTTACTGTACTGACATTAAACAAAATCTCGCTTATTGATCAGAAGTTACCAGGATATTGTCCTAAGCAACGATACCATCAGTGAAATTAAATCTTTATTCCTTTCTCATAAAAAAAATCTTGTATTGTAGGTTAGTAATTAAACTGAGAATTTTCTAACTACGCTTAAATTGAAATGAAAAATAACCTGTTCAATATGTTTATTGCTTTAGAAATAACAAAGAAACATCCATCATCGCATATACATGACCGTTGCCTAGACAGTGAGTTCGCCTTCAACACAGCAGCTCATATCTTCATATATCCATGACTTAGACCTAATACATATAAATAGGGCCTGCTAGCGCCTGCTAAGAAACTGGGATATTATACATCAGGATTGTCTTGCAGTATCAAAAAAAAAAAAAAAAAAAAAACTGATTAGCTTAAAGGTCATCTTAAACTATAATTACTTGTTCTGGCGAATATTACAAAGTTTATATCAACCATGCCTTCACACGAACATTAAATAACACATACATTATTACTACTAATAATAAATTAATTATCGTGAGTTAAGAAGGAGCAGAGCAGTGGATTTATGACATATTGCCAGCTCTATTTACTTCTCCGAATAATTATTACTTAGTATGAGAATTCTATAATTATTCAACAATAAAAAAATAATGAGGAATGATATATTTACATGAAGAAAAACATATATGGAATGTGCGGCATTGACTTGAACTGAAAAATAAAATCGTTCTTTACTGCATTATACTAGAAGCTGATTATAGATAAATCCCAATTTCCAGCATGGCACAACTAACCACACAATATGATAATAACAATATTATCTGTATTTCTTAAATTGGCTCATTTGTAAATATTGCATGAATCGTATGGTAACAAAATAGAGGTTTTCTGAGGCAGGCAACTGTGAATGATTGGTACCGTCGAAGTTCATTTCGTACGTTAGCATTCATTAATTACAAAATTTAATAATAAACTAAAGAATTTAGAAGATTATGAAAATCGATAATTTATATTTGTCACGCAATTACAGCTATAAGACATTCCCACTATGAACCTGAAGTGCATGACGCTACCGGTAATTATGTACGAATCATCATCATCATCATCATCACACTGTTCAAATACACACGAAAAAATAAAACTTATAGAAATTTCTTTATCAATGATTAGTTTTATTTTTCACTGTTGCTAGTGCCACCACTAAGAACTAGACAAAAAACTTTGTATTTAAACCTATTGTGAAATTTATCGTATTAATCAGTCATCCTGGGATTCCCACTGCAGCTATCTGAACTCCTGTAAAGTAAATAATTGATTAGGGATTACCTTATAAAACAGTTATACTATCCAGCACCGTTCGAGTCCCAAATAAACTTCCTCGTTGTGCCTGCTGTATATTCCCATGACTGATAGAGATTATCTGACGTTGTCAGAATACCACATTACAATATTACAAACAAATCATTATCTTGGTGTAAAGTCTAAAGCCTACACTGAAATTCACGTACGAAGTCCTACTCAGGTTACTTCATTGCTTCTATTGTAATTATCAAAAGTTCCAATCAATAATTTTGCATAGGTAAAATGGCCCAACATGTAATTTTATAACCTAAATCGAATAATAGCAGGACTTGTCCCGACGCATAAACCGATTAAGGTTTTTCAAAATTATGTTCATACGTCACACCTAACAACTAATGCTGAGCTATCAACAAACTAGAATTTACCTCTGTAAGAACATTATTACCTTGAATCATATTTAACATTCAAAATTTACTCCCGTAATTCGTAAATAAATGTTGATACTAAATTATTTCATCCAAATATGTATAAAATATCTATTTTATACAGCACTATTTCTTTACTTCCTCTTTGAATTTCGCTCGTCAGTTGATTTGTTTCTATTAATTTCAGCTGCCCATACTTATAAATGGCAAGCACCGATTAAGAGAAGCAATTACAGCTATCAACGTTCATGCACTGTTCGACATCATTTGCAATATTAATAGTTTAATATTCGTAATAATTAATTTCTTTGTGTGGAAAATAAACTAAGTTTAAAATATAAATAATTACATATAATCAGAATGCACTATACTGATAAAGAAATTTTAGCTTGCATATTTGTTACTGTAGCCAAATTTTGATAAAAATTTTATAAATGTTGAAACTTAAACTTATATCTAATCATGTGTAGTCCTTAAGCAATATATACAATTTAAATTTACCTTTAATTTATCTTATTTATAAATCAAATTATTTAACTGAGAACTACAACCTAATGAAATATACGAACGGGTGAGTAACCGGTACAGCTTGGGAATACGGTTGTAAACTATAGAAAATTAATAAATTCATATCCAGACAAACGCAAATCATTTTTGTACATCGTGGAATACCATCAAAACACACGAACGATAACTCTAAGAATCAATGTCGCGGATTCTGAATGATCCGTTACAATTGTAGCTTGAAATTATGGTTTGACATCCGACCAATGTTTTGTTTCGAACAAATGGCAGAACAGAAGCAAAATATGCATCCAAATGAAGGGAGAGTGCGTCAAATAAGTCCATCATAAAGCTTTTGTATTTTTGTTAGAGAACCTAAATACTTCTGAGCACACCCTCATAGAAATAATAAATTTATTTAAATAACTGTTTCGAATTTTTTAAATACTTTTTCTTCATCGTCTTTCATTGTGCTATAGGTACTATTTAAGATATACTTTCTGTTTCGTTTACTATTGAAATAGAACTTCAAACTATTCAGTCAACGAACCAAAGATGTTCTATGTCTTGTATGCATATGTTTGCCTTTATGTCTGTTTATCCACAACTTTGTTTTAACTTAGACGTCAAGGATAATTTTTCACTGAATATGTGGTACTCGAAATGTTTACACAATCGCGTCGTTATTCATATATATATATATATGAACTTTTGTTTTGTATGATACTCAAATGTTTAACTTATCTTGAATTTTGAATTATATAACATTTTCTAACCAATTCAAAAGTAGAACATCTGCACGAACGTGAAATGCGAATGGCAAAGTAATGGTTATAGTAATGATCGCATAACAAAAAACTAACAGTTGGTTGTAAATAATAAAATGGCATAATTGCTAAGGTGATAGTTTTGAAGTCTACAACACTCGTAAATTTATGTGAAAAGTATTTGATTTTATACACATTTTGAGAACCGCCTCCATTTACTATGTTACTCACGTGGAGAAATAGAATTTAAGAAGTTATAGGATGTGTACGTAAGAAATACACGTGAGGAATGGTAGTTCATGAGATTCTGAGGAAGTATTCTTTCACAATAATTACCCTAAAGTGATATATATCTTCCTCGTCAGCAAATAAAAAAAAATATATGTTTTACTTTATTTGCAACTATTCAGCGTTGCATTCTCTCTTCACTTTTGACGTTTGTTTTATAACTCCAGACGCTTCCTGCTGAAGCTCCAGATCTAGCTTTCAATGTTAATTCATGAACACTTTATATTAAACTATATGAGAAGATTCTAGTTAACATACGAATACGTACATAATACATGTTCTTTGTCACATCTTGGAAAGACCGTTAAAGAGACCACCAGAAAGTAATGTGCATATTGCTCCATTATTGTAGTGCTCATACGTGTGTATTCAAAGAAATGGTTGTTTGAACTTAATGTTTAAACTATAATTGAGGCCTATTCCGGAAGAAGGGCACATAGACCTATGTGCCCTTTTTCCGGAAATCATTGAAAACAAACCACCATGTCATACTGTAGGTGGTGTGAAAATTTTATCTCGATATCTTTATTTTTGGCAGAGTGGCGGCATTGTTTTATGCCTTTGCACTACTGTTTTGGCGCACAGCTGACTTCAGACACTAGCAGCGGTAGCTTCTTTCTTATTTGACTTTAAAAAAGAACCTCAGCAAGTTTCAGAACTAAGAACAGTAGTATTGTTGTCAGATGCTACAGGTGGACTAAACAAACACTACAATAACAAAATGTTGTTCTTGGTTCGCTAAAGTTCATAAAGTGGAAATAATTTGTTTATATCCTCTGCGTGGACACTCGTTTAGCCAGTGCGACCGCAAATTCGGGTTTGTTCGAAACAAAATAAAAAATTTGGAGCGAATCGGATCTGCTAAGCCATGGTTAGAAGCCATCGTTACCTGTCGAGAGAATCCATCTCCTTTTGAACTGACAATGGATAAAGATTTCATAAAGAATTGGGTCTCAGCTCTTGATCCTTTCTTTCGTTCCAACCCATCACCAAAAACTTCAAACTACACCATTATGTAATATATAATGATAAAGTACACTGTATCAGGCGTTCTGCTGTGTTCTATTACGTACATGCCAACATCTTATCTTTCAAAAAGTAATATCGAAGAATTGAGTTATATTAACCCTAAGCCTGTCCCTTTTGTTGGAGTGAGAGAACAGAAATAGAAAGATGTTCGGTCTTTAATGAAGTTCTTGTCAGCTGAAGACAACAACTGGATTGAATATATATTGAATGAGTATTATTGTGATGCATTAATAGTGTGTTATTTATTCAACCAACAAGGATTTTCGAAAAAAGGGCACATAGAATTTTATACAAATACGCTTATAAATGTATAAAATATTATATATTTATCATTTAATACAAACTATTTATTAGTCAAATAGATCTTTTATATTAAGAAAGCCTGTAATAGGTATTTGCAAACTTATGCTATTGTTATATACTCTGATAAAATTTTTAAGGTTCTTTTTGTCCATTCACGAAAACGGTCTACGTGCCCTTCTTCCGGAATAGGCCTCAAATATATAGTTACTTAAACATTTTTGCACTATTTACCTTTCTAGTACGTTATATTTTATAGCATTTCCTCACTTTATGTATCTATATATCTACATGTCTCCGTAATGTGTGTGTACCCTTTTTATTTATACAGTCTCTTTTTCCTGTCTTTGTCCAGTGTGTATTTATTTGCTTTTTCGTTTGCTTTTCTCTGTACGTATGTTGTGAGTTACTTCGTTAGCGGTTTCAATATAAATGTTTTTCTTACGTTGGAAATTCTGACACTATAAAATAATTATGTATTTTCCTCAGTATATATATTCCATATTGTATCCCTGTTGGTTATTCCATAGTGTATCCCTGTTGACAAGGAAATTATGCGTTCCTTCCATTCCTACATAATATGATTCCATTGCTTTTAAATTAGAAACGGTTGGAGATAAAAGAATGAAACAGAATGTGAGGTAGGAGAGAATCGAATGAAATTATCTGTTGATTCGTTTGCTTCATAAGGTTCCCTATCATGGACCCGCATGAATTCCTCGAAGATTTTCAATAGCAAAGTATGCATTGTTTCAAGTCTTTCAAAATATATATATAGAAAAGGAACAAACAACTGTTGTTGGAAGAATTTTATCGCGAGCAGTATCGTTTATGAAACTGCTACCATTTTACTATAAGAATTTTCTTCTGAAAGAATTGACAATATTCCTATCTGGTGCTCATTTCGTATATGGCACCATGACACAAGAAAATGTTTAGTATAAAAAGTGTTTTCTATTTTTCTTACAAATCTCAGCATATTACATACCTTACTATTTCAATATCTATGTAAACCCAGAGATCCATAATGGGTGTTCAGTGAGAGCGCTTTATTCGATGCACTTATTGACGTTTTCCTACTTCGCTGTTTCCTTCAGACTCTTATGTTCATCCGTTACCGGTAGTGATTTATAATTACTTTAGTTTTAACTGGATGTGCAGGAACTCACAGTTAAACGGTAAACATTTTGTGAGACTTTTCACTGGAAGAAACTTTTCCTACAAATGTTTTTTGCTTTCTCAGGATATTTTCAATGACGTAAAGAAAAACGTGCATGTGTTGCTATTGATATTTTTCGAACGACTGTCGGTCCTCATAATAGAAATTCCTATGGCACAAATAGAACAACACGTCATTTATTGTGATATGTAATATTTTTCTATCTGACGTTTGGATTCATTATATTGTTTCCAACCTATTTTGAATTATAATCACTGGACTTTCTTCCTGAAACGTACGATACATTCTCAGTTCGATTTTATATGACGAGCCATTAATCTATTTCACAATTCTGTTCCTTCAATAGCCCTAAGCACAAGGCTATTGAAGAAATCTTTCGAATACGATTAGTCTTATTTCTTTAGTTGAGTATAGAAATGCATTCCTTCGTCTACATATTCTATTCTACACATGAAGAAGCATCTGAAAGAAAGAAAACTCAATTGAGTACAATTGTTCATTAGAGCGATAGATAGATATATAAATAGACACACACAGAGAGTGAGATTGATGTATATCATGTGCTCTAAAATAGGTATATTCACGTGCAAATTTATGGTGTATTCCTATGTGAGTAGTTACACTTTTCCTAATTCTGAATATACAACTTTAGCGTTAAAAATTCAGTTTTTCCAATTTTCTCATTGCAGTTAACTATTCTATAGTTGGAAAATGTTTGCTTACTGAAATTATGCTATTACAGTATTTCAACTTCTGCAGCTTTCACGTTTGTATACAAGTATAACACTATTGTATAAACTTTCAGCATATTGCAACAATATCTGAATTGACTCATTTTGGCTTCTGGATATTGCGGCTCTGGATAATAACATAGGAAAATCATATTCACGAATAAATTAAATGTCGACTAAAAGCAGGGAATTCGTGTTACTATTCGGTTCAAAGGCTCTCGTCGTCGCGAATTCTATCGAGAAATTTGAAGCTTAAAATATACAAAACGATAATCATGCCTGTTGCTTTGTATGGTTGCAAAACATGGTCGCTTATTCTGAGGGAAGAACATACACTGAAAGTATTTGAGAACAAGATCTTTAGACGAATATTCGGACCCAAGAGGAACGGGAATGGGGAATGGCGGAAACTCCATAACGATACATAATTTATACGGTTTACCCAACATTGTTAGGGTCGTCAAGTCTAGGAGGCTTAGGTGGACAGCGGAAAACGACCATTAGGAAGATCTAGGCGCAGATAGGAGGACAATATTAAGATGGATCTCGCAGAGATAGGAATACAAAGTAGAAACTGGATCCAATTGGCTAAGGATAGAAGTCAGTGGAGAGCTTTTGTGAACGCGGCGTTGAACCTCCGGGTTCCATAGGCCATAGAGTTAGTTAGTTAGATAGATATTGCGGCTGGTTACATTATATTCAAAATAAGCTTTTTCAACTAGCAGAACACCTGTTCCTCATATGGGAAGAATAAAGGTTTTGCAAAACGTACAAAAGATGTATATGTTATTTCTCTGGTTTAAAACAATACTTACTCATGCACCTACTATTTCATGGGAGTTGCGTAAATGCTCATCTCTTTTATGTGTCGCATTCTATATTACGCAATTTTATCGTCAGCTTGTGGCTCGTTTTAAATCTTGGTATACAATTTCAGACTCATAGTTTCGAAAATATGGTGAACGGCAAAATAACTTAAAGCATATTTTGACTCTTAAGGGTTTCATTCTCAAAATTCGTCTTATTTACAGTGAAGGAAATAAACAGATTATTTCTAGAAAACTCCCACTTTTTACATCAAATAGCTTCAGATATCTGATAAATGTCAAAACATTTGCAAACGCTCTTATCTCCTTTAATAGGCACCTTTATAAACATCTCGTCTTTTCTAAAGACTAGGATTATATGATAATATGTGTATAAAATCTTAAGGACCTATTTCTAATCATTTCCGATATCTGAAATTATTGAATCTTTAAGTAGGATATTGAATCAGTACTCTTTTTTACAGTCAATAGATTGCTACCATGTTTTCGAAAGTAATACAGTACACATCTCAGTTGTATACATAATAGTAACTTATTATTTATTTATTTACTATTATTTTACATGGCGAATTTAAGGCTAATCATGATTTGTCTCTCACTTGACCATACAAACATCAAGATTAATATGGAAATGATAAGTACTGTATTTACATAATAATAATTGAAAAAAACACACATTAAAATAACAACAAAAATTACACTCACAATCATACGCATGCATACACATACACACATACATGGACACACAAATTTTTACTAATAAACACATAATATATTTAGATACATTTACGGAACATGAGAAACAAATAAAAGGTAAGAATAAAAATACATATTTTGTCAGATATCAGTAAGCCTATAGAGATTCATAATTAGACTGCTTACCAATTTCTTGAATAGATTGATTGACTGAGATTGCCATGTTCTATGTAGAAGATCATTATATGCAGGGATACTCATGATCTCCCATTTTTATGCTTTCCTGTGCAGTACACTACTAACAAAAGGATCTTGTTATTTATGCTCAAACATCTTTACTTTATGAAATAAATACTATTTCTCAAAATACCTGGAAAATGTAGTTCTTCATCCCCAATTACAACCATGATCTATGAGCATAGTTCATTTTTTCATGAAAGTGTGCTTACTCTCTAATTGCAAAGCTATAATTCTTTTCCATCTAGTTTTCTGAATTTCATTTTATATTCATACTAGTACAGTCAATAATTCGTGGACTAGTACCCAGAATATAGGCATCCAGAATGTAGCCATTCGTGGACTGGCATCCTTGTTTGCTGTGCTCGATGTAAATGTGAACACACACATAGACAATTACACAGATCCACACTAACCTTGAAAAGAATTCTAGTATAATTTTCTCTTTTGACCTGTCTTATCTCTGGTTTTTGCGTTTTGGAGATGATGGCGATTTCCAAGTGGCTACTTGTTTTGTTAGTTGTGGATCGTAGAGGAGACGCGATCTTTCATCTGCTATTATACGGTTCAGGAACGTTCCATCAGCGTCAGCACTTCTGATCGTTAGTCTTCTCAGAATGCGTGAGACACGGCATGTTCAAGTCATCTTTCAGAATATTCTGACACGTACCACGGCTGATCCGTACTGCTGCTGCAATGCCATCTACCAACTGGAACGGTTAGCGCGCACAAGCATTACAACATCTTTGATAGTGGGTTTTGTTCGGACTGTCGTTGGTCGACCAGTACCTTCATCATTTTCTGAACTGTTGTCACTCTACACTTGCATGATCATCTGCAACGTTCCTGCAGCGGATTTGCCTAATTTTTGACAGAGCTTGATGTTTGCCCATTTCTCACACTGCGACATTCTCCAAGTCGGCCGTGGCGCAATCAAATCCTTTTACAACAGAAACTGTACGTCTGTTTACACTCTATGTGTAGACTTACCTCTTGCTGGGTCAAGAGATGAACTTCCACTGCTTCCTGCACAATATCACTTATAACTGTAGGATAACATTAGTGCCACACTGCGTCCAGTCCACGAAATTAATTACTAGTATATATATATATATATATATATATATATATATATATATATATATATATATATATATATATATATATATATATGTATATGTATATGTATGTATATCATCTCGGAACTGTAACATACTTCTAAACATCCTCTTCCTAACCTAGTTTAATTTGAATGAATTGCAGTTTCTTGTATGAGGCCTAAGAAGAGATTCTCCTGAAAACTTTGTTATATCTCTTGAACATTTTACTACAGGAAAATCCATTGTAGATATTTTGTTCTCTCTTCTTAACATCGTATCAGTATTACCAAGGAAAGCAAGTAATTCTACACCCAACTTGTAATCTACATTTGCTGGCCAGCAAGTCGTTCTGTACAAAACGGAAAGACTGAAATCCTTATCCACCCATCTTAAACAAACTTTCAGATAGGATTTTCCAGCAGAAAGAACTGAATTAATTGTGATAGTAAACGCGGTTTTCAAACAAGAACTGCCTGGGCGTGTACTGATTGTTCTTATATTTAGAAATAACACTATTTAAATAGCACAGAAATTGACATATTTTTCAGTCACAGAAATTTGGTAATCTTTTAGTTCAACGTCCTACGATTATGCCCTTTAGGATAAGGGAGACGGGTGATTAAAGAAATGGAATGACAATGGAAGAATTAGTGCAATGAGAATGCATGAGAAAACGAATAAAAAAAACAGAATTAACGCATGGACAGGATATTCTCACACAACTTTTATTTTTATAAATGGTTACACCCATTTCTCGAATTTATTACAAATTTGTCATTTTGCTCAGCACGTGTTTGACAGCCACGTTGCATGTTGGTATTGCTTGAAGAGAATTTTCAACTCAAAATGTGCACAGTGGGACATAAGCATTATAATGCAGTGTCTCTTACTACTCACAGAAAATAATCTGAAAATATATAATGTTATAGATACAAAATGCATTTAAAAGTCAAATACTATTACATTCATGCATCATCAATGGAGAACAAATGTATCTGTAAGTGCTATGCTTCAATTGTCGATTATATTTATGTGTATGTATCCGTGTGTATGTTACTTTGATTGAAACCTCTGTCCCTAGCTTCTTAATCATGTCGGAGATAAATTACAGCAAAAGTGACGGTACAAGAATCTGCCTTTATTAGAGAAACTCCTCTATGATTCGATTGTGCTAATTTTAGCAGTTTAAATTTCAACTGTAAATTGAATAAGTAAGAGTGTCATAACGTATGTCTCCTCAACGAGTTTGGTTTATCTTTTTGTTAAAAACAAATCATATTTTTCGAATTCTAGTCTTAGATGTATCATTGTTCCTCAAATTAAATTTAGTATACTTTAAAGTGGAGAACTATTTGGAAATAGAAAATACACAAGTCATTAGATTCGGGTGTAAATTCATTAATTTCATTTTAGCGAAAGACAGATTAGCATTACATATTATATTCTTATCAACAGGAGTAATCGTGAGGAGGGACGTGGGGGTACGTCGTTACCTCACTTCCAAACAAGTAATATATATATATTATATGGCTCTATTTCCTAAAATATTATAATGGGCAAAGGGCGTCATTCATTCCCTTACCTTTTCAGATCCACTTTTGCAACTTCTTAGCATTATACTAAAATTTAATCTCAACAGCGGTGCAGTGCTCTACCAAACAAGAACGACATCCAGATTAACTTGCAAAATAATACAGCAGAAATCAATTTTTGATTGACCATGTGCGGACAACTCTGTACACCCTGGCAAAAATTAATGACGATCTACCAAGAAGTTCTTGAGATTTTGTGTCTTCGGGACGGACAGACAGAGAGATTATATCAGGGATGCAAATAACCACTCGCCCACTCGTCTTGGTACCGAAGATAACTAAATGATTTCTATTGTGAGATGTGGGCTAGTAGCTTTTTCCTTGGTCTAGTAAAATTTTGTAGCTTATTTGCATCCCTGGATATATTAGCTGACACATGAAAAGAAAGAGAACTCTCTCATTCGTTGCTTTAAGGTTACAGTGTATACGTCTGTCAAGAGAAATCGCGTTCAATTATAAGTGGGGGCTCACTTGGTTCAGACCCCATGTTAAGCTATGGGTCCACATTTAATATAGCCTTAGTGCTGAACGGTACGCTAAACTCCAATTCCACCAACCAATTAAGAAACAATCACGGAAAAACTAAATACGCTGCGCTGTTTAATATAATATTAAGGGATTTACAAGTTATATATATATATATATATATATATATATATATATATATATATATATATATATATATATATATATATATATATTACTGCAATCATATGCAAATCATCTTCAAAGTAACTGTAACCAAAATTTCCGGGGGATAATGATATTAGATGATTCAGTTATCACAAAATTGTGAATGCCACTAAATTTTGCTGCAATTTGTGTGTTTTTTTATTTGTTCAAGCTTAGTGTTCGCCTTCAGTACCAAGACTGCATCAGACGCAAATCAACAGTTACAGATGGAATCCGAACCAGTACAATGCATTCAAATTTCAGTATTCTCCATCAACCAGAACATTTATCAAAGGCATATAGCTGCCTTCTTCTTACATACAAGCGCAAACATATATAGTGAGCGTGTTAGATTTAATGTCCTTATGAAAGCACTAACCCTCAAATTGGTATTTGACTCAATTGGCTCAAAAACGCAGGATGTGTACCATGTAACAGTAAGTCACCATTAGACGAACGGGTTAATTCTTGGAATCACCATAAACGATATCTTAAATTTCTTATTGCGATGTTTTAGAGATTCTATTAAAAAAATGAATTGGAAATGGTGCGAGAAAACTCAGAAATAGCTCTTCAGTATTTCTCAATTACTAGAGATCGAGTGCTTAATGGAGTTTAACGTAGCTTTGGAGCACTAAGGCTATATGAGACATGATTTTACTGTTTACTCGTAACCTACCTTCAACCTGAAATCAAACCCGGGTCTCAGGGATCTGATCTAGAAAAGAATCACATAAGTGTGATGTGAATCATCTGAAAGAAAAACTAGAATACCTTTTTTAAACTGTGTTCACGATTGAATTAGTTGAGGTTCGCGTTTAATAGAAGTAATAATTTTATTACACTCATTATTATTACACTATTATTAGCGACCCACTTATTAGCTAATTCCTAAAATATAATATACTAAATCAACTTACGTAGCATCATATTGTGGTGACAAGAAACATTATTTTTTCGTATAATAACTCAACACAGAGTTAATTACAAATGTTCGTTCCCCTCTCCCTCCATGTTAGTTGTTTTCTCTCTGGGTCTTGTTTTGTTTAACATGGCAAATCTGAATCATACCTTGTTTGAACAATTAATTACTTTCTGAAGAAAATGAAATTTCCATTTTTGTCTGTATTTTCCTAGGACTGTCGCTATCAACTGTTTGTTGCACATAATTACATTTCACTATAAAGAAAACAAAAGTAACATTTCAACAGTTTGTATTTTCCTCGAAAGAATTAATTCTTATATTAGACAACAATCAAACAAGAAAATTTCAAATTCAGAGAGCTTTGTAGTAAGATAATGTGTATTTAAACAGAATTAAGTAAAATTTACATTGTTAGTTAGTTCCTAGAAACAACTTGAATAAGAAAATGAAGAAAGAAACAGGAGTTTCTTAGCAAATGAAACCACGTTTCAGATAGTATTACCATATTTCCAAAATTTCAAACCAGTTAAGAATGCTCCAAGAACATTGCCAGAACGAGCATAAGAAGAATGAAGAGATGGAAAGGAAAGGATAACTGCGATTACTCCTACATGATAAAGTAAATCTTTTTATCAATATTTTTTCTTTCTCGCAGAAAATTCGCAAAATATCATCTCTCTATGACTGGCGATTCCCGAGATATTCCTCCTTAAATCTCCCGAAATTCGAACTTTATGGGGCGATATCTGAGGACGATGACCAGTTAGCCAGTGGCTAACGATTACTATATGTTCACCGCCCTCTTAGGTAATGACCAACACCAACATGATCTCTCTATGACTTATAGTTCTCGAGATATGCCTTCTTGAATCTCACGACATCGGTACAATTTTTGGCGAATATCTCGGGAACGGTAAGTAATAGAGAGATCATATTGGTGTTAATACGTAAGAGGATGGTAAATATTTTGGTACCGATATTAACTACTGGCCAGTGGCCACCGGTTACTATTTGGTATCAAAATATTTAGCATCCTCTTAGGTATTGATTAACACCAAAATCAATTCTCTATAACGTACGATTCCTGAGGTATGGCTCCTTAAATCTCCGGAAATCAACCCTTTCTTGGCCAAGTCTTGTAAACGGTAAGAGTGATGGGGAAAATTCTATCACTTCCTCAGATACTTATTGATGTCCTATCGAGTGGAGGGCTCAAAATTGAAAAAAAAATGAAAATAACAAACACACCCACGCAGTCATAGAGAATTCAGTAACGTATTTCTTAAGTTCGTTGAAACGAGGGGAAGGAACTATGCAAACGTTAATTTTATGACGTGGTTTTCGCGTATTTTTCATTACCTCAATCGTTCTTCATGGTATCTAATCTAGAATGATAGTAATCTCTACATATTGTAAGTTTTAAAGTATCTAAATATGCTGATACCATATTTTGCAGTTTAATAATTTTAGTTCCTTCACTTGCTTGTCCACTTTATATATAAAGTTGAAAATACTCTTTCAAATACTGTATTGTGTTCAAACACGGTAAAGAAATACTAATTTACCTTACCATTTGAAGACAATCGTCAGGAAAAAGAACTTCTGTTGCAATGCAAGAGCATCATTAAACTGTACAATTGCAGATTAAGCCATGTTTTCTAAACTTGTGCAGTTAAATCATATGTTCGACTTACTTGACAATGTTTGGAGGAGAGCAAGAGAAAAAGAATTGAAAAGGGATTGGAATGAACTTTACATGTGAAACAGAATGGAACAAAATTGCCTGCTTTCTCTTGTTTCTTGAAGCAACATTTTGCTTTGGTCATAACAGCGAGCGAGAATTAGCATTTTAGTAATAATTAACCCTCGGACTACCAATGGGGCGGGGGGTAGTTTGTGCTCACCCCAGTATGTTTCTTGTAATTACTCCTCTAATCGTTTCTTTAAAATTATAAAAAAAATATGTTATTGCTCAACATGTTTAGCTAAAACGTATACCTTATTATGATGCAAATTAAATGAGAATGGGTCTCATAAATGTGCTATTTTATTCCTCCATTGATAGAAGATGTGACGGACAATTAGAAGTGTCACTTCTAGAAGACAGTATAATTAATAGCTGTATTCCGCCTTGTTTGACTTTGGCTGTAAGTCTTATTCCATGTACTGTTCACTTCAATCACTGAAATTATTTTTGTGAGAGTTTCACGTAAGCGTATCACATAAATTTGTTAGTTTAAGTTGGTGGACACAAAGTACCCCGCTCCATTGGTAGGAGATGTGACTGACATTTAGAAGACTCACTTCTAGATGGCAGTATAATACGCAGCTCTTAGCCTTATACCGTGTACCGTTTGCTTTAGTCACTGTAGATTTTTGTAAGAGTTTCTAACTTGTTTCTTTTGCGAGATATATTTAATCTTAACAGGTGGGTACAAAATTCCCTACTTGGTAGCCTGTCTTACAACAAATACCTAGGTAGACCGAGGATTAAACTGGGGCACAAAGAAAGGGTTCCTAGAACGGTCAGTATCTGGTAAAAGAGGGTGACATGATAAGTCAGTTTCCGAAAAAGAAATGTACTAGAATTGTACATTGTGAAGATTATTACAATGTACTTACTTTACGTAGCTCAGTAGCTAAGGACAAGTATTGTATGGAAACTATGCGCATGAATAGATCATATTTAATAAATTACAAGACCACTATATTCTCGGCGGGAGCTCATGTGGTTCGGATTCTACGTTAATCAGTACGTCCACGTCTCATATAGCCTCGCTGCTGAACGGGACGTTAAACTCAAAATCAACTCAACAAGACCACTATATTTGATAATAATAGATAGGATTGAATAAGTCGTTGTTCGCTTTCCTGCACAAACAAATCTCCACTTGCAAATAGTATTTGCGTCATTCTTAGAAGTACCTACGCGTGTCACCGCCTGAAAGAGACAGGAAAAATAAATATGCATTCCGCAACTTAATAGTGTATTTTTGCATTTAAATTGCTTAAATACATAAATAACATGTTCCCAGAAAATAAACAATATCGTTGATAAAATAAACAACATATTTACCCACATAGTTTGTGGTAACAGATGAAAAGGCTCGGGAGAAAGAAACGACTGTTTTGAAAGAAAACTCCAAGTATGGTTCTACGGCATTTTTTTCTTAGAAATATGAGGTGTTTATTTTTTTTTAATATTTCAACTTTAGTGAAGAAATAACAGTACGTTCATCTTTCTTTTCCCATTATAACACGTAAAAGACATTTAATTAAGACATTCTGAAGAGAAAAATGCGAGAAGCTGAAGAATCAAGGATAATCTATTATTCGATAATAAAGGAAAAGTACAAACCACTGAACGCAATGAGTTTTCTAGTTTGAACGAATTGTTTGTAGATTTATTAGAGTCATGTTCTACGACATAAATATTTCAGTGAAAATTTAGTTATGTGAACAATAAGAATTCTGGAAATGTAGTAGTTAGAATTAAGGGAAGAAATTTGTCATTTAGAATGTATACATAAACTAAAATCTGATTCTCTCGACAACAATTATGCACAAATTAAGAGACACGTAAGAGATATAAGCGAGGTATAACCAACACAAATATATATTTCTTGTTTTTTAATCTGTTTTCAGTTTATGATGCAATTCTCGTGTTTGCAGCTTAAACTTGGAAACCCCATACAACTTGTAGCGCAATATATAAGCTTTCCAATGGTGTTTCTTTCACGTTTCTAGTGAACATATTAACCATTTTATGACAATTTTTAATAATCACTGTATCTGAGAAAATGCAATTTTTTTGACATTTTTGAACACTCTGTATGGAGAAACTTTCAGGGGGAGGTAATATTTGGAATTTTTAATCTCCCACTGTAATAAAACTGTACACCAATTTTTACAAAAACCTGAGATGGTCAAGTCTGATGACTTGTTGATTTGACATGAGATGTTCCAGATATAACTTTCAGGAAACTGATAGAGCGGTTATTCAACTTGCATGACCAACAGGACATGTTGGTTTGCATAACTTATACTTGTTAGCTAGGAATGTAGAATCCATTCGAAAACCAATGAAGATAGCTACAAATTTACTCAACATAGGACACATACATGTAGCATACTGTGAAGTGATTTCTTGTCTCATATCTAGGGATAAGGCGTTATAACAAATTCAATTTTTCTATCTCTGCGTTCGACGATATAGGGTGATGATGCCACTCAAGTTTGCCCTTTCAAAGAACCCACGTGGTTTTGAATAGCTTAGAAATATCCCTGTCTTTGCTTTGCAATAGTAGAATAAATATTATTAGTAAAGTTTATCAGTACAAAATGAATCATTTTTTTAAAATTACCTTGCGGAAAACCGGCAATGAACAACTCGCTGGTCAAATAAAAATATCTCATTGTCAGTTTTTAATATTGCATGATAAGACCAAATTACCGGTGATGGACCTAACCATATATTTCAATGAACAAAAGAAGAATACACAGGAGGTTGCACAAAACATGTACACTCATGTTCAAAATTATTGTCGCATATCTATAAATATGTTCCTGTAGGAATATAAATTGATAACGAATTCGCCCGGTATTTCTTATAATGTTAGTATGTGTAATAATCGGCAGACATGTATGTGGCAAATTTCATGTCAAAAGAGTAGTAAATAAGAACAATAAAACGAAAATAAAACCTTCTTGTCCATTTAGCAAAATTTTGTTTTACTCATTCTAATTTTCTTATTTATAATCCTTTTCCTATGAAATTGACCACAAATATAGCTTTCCCGATTATACAGATAGTATCAGTATTAAACGTACAGTGAAAATTCAATATCAAGTTATATTCTTACAAGAAGACAGTTATAGATAAGTGAAAATCATTTTGGACATGAGTGTACATTTCACAGGAATCAGGTTTTAATAGAATTTAACACCGTCCATAACCGTCTCGGTGCAAAGATCATCATATTCGTTTGGTGCCCAGGAGTTAACTGAAAGAAAAGCACAGTACTTACACACTGGAAATCGAGTAATAAGACTTTCTCAAGATAGACTTCCAAATAACGTTTTGATACATGTTATATCTACTTGCATATTTTTCACATAAGGAAATTTGAGGGTCACGCTCGCACGAAAATAACTACTGAGTTCCGAAACAAGGACATACATGTGTGAAAGCAGTGCGTATCCATTCCAATTACCGGCATAACCATATATGAATAAATCATGGGGCCAGTTGAACGGTAGTGTTCAGAAGTCTAAGAACTAGTAATCTAGATAAATAGTAAGAAGATGCAAATTGCATAAATGGCATGTAAAAACCTTAAATAGATTCAATTTATTAGTCATAATCGTCATTAAATATGCTGTGGATAAAGAAATGGAACATTTTTTCTAATGGTAGAGGACGGACATGGTAATAGAATTCTACATTACGAAAATACACACGTTCATATCTAGATGACAGAAACAGATTTCTGTAGCAAGGCACTGCACTCAGAAATAGTGCAGGCAACATTAATACACACCTTGTAAGGTTTAGATAATATTTGAGGATAATTCCCTAATGCCTTTTGAATTGCATGCTTCACATTACGGTAGACATCACTTAGCAGGAGATTTAAGATCAAATCAACAAATCTACGAAAGTGATTTAAGTTTTATAGACCGTTTCATTGAGACACAATATCTATTTCTGAATCAATGAAACAAAGAGTGAAAAGTTGATGGAAATTTGATTCTTTAGAGTAACGATGATAGAAATTTGATTCTTTAGAGTACGAGAGCCAGATTTAAGATCTCGGGAAAACAAGCAAACGAGGGGCTGGACTAGTAATTTTCTGTATACCGAAAAAGGTATTTTTCTGGCCCTCAGCTCGTACATTACTTGAACTACATGTACATAACAATACAAGATCATCTTACCACAATTCAATACAATCAATCTTTTTTACGCACCTTTCTATCCTTTCCTATTATGGGGCAGATTTTTCATTTGTTTTACAGATTTTCTTTCCTATATCTTCCTACTTACATTTCAAACGTATCCCTCCTCTAGGTACTTTTCATTCTGCAATCCCTTACTTAGCTACTAGCGTGATTTCTCTATGAGAGTATTTTGAGCAATTTTTACAGGATGTTGAAGGATACAAGTATCTGCAGGATATAAATTCAACAAGATTCATTCTTAAAGGAATCCACTGTAAAAATTATATAGTAATTATTGACAACATCCAAAATACTTAGAATGGCTACATTTACAACGTATTCCTAAATCAGAATTCCATTACCAACTGTCTTATAGTAATGACTAAGAGTGACAACATTGACTAAGAAAGTTCTCTTGTTTTCTGTGGAGGTCTGTGTTCCATTGGCCCTCACATCGTGTGTTGAATGCAAATGGAGATAAGGCGAAGGAGAGTTGTTGTGTCGTTGTATCTAACAAACTACTTGGTTGTGGCAGCTCAGTTGCACCCTGAACTTGCGTAAGGACAGAGTAAACACGGGGCCTCAACAGAGCGTCATAAGGGTGTATATGCTATACGAGTTCAAACAAGGGTCAAACGTTGCTTCAGGGGTCGGAAGATATGAGGTTCTCTTGATTATGCGAACAGTGAGCGGTGATTAAACAAGTTTAAGAACGGTGAAAAAGCACTCGAAGAGGCACCATGTGCCTGAAGACGAACTCATGTACAAAATGAAGATCTTTGAGCAACAATTGAGGCGAACAGTAGCCAGACATATGAGGAACTGGTAGTACAATTCAGTTTGAGTAGAGAAACAATTCGGCAGCCCCTTCATCAACTTTGGAAGGACTACAAGTTGGGTCGAAAGGTCCCACATGATTTGACTCCGGGCCGGAAAGAAACGTGAGCAGACACCTGTGTTTCATCGCTGTCTCGTCAGGGGAAGGAGCAATTTCTGGACCTAGTGTTGACATGTTATGACGAGTGGTTCCTGTAAGAAGCTCCACGGTGCCGTCATCATTTGTTAGCTTCCCATGAACTGTATCGGAAACAGCCGAAAACAGCACTGCACCATAAGCAGGTCCTCCTGGGTATTTGGATCGCTGCATTGTGCATCAGGAACTGCTATCAGCTGGTCAGAGCAACAATGCAATTTTGTACTGTCTGTAGTTGAGCCGTGTTTAAGAAAAACTCAAATTCTGGAGCCTGATTTTTGAATCGCGAGGGAGTCGTCCTGTCAGAGGACGACCCTAAGCCCCACGTGGCTAGGATGACCCGGAGCACCATTCTACGCCTTGGATGGAAAACACTTTTGCATCCACCATACTCCGCGAATATTGCACCGTCCGGTTACCACCTAATCCATTTCTTGGACAATCATCTTAGAGGACGCCAGTTCAAATCCCTAGTAGAGGTGCAAAATGCATTTGACACCTTCTTCGCTTCACGACCCACCAAGTTCTACCAGGATAGAACCCAAATCCTTACAGAACGTTTCGAGAATATCTTAGATGCTGATGGGGACTATTTTTGATCTTGGGAGCGCGGTGGCTCAGTGGTAGAGCGTTCACCTCTGGTGCTTGGTGTCCTGGGTTCGATCCCAGCCCCCGCCAAGTGAACTTTGTGGTGGACAAACACCGTGCTCGTGGGTTTTCTCTGGGTTCTCCCGTTTCCTCCCACTTTCTTCATTCCATCATTTCACTCACCTCTCATCATCACCGTCTCCTTTAGCCTAACCGGCATAACCGTGGGACGTAAAACTCAAAGATTTCATTTATTTTTTTTATTTTTGATCTTCGAGATATGACTTAGATGAGATATCGATGTTCGAATGTAATGGGTGAAAAAAACGTCAGAACTTTCTTGGTTACCTGTATAAATATAAAATTGAAATTCTTGTTACATTCATTTGTAAAATATGGCAGCAAAAGTTTAGAAACCCCTACGATGATAGTATTAATTTCAAACGCTACGAATCAAAGCTTTGCATTCTATTGGCTTTATTTCTTTAATAACCTATAGTGACTGATTTATCCTCTATCAAATCTAAACCACGTGTAACGTCTGAAAGAGTACACTGGTGAATTAGAAACGATGTATAAAACATCATTGTGTTGAATTTGTTTGTAACTCGGTGTGTTAATCGCGTCAAACGACGTCGCCAGTGTTCTAATTTATAATTGTTCTAAAACTGGATAGCAAAATGTTAGTCATATTTTTCGTTAACCTACCTTTATTTACTTATTGAAATAGCATCCCGTTGACCATACACGTTGTAACTGATGCAAACATCCCGAGTCGTAATTCCACAGGGAAACTGTGTCGTTGTGTTGTTCTCACATTGGTGTCAGCTCAATGCACATAAAACCACTCACTCACTCCAGTTGTTTACACAATACCTTTCCTGAAACTAATGTAATGCAATAAAGCACAACTGCTTCAATACTTAGCTAAAGTAGTTGCACTTTCAAGAGTAATACTTTCCCATAATACAGGAATTACTGTTGCACTTATTAGTTCTGAATTCACATTGTGTGTGGCAACTAAGTTCATTATTAAGGATACTACATTTCATTCTCTTTGTCTTCTTCTGAACGTTACTTCTTTAGATTTTTGTGATCAAAACCTATAATCCGACAGTAAGAGATGAACATTTTTTTGTTCATTAGTGGGTAACCATTGTACGGAGTTCATTGTACCCATTGTCTCCACTCAAACCGATTCAGTGAGTTATAATATCTAGTATCTGCACTGAGATAAAGGCAATTGTACAATATTGCCCTTCCTCAATAAGTATTCGATTTATATACGATTCACCATCAATGTACATTACAATGGTTAGCTTCCAATGTCACTTTATTTCTTCCTACTTTCTCCACATTGTTCACATTTTCCTCTATGGATATATATTTGATTTCAAAGCGTACATCTATCAATAAAGAATCCTCTCTATTGTATGTGCAAGAGCAATTGATTCATAGCCAGATTCCTCAAGTAGATCATAGCGTTCGTAACTTCCTCTTCTAAATCGCCAATCTTCAAAACTAGATCGTATTGATACGTTGTTTCTAAAATGCATTGGTATTCAAAAGTAGATAATATTGTTTCAAAAATTGTTCCCTAACACTTCAGTCACCATAAGTAGAGATGCTTTTATGTAGTTTGTTCCTCTAATTCACCGATCTTCAAAACTAGGTTGTCTAGAAAACTGTGTAATACGTTTTCCTAATGCGCCAGTCTTCGTAAGTGGGATCGTTTTGTTCCTTAACGTGCTTCACTAATTTGTTGACTTAACAAGTAGATCAGCTAGTTCTACAACTTGTTCTCCTATCTCGTCAGTCTTCACAAGTAGATCACATTATCTGTGGCTGCTTCCTCTAATTCATCAATCTTAAAAGGTAATTCAACTTGTTGGTAATTAGTTTCCCTAACTCGTCAGTCTTCAGAAGTTACTGGCCTTGTTTCGTAACTTGTTCTCCTAGCTAGTCATTTTTCATAAATTGGTCCTCTTGCTCTGTAGTATTTTTCTTGAAGTCATCGAATTCACAAATAGATTTATTCGTTCAGTAACTTGTTCATCTAATTATTTGATACCTCTAATTATTTGTCTACAGAAATATTTCGACTTCTGTAACTTCTTACCCTAACTCGCTAGTCTTCATAAGGAAATCAGTTTGTTCCGTAGCTTGTTACTCTAATTGCCGGTCTTAAAAATTATGTCATCTTGTTTCGTAATTGTATATGCTAATTCCCCATTCTTCACAGTAACCACGTTTTGTTCCATGACTTCTTCCTCTCGTTAGTATGTATCCAGACCTTGGTAGGACCGAAATATAATATTTGATCCGTCTATAATTCATAATGCAATCCGTCTTCTCCTTCCCAACCTTTCTTTTAAAATCCCCACTTTCCTCCTTTTCAATACCCCGATCATCTTATGGAACTATGGCTTGATCGTCATGCCGTATGAATGTTTCTTCGATTAGATCCTCTTCATTACTTAGGGTTTCCTGTACCGGTCAGAGATATCAGACCAAGTAACCTAAGTACTTGTTACTCCTCTTTGATTTCAACTACCTTGTTCAAAGTATATAGGTTCAAGACTCTAAAAACGCATTTTTAAATCATCAAATCAAAGCCAATGTGCTACAAAAAGACTAGTGACTAATATTAGTCTCTAACTAATCAACTCCGCTAAATTATTAATGATCTAGACAATATATCATGTTAATCACAGCATGTTTAATTCTGAAGGTCATAACATGATTTTTTTTTAAATCTTAGTTACTAACTACACAGTATAAAGCCTATTTAATTATAACTGTTCGAACACAAAAACAATATTTTGATACTTTTATTTGCACTTAGCTACTTTTTTACAATAAAATTGGTGAAACGAAGTATATAATATATGGCACCGTGCATAACACACTCATATTAGTGTGTTGTATGAAATATCTTAGAGACAAATAAATTACATTTTATAAGTATCAAGTATTCTAGTTGTTCAGTTACTAGAATACTTGATACCCAATTTTCGAGCTTAAACAAGTATGTAATACTGAGAGTCAGTCAATACGGATTACATTTAAGTTGTGATTTCACTACACGTGCCGATGGCCACCAATCAATTTTCTCTTTCCTCGAAGCTTTTAAGTCTCCAACACAATCTTCTCAGATTTCTAATTGAGTTTTACGCTTCGCATGACGGAACGTTCGTCACATTAGACAGCTCTATAAGGAATTATTACATAAAGCCGGCTCTGACCTAATCTTCGCAGAACGTGTGCTTTTGTGCAAAATTCTTCGAATTTATACCATTCACTTTTACGCGGAACAGGATATTTTAACGGCACATATGTTTAAAGTATAACCTACAATATATAATTCATAGAGTCCCATTGAATACAAAAAGCAGTCATCCATTCATGTTTCGAAAGATATTTTTGAAACCTTAAGTTGGACATTTCTTCAAACTTGAATTAAAACGATACTCTGAAATTGTTGTTGTTTGATGTAGTTCCATCTATGGGTAAGATTACAGAAGCTTTTAGAAAGATGTACTGTGGGGTCAATGATATTGACAAAAGATGTAACTTTCATATACAGGGCGCTTAATAACGACATCGACAACGTTTAGAGGACTATTCCTGACACCAAGATAGTACAAAAGTATAGACCAACCTTGATGTAGAAAAGATCTCTTTCGGCACTATTACCAGTCGCAAATGTGTCGGAAAAGTGCAAAAAAAGACATAAGTAGAGACAAATGTCGGATTGAAGTAGAAAAAATGAGTGTCAATTACTTTTGGTCGTATATTCCAAACATTCCTATATTCCAGTCCCCAATATTCCAGTAACGCACAATTGTATGTTGTTTAGGGTTGGCTCAAGGGCTAACCCCCACGGAAAATGGAAAGTTGTTGGAGTACTTTGTAAAAAAATTAAAAGGAAAATAAATAACAATTAAGTATGAAATTTCTAGGAACCAATTCCACAATACATGGTTCACGTTAGAATAACACTGTTAGAATTTAAAAGAAGAAAAGATACATCATATTGATTTTATGTGTATAAGTACCAAATAAATTCTCTTAGCAATGAAAGTCCCTTTGATGAAAACGTCCTTTGAGTCATGGTAAAAGGTTTATCAATTACGAAAACTATTTATGTACGTATGTTGATGGGGCTTCAAGCTTTCCTAATTGTAATTAGTAAGAATGTGTTGCAGTTTACGAACAATCCATCATTTTAATTCCTCCCTTCTGATATATTTGTAAAGCTTAGAATCTATTCTTTGTTTGACTTCCTGTTATACGACATTTTTACCTTCCCTATTACATTCATTGTTTCTGATTGTTTTACTGTTTACTCTTGAAGTTTTCCTACTTGCAGTTTCGTAGCGTTTCCTTCGTGATAACCTACTAGCTTTCTTGCCTTTTGCTATGTTCTGAATTATGGAAAAGTTAAGAATCAATGTCAACGCTAGGTTGGGGAATGCAGGATAAGCTCCTGCTTCCGGTTATGACTCTTGACTTTATTGTAATACAGATCAAGTAATGCAAGACTGCCGTTTTCAGTACAGAAAGAAAATGCAGCCCCACAATATGTCCTATTCTTCTCTTCAGCCCTCTCCCATATAAACTTATGCTAGCATCGTTACTGTAAATAATTCATCAGTGAGTTCGTGTATCAGTTTCTTCCAATTTAAAATATTTTTCACTGAATGTTTTCCACATGAAAATATATTTATTGTTACTCAATGAAGCGGTCTATATAACTTAACTCACCACTGACAACTGTGTAAGTCTTGATGAAATTGATCTTGAAGCACCTGCTAAATAATCTATATCATAATCTGAAATGCGCTACGAAGGGTACCAAGTAAATATCCTGAGATATTGATATACAGACCATACCAATTCTAAATTGAAGTTGCATCTACTAATTTCCGTATAAGCCCCTTTCTACTGCATGTTTTTTTTTCTTTTTTTAAGGCTATGACCTTCTTTACTTCCGCGTTATAGAATTCTATTTTCTCGTCCCTCTACTATTAGAAAACTGTATGAATTACTACGTTATCTATATAATACATCCAGCTAATACCTACGATTAATAAATAAAAGATGTCTTTCTCTATTTGATGATGCATTATCTCACATTAAACTACAAAAATTATTCTCATCAATATGAATATTACGGATATCTCCCTCTCTTTCTCTCTCTCTTTTCTTTTTCTTTTTTTTTTATTTTCTTTCTTTTTTTGCTATTTTCATACGATCACTTCTTCTGTACAAATAATAAAAATAATAATATGAATTAAAAACTACCTTACGGAACAATCAACAACCTGTGCGCAAACTCTCAAGGGACGTAGGCTACCGATTGAGAAAGATTAATCTTTAAAAACGTTCTTACATTTTCAGACGAAGATAACTCTTTGAACTCAACATTTTGAATTTCTGTTCTTTTTGTACATTAATTTATAATATATATTATTTATTATACCGATACTTCTATCAAACCCATAGTTCTTCCTCCAAAGTGAGAATGTGATGACTTAAAGACATCGTTCTCACTCATGGTAGAAGGAGTACTTCGTTCCATCTCAGACCATGTAAGTTTGTGGAGGACAACACTGCAAGATTCTTGGCTTTTTCCGTTTGCTACACTCAATTATTCCGCTGTTTCTTTAGCAATAATCGGCTTTCATTTTTCATCTATATCTTTAGTCTAAAATGCATAATTTTCAGACGTTTAAAGAGTATTTGATTTTACTTTTTTTCTGTACTGAGACAAGTTAGATTATATATATATATATATATAAAGTCGCGGCCACCGTTAAGCGACCCTTACCCATAGTCTTAGTAAGAAACAGCTCCTTCCACAAGCATGACCACAAGTGACCACAAAAGTGTTTTCTGCACGTGCTGAGGGACAAGATTGTCACATTTTTTCTTGAAAATCTTTGGACACCATATGTTCTTTCTTCTAGAGAGAGCCATTGAGAAAACCGTAGTAGAAACGTATTGACTCGTGAATTGTGTAATAAATAGTGATCTAAGAAAAATGTTATGATCGAGTGCCAACAAAATTCAAATAGGGCGAAAGTACCAAAACTGAACACGAATTATTTATGAGTTTTTAAAAAGATATATACACTATTAAATTTAAAAAAAATAAAAAGATTATATCTAAAGTGACTTACTCATCAATACCTTACTCAAACTATTATAGATAGAAACATGGATTTGCACAGAATATTCCTTTGTCAAAAGACAAGGGCTAATAAAACAATTTTAAAAATATATGTCCTATAGGGGACAAAGAGGAGTTCTTTTTTTTTACTTGAAATAGAATATATATCATAAATTCTTGATGTTAAGAAGATGGAACTAGGGGATAAATTCTTCATTAAAATTAACAGAAAACATGTTTCAATGATTGTGAAAACTTCGCTCGTATAGTAGAAAAGAGGGGGTTTGTATTAATATTCAAATTTCCAATTATTTGTTTAGAAAATGTCGAATGTGAGGATTCGCTTAAGAAGGAGTAAAATTCAGCACATACACTTCTCATTAAAAAAAATACAGGCCGCAACTTCGGATTTTCTTTCTTTTTTTAAAAAAATTCTGTTCTTGAGAAGGGGAAATGAGGTCAATTTCTATAATATTATAATTTAGTTTTACTAGAGAAATATTCTCAGGTAATTAGAAACAAAGATTAGTCAAAATGTCAGCAAAATTGCAAATTTGATTAGCACTCGCTTGATAAATCTGTCAGTACCGAAACTTAAAATAAAATTGAAAACAAGCTGTTGAGAGTGATATCTGTAAATACTTTACTTTTGTATTGAAATCAATGCAATTCAATTGAGTGCAAGTATCTTACATGAAAACGTATCCTAAGGTTAGTGACGTGGGCTGGGTTTATGGTTTCATCATTGAAGCCAATAAACTGGTGATATTAAATAAATGTTGTTTAGAATTATTTTATATTATTCCGATATGTGATCTTCTTTGATTAAAGTAACTGGTTTGGGACGCGCAAAAGCTATTTAACTCAGACTTGACTAGTGTTGTCCACGAGAGGAGACGTCTTGTTAAGGTTTAAGAAGTATCGTCCTGTCTCGATTCTCAAATAATTCTTTATCCTCTCTTTCGAAAATTTCCTCGTTTCTTAAGTAATTTTATATCCTTGACTTTTGAGAGTAATGTACGTCAATTTTTGAACTTAGTAATAAGAAAATTAAATGCTTTGTGGGGATAAGTGTTGAATAATTAGCATTAATTAAAAAAGATACATATCGCCCTGATTTCTTAACCAATATTCATATCGAAACCAGACCCTAGCTAAGGGTAGCTTCGGCCACCTTCAGCCTCCTGAAACTTTCGTGTTTTGCTTCCTCTGCTTTGCTTCGCTTCCAAGTACACGATTCTTTTATTTGTTACTTAGACTTTTCTGGCCAGAAGGACCAGATTGCTTATCATCTGGTACCGCCGAAAGAAATTAGACATTTCCAATCAGCAAGAAAATACGTAGACACCACCAGCATACTACAATCTCTTCGAACAAAATCTCAAGGGAAAGTAGAGAACTAAAACTTACCAGCTGACAACTGTGAAAAACATTGATGGTCATAAACAATAAATTGAAGCGTTCTATAAGGAATGAAATTTTTTGAGAAAGCATTCCAAGCTAAGATTTTCACTTCCTTCTCTTCGTTTCTTTAATTTGCAAAACAATACAAAAAAAAAGTTTTAACTTTTAACTTCTTTTTGTGCTGTTACTCAATCGTGGATGAAGACGTAAGACATACTGTCTTTCCTTCTTTCTTTCTATATATATATATATATATATATATATATATATATATATATATATATATATATATATATATATATATATATATATATATAGGCCCTATATATTATAAACTTTAAAAAACATGCTTAAATTTACAAATATATGATTCATTTTATTATGGCTTGCAAAAATCGGAAAACTATAGAGGGAAGAAAGGAAAATCACCCTACTACCTGCCTTTAGTTGTAAACTATAACGCCAAAAGTTAGGCTCTTGCAGAAATTGAGAATAAATACCTTTTAAGTGCGTAAATTTTTCCCTTTCAATACTTTTTTTTCCTTTAAAAAATGTCATCCTGAAGAAAATAGAATCCGTTTTTAAAAAATGAGATACTTCGTTAGCTCATTTTCTCTACATATATTTTATGGGCAATAAATAAACATATCACTTTATCGAAAACTTTCCAATACTAACATAATGCAAGTTGTGTCTAGGTTGAACTAAAAAATAAGTTTTTACTTCAGCTGTTCCCATATGACAATCTGGAATGGAAACCTTCAAAACAGAGAAGAACTAGTTTATTCAGTTTAGAAATCTGGCATCATTGAGTCCTTCGCGACCTCCAGTGCAGTTTGCGGTTGCTAAGCCACACGGGGTAGAGGAAAGTCTTCCTTCTTCCAGGAAAAATAGTCGCTTATCCATGGCCCCGACTTATATATATATATATATATATATATATATATATATATATATATATATATATATATATATATATATATATATATATATACTTCTTTCAAAGTGGGACAGCATTCTTCTTACTTGAATGATGTACTTTGGTTTTTGTTCATGGAAATATTGTACTTGATTTGAATTTCAGTTTCCTCATTCCTGGGGATTTTAATAAACTATCCCAGGAATTTTTTAGTCCCTTGTGTCGTTCCTGCACATATCTTCCACTAAAAATGATTCACAGTATTTTCTTTTACCTTACTTCAATCCGAACTTTTGTTCTCGACTTTGCATTTTAGCATTTCCTGATGGTTATATCACTGAAAGGAAACTCTTCTATTAATAGCTGGTATATACATTCTGCCCTATGTAGATGTCATTTACCACCTCCTAAACGTTGTCGGTGTTGTTTGGAAACACATTGTATATTATTGTTGAGAAAGTTATTAAACTTATCAATTCCACAATTTTAAAAGCGTTTAAGGGGCACAATAAAAGCTTATGTCGATTTTCATATCTCACACTTCAGTAAATCCTTATAATGGGTACTTGTTCAATAAAGAAAGGGAGTTCTAGATGTTTTAGAGAGCCCTCATCAGAAAAGGAAATTGTGAGTACATTGAAATACGTTTCCACTTATTTTTATATAAAGTTTATAAATCACTTGTTGTTCTTCTACAAACCCTCGTATTGTACACTTTCAGAAACAAGAAACGAAAATTAGATCTAATAGAATCAACACCAGTTTTCCAACTTACAGTAGAAGCGCAAATTTCGAAAACGCTGAAACAAGTGTTCCCTTAGTTATGAAGAAGAGTTTATAAACTGATTTTGTTTCATCACTAACTTAAGAAAATCCCACATTAGTTATTTCGGTTATAAATGAAGGGAAATTTCAATGGCATAGAAATTCGCCCTTTCCGCTCGCTTAGTAGCAAAATTTTCCACTTTCTCTCTCAGTTTTACTAGTAATGTAATAAGGTTATACCTATAATACTAGACGTTGACTCACCTTTTCATCGAAGTGTGCATTTCGTATTACATTCTTGAATATTTTAAATGTTTATACTTTTAAAAAGGCATCATCACGGAAACTGCATCGAGAGCGAACCTATTGATTGCTGGAGTTAGAAATTTAAGTTTCTCTTTCATAATTATAGAACGGAAACAGATATTTACTGAGCAAAGACAAATCAGCTAGCTGTAATGAAAAAAATAAAGTATAAGATAATTAAAACACTACTGTTTAATGTAAAACCAAATCTACTTGTCGTGTTTGTATCTGTGACAAATATTCCTACTAGAATCAAACGTGGACCTACAAGAGAAGGAAATTCGTGCATTAGCTAATGATTAATTAATATGTTCAAATGGTCCTTTTGCTTGGTGTAAAATATAAACAACATGCATCTCACAGAGAATTAAATCAAACATTTTTTTCCTAAATTAATTCACTGGATTCCTAGAGCACCAGCCTACTTGAACTCAATGGAAAATTTTTTTGTGCAGAATTTACAAGAACTCTACAGAAAAAATCGCCTGAAAAAATAACCAATTAAAGTTGATTAGTTATGGGAGCTAATTCTTAATGAGTGGGAAGGGGTGACACGTTTACACCGATACGTAGTCACCTTAGTTAACTCTGTACCAAGGCGACCAAGAGCCGTAATATGTACTACACAACATACTATAGTACTCGCGCTGAGTCGTGAATCTTGGGCTCTAAACCAATCATAGAAATATTTTGCCTGAGCTCCAACACATCGGAAAACTTCGGTACAACTCGTGAAGCCGCTTCCCGAGCGCACACTTGGGGAAACGTCGAACAGCTGAAATTCACCAACAATGTTGCCAAACTTTGAAGACATAGTAAACGTGTATATAAAAAAGGCATTTAAAAATTGCCAATAATAACACTACACAACAATAACTACTGTAACAACTATTATAAAATGGTAACAATACCACAAATAGTAACAACGAAAATATAACGCAATAAAAAAGAATTAACAAAACGGTACTTGACGCCAATCCGACAACACTGTATTCTCGGGAGATGTTTTTTGTGCAGCGCGAGAGATGATACTGACAAAATTTGATGGGTGGGTGTTGACGACTGGAACACACCCTCGCTTTCTATTGGGTGGTGGTATCGGTAGATCTAAATCAAGCTTCACGACTCGGCGCGAGTACTTTAATCTTGAATAAAGTCACAGACAACACAAAAAGCGCTCTCCATGGCTGCCTAATGGCATCCGTTTCTCCCATAACTTGACTTTAGTGCAGACTTATAATTTCCCAGCATACTTCTACAATATATCAAAATTATTTACCAGTAATAGACCCGAAGTTTCTCTTGGGCAAGGGGTTAGTGTTCTCAATTTCAAAGCAATAGTTCTAGGCTCGAACCTCGGTTGTTTACTTATTGTTTTAGCCAAAGCGTAACATTTATTTCAGTCATTTAATTATTGAGTGTGATAATTGAGGTGACAATATAAAAACAAATATAATATTAACAGAAAAGAATAACCATCTCTCAGTGGTGCTTAGAGAAAAAAATGATATCCATACCATCAACAGAAATAAATGTAACTTAATAAATAGAAATCAACTGGTAAACAAAAAAAATACAGGAAATGAATACAAATACTCACAAAATAAGTATGCCAATCATCGTAAGTTTGTGAGCAAAAATGGTCTAGCTAGTATAACGAGAACAAAGAAGTTACGTATATTTGCAGGAGGAATCAGGATAATTTCTACAATATTCATATTACCGATTTTATATTTATTTCAACTTCCCGTACACAATATTAATTTTTGATAGTACTGATAAAAGTTGGTGATTATTTATTTTCTTATACAGTGATTCTTCTTGTCCACAGTAGTTATTTCAGGTTTTGCTTGAAGTTGGTAACAAGCCTCTCCGATATACAACGTTTTCCACTTTCCTAAACGACTATACATTTAAAATTTCAAGGGGCATAGCCGACTACCTTCCAGAAATGACAACCTTGCTTGCACAAATTACTAAAGAATTAGTTTCTAGGATGAGCATCATTCTTTATTGCTTTCCGTTGAGTAAACATTAGATTGTGCTGTATTTTGATACAGCGCCAATTACAACACTGAGGTTATATAAGACCTGGAAATATTGTTCAACATGATATCCAAACAACATGATCTCCCGCTGGGAATTGAATATGGGTCCCTCACGGTGGAGTAAACCTTAGAAACAAGAGAAGAAGGAATTGTGATTTTGTTTAATATATTTATTCTAATGTACTATATTACCGATAGGTATAAATTTATTTAATTCAAACATACTATAAGGTAATCGAGAAAGTTTTGTCGCTGTTTCACAAACCAACTTCGAGCATCGATATGTCGCCTAATAGGTACCTGGAAGACCAAAAATAGTAACCATCAGCATCAACGATATTTCGACAACGTTCTGGAAGGCTAAGGATTCCATCCCAGTAGAACTTGATGGGCCGTGAAGCGAAGAAGGTATCAAGTACATTTTGCACCTCTACTAGCGATTTGAACTGCCGCCTTTAAGATGTTTGTCCAAGAAATGAAACAAGTGATAATCGGACGGTGAAATGACCGGAGAGTATGGTGAATGTAATAGTGTTTCCCATACAAGGCATAGAATGGTGTCCCGGTTTTTTCTAGCCACGTGGGCTTATCGTTATCCTGTAACAGGAGAACCCTTTGCAATTCAGAAGTGCTGGTTTCAGAGTTTTGAGTTTCTATTGAACACGGCTCAACTCCTAATAGTACATAGTTGCATTGATGCTCTTACCAACTGGTAGCAGTTCCTGATGCACAATGCCGTGAGCAGTCCACCAAACACACAAGGACCTGCTTCTATTGCATCGCTGGTTTCGACTGTTTTGGTGTTTGGAAAGTTCATGGGATGCTAACTAATGACGACGGCGACGTGGAGCTTCGTACAGTACTCAATTCTCATCATATGTCAACACCCTCTCTAGAAATCGCTCCTTCCTCAGACTAGACAGCAAAAGATCACACGTGTCTGCTCGTGTTGGTTTCTGTCCCGGAGTCAAATCATGTGTGGCTCAACGACCCAACTTGTAGTGGTTTCCAAGTTGATGGAAGTGCTGCCGAATGTTTTCTGCACTCGAACTGAATTGTAGTCCCATTTGCTTACATGTCTGATCCTGTTGGCTTCAATTAGTGCTTTAAGATCTTCATTTTTTACATGCAGGGGTGCCCATAAGGGGGGCTATGACGCAAACTGCGTCATTGAAATATTTGGGGGGGGTAAAAATCTATATAAATATGCTTGAGGGTGAGTAAAAATTAATCGAAAAGTTTTTTTCTCATGGAAGAACACCTAGGGATAGACAATTGAGGAGGGGTGCGTCATGGACATGAGGGGGGATGGGCACTACTGTACATGTGTTGGTTTTCCGGCATGTGGTGCGTCTTCGAGTATTTCATCACCGTCCTTAAACTTGTTAAATCACAGCTGGACTATCCGAATGGTCACAATAACCTCGCCAAGTATCTAGCATATCTTCCGCCACACCACAACAGCGTTTGACAAGAGTTTGAACTCGTACAGCACCCATGTCCTTATAGCGCTCTGTGGAGGTCTCATGTTCACTCTGTCGTTACGTAAGTTCATGGTGTAATTGAACTGGAACAACCAGGTGTTATGTTGGATATACTCACACCAACAACTGAGCGCCTTATCTCCATTCGCATTCAACTAATGCTGTGAGGGCTGATTGAACAGAGACCTTCGCACAAAGTGACAGAACTTCATTCGTTTCCTGGTTACCTTTATAAATCTTTATGTACAGGAAAGATTTCCTTAGTCAGGATTCGAAATCATGTTAAACATAAACATTAGCACGTGAATCCATTGCATTATGCACGAGATCAAAACCGCATTTCTACAAGATTTTTACGCTTGTTTCTGTTGTTGTTTTGCTGACCGTGTACTTTCCACAGGTTCCAATCTCGCGTCATGTAGAATTCTAGTGTTTCTGTGTTCTTTTCTTTTTAGTGTCATATTTTGTTAAATGAAATTAAATTTTTCAGTTTAACATACTACGTTTTATACTCTTTAGGCTAAAAGAGACAATGAAAGAGGCAGGTAAAGGATGATGGAAAAGTTGGTGGAATGAGGATGTGGAAGGAAAAACAGAGAACCTCTAGAAAACCCACAGACAACATGTTATCCATTACAAATTTACTTGACCGGATATTGTAAGGTCATATTTTATGATTGTTTCCTAAATGTCTCCTGAATATTAATTTAGAGTCAATATTCTGATTGTGTATTTCTATTAGAGATTACGCGCATTGTTCTATAACAGAATGGAATTAAAGTAGATTTCCCTTGCAAGAAGATCCGAGGGACGTAAGGATTTAAGTTCAACTTTCTGCACTTAGTCTCTGGAATACATTCTATATTTTGTGACCAAAAGTGTACATGTAAGCTATATTTTGTGATATTGCTTTGAAGAAAGACGCATTGATGAAAGTGTTCGTAGTATTCGCGTACAGTCATACCAATCTATAGATATTTTCCGGTATTTACTATTCTGGCTATTGTGATAATTGTCGTAGTACCGATGGTGTAGAGTATAATATCTATATATTCAGCATCTTTATAGTTGTTAACAGAGGATGGATTTTCCATATATAGGATTATTTTCTTTATTTGTGTCTCAAATCTTAAATTTGTTCTGACTTTCAAGTACCTATGTCGACAGGAAGTACCTTACAGGTTTTGATCAAATAACGTAAAATTGGCCTTGCCTGCTAATTTTCCTCTGTGAAGAGAATAATTTCCAGTTATCGTAATGTCCCTTTACTTGTATCCGAAAACCTACATTTTTGCCAAATATTAGTTTCCACGTCTACAGAAGATGCTCCATATTTTTTGACGAGTCAGTCAGTGACCCAATATAAGGTTTTCTGAGGATTTCATGACACTCTACCTTGCAAAATATTTAAGATAAAGCATTAAAGTTTTACTCAGAATTTGATGTGGTACGTATTAGTGATGCACCCAATTTTCATTTCACTATCTTGATGAGAAGAAAAAAATATGAATATTCGAAAAATGCCTGAGTTGTAAATATATACATGGCGTGCACCATCCACAGAATTGTGGTTGACACAATGTGCGTCTTGGTAGAATTTACACGACACATTTTGGTGTACAAGTTTGGCTATATTGTTTAAAATTTACGAAGTTCCTTTTCTTACGTGTAAGTAGAGCCTACTGAATATGAAGTAACAGTACCTAGTATTTGACTATTGTATTTTGAGCTAACATGTACGTACAAAATTACAATTAGCTTCTCCTATTGTGATGTAAGATTGAAATGTAGATGTTCAACAGGCAGTATATATATAAAACAATCGCAAACACTCAAGACCGTATTATTTTTTTGGGGGGCATACCTTCATTGACTAAAACCACGAACAGGTATGGGTAGGCTTACTACAATTAATTATGGTTACGCGGTTTAGATACTTTACCTAGTCGTGAAAGTAAGCGCAACAAAAATGTATTGTAAAGAGATGATGAGGTGGATGATAATGATAGAAAAATGATGAAAGGTAGAGGAAACGTAATGGCACAGAGAAATTCATACTCAGGGTGTCTGTTCATAACAAAACGCACTTAACAAGGGATGGGATCAAACCGAGGATCCCCGCGACAGAAACAAATAACTTTCATACCTACTCGTAAATGGATCAAGTAAGGTAGTATAAATTTTATATATATATATATATATATATATATATATATATATATATATATATATATATATATATATATATATACATATATATATATAGTTTTACCTTATGTAAACATTATATAACTTATATATACATACAGTATATTACAATGGCAGTACAAGTCTAATAAACAGATTAGAATTTTCAAGAAAAATACATATAAAAATAGGTATCTGTTTGCCAAGTATGAGTTCTTTTTCGACGTAGACAATGTAGTTATAAACTGTATGTTTGATAAACTATATGAGTAACCCTAATGTGTATTTCTGTATTTTGTTTACAGCCTACAGAAGCAGTTTGTCACTGGTAGACCGCAGAGATAAAAGATGATATTTAGCGGAGTCTAGGTTTCATCTTTTTTCATAAAAACAAAACATTTGAACAACGCCATTGTATTAAATTTTGTGTCAAACCTGCAGAATCTCAAGTGGAAATTAAGCTACTTAAGAATTATTTTCTCTTATCTTGATTTATCCTCACTTGTTTGCACAATCTTCCGGAAAAGTCGTGGCTGGCTTTTCTCGATGTATATTTATTGATTAATTCACTAACGTGTTTATAAATTCAGAAGCGAATTAGACAGAATCTCAATACAGCGCTAAAATCACTGTACATAGCACTTTATAAGTTTTGATCATAACATTTGTTTCTATTCCCCAACTAGTTACACTAAACGTTTCAATAGATCTATTCTGTTATTTGCTTTAATACTGCGAAATTTCCCATCAAGTTTCACATAAAATGGAACTCGTAAGATTTTAAGGAGATGCAGAAGTCTAAGTTATAAGTTTCTTTGACCATAGAATCTTCGTGGGCGTGGGCGTAGAACTTCATACCGTTCAGCAAATATTGCGTTAAATAAGTCGTAAAACTATTTGTGGCAGACGCTAGAGCTAATAGAGCTAGCATAAAAATTAATAACTCTGTTTTGATTTTAAAACATATTGTAGAATTAAGAGATTTTAATAAAGAACTATTGAAATACTGGGTCATTTGCTTATTTTATAGATAATGAATTTTTTGTTAGTTTCTCTCTCTTTTTTTTTTTTTTTTTTTTTTTTTTTTGTTTCGCTCTTCATTGACGTAAAACAGAATTGGTAGGGATCGCCATCTGTTGAACAGAACGTTTGTATCGCCTGTTTAAAGTTCTTGCTTCATGCACATGGTGGCAGCACAAATCATTCAATTTATTTTCGCAAGTTGGTATGCTGCTCTGTGTTATTAAATGAGAAAGGGAAGAGAACCACAAAGGGACTTATTGAAATGTTAGATTGAAGAAAATAATGAAACGTTTGAAACAGATAACATCTGGAATACTCTATACACTTTATATAAATATTATATAGTTTATATTGGAAGAAAGGAAGGGCCTTATCAATGGTTATTGTCTTGTATTGAAATTTAAGATCTCTTTTCAACACTGAAATATCCGATAATTAACATACACATATATTTTCAATTGTGGATTTTTCTGTTCTTAGTTCGTTGGACTCTTCGAGAGAAATCATAGAAGAGTATGATTTATATGTGCACGAATATTTGTGGGAGACGACTTAAACAATATATATATATATATATATATATATATATATATATATATATATATATATATATATATATATATATATATATATATATATATATATATATATATATATATATATATATTGCGGTCCGTGTTGAAATTTAAATAAATCTGATACTTTTTGGTTCATTCAATGTTTAATAGATCTACAATTAAACAAGGAAACATCTTAAGTCATTTATTATATTAGACTATTGTAAATGCTGTAATGTTGTTTTGGTTTGACGTAAAATTTATTTCCTAAATTGATTCTCTTTTATCATTCAACAAACGACAATCTACCCTTTCGAAATGGCTCTTTGAGATCCGCTGGTGCATGTTCCTAAAATTTAAAGTAGAATTCAATCCATTGTAAAATTCTAATACTCTCCTACCGGGAATCTAAACCGGTATCATATACATCAAAGCTTTACACACCAACCACTTTTTTTTTTTAAATAATCCGTGTTTGGATATTCGTTCTCGTGATCAGCTAAATATTCTAAATCATTTTTCTATTGTAATGTTAAACGATAGGGACACGAACATAAGATCTTCGAGGCCACTTGAAACATGCCCAGTTACTTTAGCAGGACTCGAAGCTGAAATGGATTTCATCTCATGATCATCAGCCGATATTCTTAGATCGCTAGACTATATCCCCCCTTTTTCGCTAGAACATCCATATCTTTAACGAGAGGAGGGCTAATCGAATACTAGGGACTTAACGTTTTATTATGTTTTATACTTGAAAAACCTCGTAGTTATTCATCATTGTATATTTATTATGCTTACTCAATTATGAAACTTAATAGCGCAACTTAGTAATAAACTACCATTATTCATATCGATATAGAAATGTAGCTCTAACTGTCATAGAAGTTTCAGCAATTAATGTACTAAGCATTGTCTTGTCAGAATAATATTTGCTGGTTAAAGAATTTACAATGCAGATTACAATATTTATTAATAGACTGCATTGGAATACATATTATAACTAGTCGAAGACTTAAAGATGTAAAATCGTCATGTTTCTCTTCAGCAAAGGCGAGCAATATTTGGTAGCCCATCTAAAAGAATTTACACTTCATTCTTAAATGTGCTCTGAACGTTATAACATATAAATAAGTGGAATTTGTGAGTAATACGCTGAATTTGTACTATATTTTGAGAGTTCAGTGACCCATGCTTAATTACGGGATTACCTCCTTAAGGGTAAACTGCCCTTCTGTAGAAACATAGCCTTTACCTTGTTTTCCATTAATAAGCTAATTCTAAAACAGACTAAGACATAATTAATATGGCATGTTACCTTCTATCTTCCAATTGAATATTTAAATTAATATTTAAATTTTAATTACAGTTTTACTCAATTATGTATTTGTATATACGTGCTGTAAATACTAGAAATAAAATAAATTGAATTGTAATTAGTTTGGTTTTAAGTAATAAATCAGAATGTAATTCTACTTTTTTTAAATATATATATATTCAGAAAACAGGAAATAAAATTGCAGGTGTAAAAATCCTTGTATTTTTTGCCAGTAAATATAATTGTGATCAACAAGAATATTAACATGGTAAAAAAAATGTGATGCTTCTAGTAATTATTATAAGTAAGGGCAGAAATAAATATCTACATATCAACAGAACAATATAATAAGTCAACATAAAAACACTTAATTAATAAACACAAATGTAATAATATTTTGTACACGTAACGGCTCGAAGCGTAAGCGTTCCAAGTATAGAAACGTAGCGCGTTACAAGTTTCGCGAAAGTTAAATGTATTTGTAGTTTGTTGGTCTGTACGAAGATAGGTAAACAAGGAATGACTGCTATTTCTAATCTTGATTGAGCATATTACGAACACTGTTGCTCACCAGCAAACACATGACTAGCTACTTTAGGGGAATACTGGTTGGATACAAAGTACATCCTGTAGTTTGTATTCACATTCCAAAGTGCTTCAAAATTACGAAATCACGGTCACAATGAAGTAATCTAACCATAACATAAACCTACATATCTTAATGTGGATTTCTCAATGGTTGCCAATTAACTGTTCAAATAACATTATGAGGTATCTACTATTTGAGTTCATTTAACGGTGAGCAAATAGTCTGAATTTTCATTTTGTTAAAAAAATATCCAGGAATATGCTGAATTTCGTTGCAAACTTTAAATCCAGAAGACATGCTATGCTTCTGTTATCATTTAAACGCTTAAGTTATTTCTATGATGATGGTGTAGGAGCAGCGAATCTAACGTAAAAGGAAAGGAGAAAAGACCCTGATACTGAAATGGTTGAACAAAATACAGTGAGATAGCAAAGTGTAGTTGATTCAACATACCTAATATAAATTGAATAAAAGTTAATGTTTCTTAACACAGAATAGTAATAAGCAATATTAGAACAAATAGCTAATAACTGAAACAAAACTTAATTCAAATATCGAGTTTTCAGGGCGCAAAGTATTCAATTCCAAGTACCAAAGTTCTGAAGAAAATTGAGACCAAGATTGTAGACTTCGATTAAATACATGGACAACTGATAATTGCTTTTTTTATGATACGACCAAAATTTGATATGAATCCTATGTGCACCGAATGCTACATATGTATGATATCTCCGCATGTTTTCCAGACAAAATAATACCGGTGTCTGACCGTTGTTTCATGCCTGATTGTTATGCAACCTGAAACTAAGATGTGACAAGCTGGTTGTAGGGAGAGCCAGGCGTAAACTGACAAAGAACGGGCATAAACGTATCATTCGGACATCTGACTGAAACCTAGTCCATTAGATAAACATAACAGAGATATGTTCATGCACAAGAATTAGTTGCTATGGACAACGGAGTAAGTCCCTGGGGCCCATTAACGCTGTTAGTATAAAGAAAAATGTAGACTCGCAGCGAAATAGTTATTGCTCAACACTGTTCATTGGAAAGTCATGGTTTATAGTTAATTCCCTTTAGCATAAAATAAACTTTCCAAAGGTGCTATATGTTGGGGCCCACAACGTATTTGAACGAGGAAAATTCTCTCTAAAATCTGACCCATCAATGTTGGACCCCTCTGAAGAGGCTTCGGGTATAAACACACAACCCAAATGCCTCTCGTAAAATACTATACGGGATAAGAAATGTGTGCACCATCTTTTGTATTGATAGGCAGAATAAGTATGAGGGGTAAGCGTGTATTGGTACACAAGCTCTTCCCTCATATCTACTCCGTCTATGAACACAAAACTTGATACAGTTATTTCCTATCCCCTATACTATTTTTCGAGATACATTTGAGTTATGTGTTTTTATGTGGGGCCACTCCAGAAGGTCCAAAGTTGATGAGAGGGATTTCTGGACGGAAATATTCCCAACATTCTTCCAATTTTCCCTGTTAAAATACGTTAAAAGCTCGTTAAGAAAAGGGAATGAAATGGGAATGGCAATTATTATAACAGGATGTCAGTATTTATGAATCTTTTAACGTTAAATGCACGTAAATTTGGTGTTTGAAAATTAGTTATGTGTCTAATTAAAATTAATTAGACACATTAAATTAATTAGATACGTGTTTTAGCGGTTTGGAAATCTGTAGTCTACAAGAAAAGAAGAGTTAGAAATAATAAAGTGGTTTGGGTTGTAGTTAATATAATAAGGTGCCTGTATTTCTTAAGCCCTTAATGTTAGAGGCCTGAACGTTTTTATTTAAAAATTCTATTTAACGTAATTAAATATCGTAACTAATCGTTTTACGATATTTTACATAAAAGGGAAGAAAGAAAGTGAAACAGAAAACAATGAGGGTTGCAATTATTGTGTTAAGATGTCCATATCTTGCAGTAACTTGAAATTAGAGATATTTAAAATAATTATAAACGTATTTCAGTGTTATTTGATAATTTACATAGAACAAAAGAAAATAGGTGAAAAGATAAATCAATAGGAAGCATGCTTATTATAATATGTTGTCCTATCTCTGATACTCTGAAATTGAGAGACGTGAAATTAAGTATTTAGATTTGTCACTAATTAAGTAAGTTGGTGGGTCAGTCTCTTTTTATATTTGATTTAGAAAGGAAGAAAAAGGACTGCGAAAGAAACAGAGAGTATACTTACATATTCTAACATTAAAATACACTGGAAGACGTGTTAACTTATTTTAAGTGAAAAATCTAAATATTCAATTTCATGCCTATGAACTTAGGGATTTAGGACTTAGATTTCTGGGCTTTCGGCATCTAAGGCCATTTAGCCCGTCACGTACATGAGAGATGACGTCCCTCGGCGATCACACTATCCTCGGAAAGAAGAAATGATTGGGAAAGTAAGGAAGCAGCCTGGGACCTATAAGTTAGGTACCACCCCGGCAACCGAGATATGTGAACAACCTTTTATTGTAAATTTGACCTGGAATGGTTAGAACGGAGCGTACGTTTTTTTTTACAAATCCTTTAGATTTAGTGAAATCAAATTTCTCGTTTAGACTTTCCATTTAAAATAACTAGGCAAGTATTTCTGCGCTTCTTCATTTTTGACATACAAAGAAACATAAAGGATTCGAGGGTGAATCGAGGTCGCGTCACAATTCTATATTCAGTCGCTCGACTCGTCAGAAAATTACCTATAATTACCCCTAGGAACACCAACGAAGGGGGGGGGGGACTGTAATATTTCTAATTGCATCAAAAATCTGAAAAAAAATGATATTGTCAAGCTTGACTCCATTCGTCATAAAACTTGCTTGTTTAGTTTTTAGTGTTTTTTTTTTCTATTTATAAATAAAGAAAGTGCTGTGGGCCTCAGAACCACCCCCGTGGTAGTACTAAAGGGCTATTCACTTCATACACTAATTGCTATATTCCAGTGTTTTGGCTATTTATTCTATTTTCCTTCGAAACAATTTTTGTATTACACCCTAATATTATTCAGGTCGTGTTGCCAACTGCACATTATAAAAATTTAGTATATACATTTCTTCTGACTACTTTTAGCACCTAAATATTTTGTTTTCTATTAGTTTATTTCACGAAAGAGAGAGAATCAAGTTTCCATAATGATCGGAAAGAATTATGCTCCTGCACATCTTGTGTATTCAAGTATTTTTAATCATAGAATCTACAAGCAGCAGCCTGCAACACCGACAGAAGACTCATATTTCATAGGAAATCGTCAGTTCGTTATTCTGTGACTGTGACTGTATGTGGGAATCTGCAGTAGCATTGAAACAATGGCAAATCGTGCGCTTCGCCAAAGTTCAATTGAGAAAGATCTTAAAGAACTTTTAAATGAATCTGAATTAGAAGGTAGTGAGCTCGAATATAGCAAGGTGGAAATAACCCTGTCAGATTTGGATGCAAAAGTCAGTGATCTAAACATTTTATTTGATAAAGGAGATGGAACAAATGGAAACAATGGTACGTTTCTTGCAATGAATCCCTTGTAATATTCATGATGTTGTAGTGGTGTTAGTTTACATAACTGACAGACAAGTCGTAGCTTGTTTGCTTACGTTTTACATGTTCGTTCCATAGGAGCAAAAACCTGACGTTGTGCTATTAGAAAAACTGTAACTTATGTTGAGATGGCAACACTGCTTTTCTGGTGGCATCCCCTATGGTATCCCCATTCCAAGGATAACCGGGATAGAATTATAAAAGATGAATATTGAATTCATTGGAATACCGAAGTATACCCCACTCTTCACCATTCTACCCCACTTAAGTGCACCACCACCAAAATGCTTTTAGAAGCCGCCTTTGTACACATACTACACTGTACTAAGTCGTTATTGATCTGTTTGATAGTTTTTCTACACAAACAAATAAAATAAATATGTCATAGGTACTGACATAAAGAAAAAAATGGTAACTTAAACAATTACAAACATATAGTTGGGAAAACTGCGCTTAGAAACCTAGTAATAATAGAGAATAAAAGTATATGATGACTTAGACATCCCAAGTTCATATCGGACAAGATAAATTATTTTCCTTGATTGAAAATGACCTTTATGCTGTGGCTTTCAGAGGCTCCCCCGTTGGTAACACAAAATTACCTTGTTCCTACGGTTAATGAAGTGTGCCACACATCTAAGAATAAAATTACAGTATTCATTAAACCTTATTCTCATTTGCGAAGAATAAGACAAAATAAGACAGAATTGTGTCTAATTGTTGTCGCATTGTGGTAGAGGGGAACGAGCTAGCACACCTTCGGCGGAATTTTCCAAGACTTATGGTACACTACATACAATACCGGTACTAGTTATGACACTAAAGTAACTCAAATATGAATATTTTTTTTTATTATTATTGGACACCATAACCTTTATCTAATATGATATCCACCGCCCGCTGGAGTCACTCCTCTCGCTCGCTCCTTATACTGCCTGTCGAAACAACGATTTATAGCGTACGACATAAAGAAAAAATGGCCGTTAGGTGGCAGGGACAGCCGAGGCTTCTTCTCGACAATTCGTACCGGAGGGGACTCATGTGGTTCAGATTCTACGTTAATCAGTAGGACCACATCTCATATAGCCTCGCTGCTGAACGGGACGTTAAACTCAACTGCACAGTATTTTCTCGCTCCACTCACTCCAAATCTCAATGTTATTATCAATAATAATAATAATAATAATAATAATAATAATAATAATAATAATAATAATAATAATAATAATAATAATAATAATAATTATAATAATAATAATAATAATAATAATAATAATACGAAACATAGTGGAAATTGTCCAATACTCATTTTTAGAGTTTTAACTGTCTTTTTGGAAATGGGTTTGAATTTTCAAGAAAATCAAAACGCCTTGTTTATGCTTTATGCAAATATGAATAGTGGTTTCTTAATTGTTTTCACTATTATTTCTGATAATAGCAATTTGTGCTTTTCTTGACTGTGCCAGTTCAACAAAGTGCATTCCGCAGAACTGGCAAACACAATGCCTCACATTTCTCAGTAAATCTACAGATTTCTTGAAATCCGATATAGCAGCCTCAATGAAGTCTTATAATCCTTTAATGAGGTGAACGTGACACAGTTTAGAGTATGGAAGTTCACCGTTCTAGGTGGCTCTTCTAGTCGTCTATTACTAACATTCAGAGAACACATTGGGCACAGAGTCTTCTTTCAGCTTCCGAACTTTACATTTTTTTAAAAAAAAAAATCTTCTTTTACAGAATGTTGACAACAAACAACAGATCTGTTTGGAGGAATTCAGTTACTACCATTCGTATCACCATGTCTTGATATTTTACTTAACCATTTTTCTGTAATTGAATACTCCATGGTATTTTGTGAAACAATACCCCCAACGTATTCTAAAATGTCTTTTTGTGCCTTAGAAAAGGACATACAACAGTAATACACTTTAATTTGCGAAAACACTGAACCGCACAATGTATTTTCCTCTATGAAATTAATACACACAAGCCTCGCTTAGTGCTGCACCCATGCGGCGGAATTAGGAAAAATATTTGTACGGTGATCTCCATGTTATTTTCGATGATTCGACAGGCAGTATAGAGAGCGATCGAGAGAAGAGTGACTCCAGCGGGCGGTGATGATATCTAACATTAAAAAAATGTACGCATATACTTTGCACCATTCACGTAAAAGGAGGAACATATTTCTCATAGAATAGCTACTATTGACGGTTGAACTAACTGACAAGTTTCTTTGCAAAGTTGCCAATTGTTCGTTATTTACAACTCGCTACCCAATTTCTTCCCACATCTTTTTCCCGTCCTAACTCTCCTTCCGCGTTATCTATCCTAACATTACCTTACTTTAAGAGGATGAGATTCAAAATATTGCTTTTTTTTAAAAAAAAAAAAAAAAACATGGTATTAGAAGTTTGATTTTCGTAAGTTATTAATGTGTACTATAAGAGAACAATGAGATAGAGTAAATATATTCTGTCACAATCTTTTAAATCCAACTTGCAGATTATGATTATATTAGCATTGTTTAATTGATAACAGTAAGCTTCATAAAAAAAATCTACCGGCACCAAATCTATTGTTCTTTTAATTTCTCAAAAATACATTTGATTGCTATCTTAATTACAAATAGGAACAAATATAAACGTTTTATTTTACGAGTTGTTAAGGAGATTTTTAGTGACGTTGCTGGTGCAGACCAAATTGTTAATACTTACGTATGTGTGTTGTCTAGGATTATCTATCGTAGGTCTCTAAAGGTGAATAATGGTTATTAATATTTCGAACAAAATATATTAAACAATACTGTTATTAAAGTATATAAATGAAAAAAACTTAATTATATAAATCATTATGGACGTATCAAAATAATGAAATTAAATATTTCGTGTTTAAGATGTATTTGTCATCTTGTCGTCAATTACTAGCAATTTGAGAGAAATTTGATTACGCCTACTATGTTATACAATAATATGCTAATAATAATTTAATTTGCCAGCTTAAATATAGGTAAATGTGTTAGTTCTACATACTGAACACCGAATCAATTACAGCAATGAACTTGAAACGCAACCTAAGAGTTGAACGTACCCATATTCGACGCCGACGCAAGACAATCTACACTCATGCGCACAACGAAAATTCATATCTGTTCGTGAAGTGTAGCTTGTTCTAACTCACACCACTCTCTTTCTCTTCCCCGTTAGCATTTTTCTCTCTCTCTCTCTCTCTGTGTCTCTTTCCCTCTCACTTCTGCACTATTCGATTTTGTGGGTGGACTCACTCAGAAGCTTCCAAGCTCTCATAATAACCTTTCTTTCTTCCTTTCTCTTTTTCACAACGCATCAAGGTCGATCTAGCATAAACCACTCAAAACGCTCGCAATAAGCGAAGAAAAGAAGAAAACATAGCTGTACAAAAGTGACACCTTCTTTCTATCAACACACTATTTACTTAAAGTAGATGTTTCATTAAAGTAAGTCACTTAGGCCAGTATTTCTATACATAGTTTCCGTATTATATTCAAGCGCCTAGAGTTGTAACTTCATCATCTAAGGTACTGCGTACAAACCCGTGGATAAGCGAAATCCGAGGGAAGAAGATTATTTAAAATACCTTGCTTTGATAAGAAATGTTCTTATTATAATTTTAAGTAGCGCTTCAGTATCACAATATCTAAGTTTAAATACCCTGCATAGAATGCAAACATTCCACCTATACAAGTAGATTAAAGTGTGAGATAACTTTATTTTTGATTTCAGACACATCTTAAATTGGTAATCATTGAGAAGTTATAATCTTCTACGTTACTTCGGAAATAAAATTTATTACACCATTCTGCATGGATTCTGATGTTTTCAAACGAATAACATTTTCTGAATTGAATTGTTGCACTGATTTCAAATAGGTAATCAGTTTTCTTCTATCATGTCAGGTTTTTTGACAACTCGACATATTTAAAAATCAAGGTTGAGTGGAAAACTATTTATGTCTATGGGAGAAAACTACTAGAAAACATGAAAATATTCTAGTAATTGCTAGAAGATTTACATTAATTTTAGTATGGACGAGTCCTACGATGTCGCGATAATTATTTAACTAGCAAGAGCGAAATGATTTAACCCGTGATTTGTATCTATCGAGAGAAAATGATGAACTTTTAGGCTCAAGAAGTCAACGCCAAAAACTTACATTCATCTGGGATTACTTTTTCTTCGTATAGGCAAAGAGAACAGGAGATCATTTTCTTTTCTCTTTTTTTTTCTGAACAGGGATCAATGGTTTACTGCCGTCACATACCAGGACTTAGAATTATTTAGTGTGACTTACAATGCTACTGAGCTTCTGATTGGAGCCTTTTTGTCGATTCATTTAAGTTTGAAAGGCGTCTTAACTTCACAATGGCAATACACTAGGGTTTATTCCTGTTGCACTTTCTATTCATATGAAAGAGACACATGAAAAAGCGAATACAAATTACAACAATGGCTTCAGTGTGGCAATTTACAGGCCTCCTGCTGGGACTTCAATCAAGCTGTACCAAACATTTTGTTATCTCTGCGAAGGGGGCGCGGTGGCTCAGTGGTAGAGCGTTTACCTCCGGTGCTTGGGGTCCCTGCTTCGATCCAAATTCGCGCCGTGTGGACTTTGTGGTGGACAACCACCGTGCTCGTGGGTTTTCCCGGAGTTTTCCCGTTTCCTCCCACTTTCTTCATTCGACCGTTTGATTCATTTCTCATCATCACCGTCTCCTTTAGCCTAACCGGCATAACCGAGGGACGTAAAACTCACAGATTTCATTTCATTTCATTTCATTTATCTCTGCGAATGGGACAGTCCCGCAAAGGGTGAACGTTGGGTTAGGGAAGAATGTCATGCTGAAAATCTTTATCATCTGGCTTGAAGAATGTTGAACGTGAACTACTTGTAAAGCGTCCAAAAATGTTCTCCCTCCCCTGCATATAAAGTTAGGCATCATGACAAAATTAGTTCGTGCTCTTAATAAGGACGGCAAATGTTTTTAAGTATATCCAAGGTATTTAGCACTGCGAGCATCTGAAATCTCACAGCTGTTATATTTACTGGTCCACAGATAAGAAAACTTCTCAACGATCCACGTTTTGAGGATATCATGTCCCAAATGGAGAAGACAGCATGGCAAAGCTTCAGGAATGTTGTGAAGAACTTTTTGGGTAATACAAGAAGTCCTAATTACGAACATATTGTAGAAGATTTGCTGTAAGATCTTAGAAATCTTGGATGTAATATGAGTGTCAAACTACACTTTTTATATGCACATTTAAAACATTTCCCACAGAATCTTGGTGTACATAGTGAAGAACACAGTGAACACTTTCATCACGACATAAAATATATTGAAAACAGATATCAAGGTGGTTGGGTCATTAATATGTTGGCCGATTAGTGCTGATTGCTGAAAATGAAGAATACAGGCGTTGTAACTCCTGTAAAAATGGCAAAACGAAGGAAATTGTTTCATAAGTAGTAGGTTTTTGTATGTTAATTAATTGTACAGTCAGAAACAATGTTAAGTGTATCATTTCTTATTCCTACAACCTATACTTAATATTGTTTCTGACTGTACATATTTGAGTAAACTATGGTATTTGTTTGCATTTTGAGTATTTAATTACTTTTGTCATTTTGAAATCACTGTATGTACATGAAAAATATATATATATCATGTATTGTGTATTATAATATAGGTTGTAAGTATTGATATAAATATACTTCCCCATTTACAGGAAAACGTGAAGTGGCAGGGGAAAATTGGTGTTATATTCGTTATCAGCACCTCAAAATAATAAGAAAACGCCACTCAAACAAAAACCATCAGATTTTTATTTTTAAAAAATAATAATTAGTACTATCTAGCCTTAGCTTTCTCTGGCTCTGTGAGAAATGCGAGGCTGAAATAATTACTCCTCTTGTCCGTTTACATTAGTATTTTACATCTTTATGTATTCAGTCATTCTCTATATCAATGCATCACTAACATCTAGATTTCTGTGCTTTAGAAGACAACCTTTGTTATTGACCTAATTTACTTGCGTCACACTAGTAGGGTTTGGTGCAATAACATTGAAATTACGAAAAACTGATGAAATACTACTAGAAGCTTTCGGAATTTGAGTTTCAAGAGGAATCCGATAATTAGCTGGATTAAGCGGGAAATAAATGGGAGACCGTTATCAATGATAAGAACAAAAGAGTAATAGTGAATAGAGCAGTCGAAACTGGTTGGAATATTGGCTAAGAAAGAACTGTGTCCTGAGAGACTTGCAAGAAGATATGAGGGGCAGAAAAGAGAGGGACAGTACAAAGGAGTCTACAACTGATGTACAGTACAGTATTAAAACATAAAAGTCGAATGTAACGACGAAGACTTAATGTCGAACGTAAAGCTGAATACTGTGAAGTACGGAAGCTTCTTAGTTGCAGCAAGTGACCTGCCAATAATTGCTTCATTCTTATGATGATAATCAGGCCCGTATCCAGAGGGGGCCTAGGGGGGCGGTCCCACCTAAATGTTGCTTGCAAGTGAACTATAATATGATGATGAACTATAATACGGTTGGATCGACCTCCCTTAACTTCAGCCAGGCTCCCCTACATTTTTGTGCTATCTACCGGCCTGATGATAATGATGATAATATTTTACAAAGACTTCCCGTATTTACATTATAACCCCTTATTTTCATCAACTAGAAGGGCTTAAAACAAAATAGTCAATAAATTCATTTCTTGTTTTTTTTTTTTCAAGATTTTCCTTGAAACAGACCTATATTATACTAGAAATGAAATGAAAGGCTAATGGAGACAGATGATTAATGACAATAACAAAAATCAATAACTATAAAATAATTTGCATAATGAGAACGTGAGAAGAAATTCGAAAACCCTGAGAAACCCTAGGGTTTATCATAAACCATGTTGCCTGCTATTAAACCAAGGATCCTCGCAGCAGACGTGAACTTTTTATAACTAAAGCACCTGTTCGCCAGCCTGTACCATTAGAAGTTTCTAGGTTGCAAGCTAGTATAAATCAGAGAACAAATGCATTTCCTAATGTAGTTTAGGAAACAAAAATTTCTTTTTTCTTTTTCTTTTTTTTTAATTTCGTTGCATCTGGAGTTAATACAAACCCGGTCTACGTTATCAGAATCATCATTACTTATACTTAGAATCTACGAAATCCGTTATTTCACACAATACAACGAATTAATAACAGCTTTCTTTTCTACCTTCTCTATTTTTCCTTGTGTATAATGATACCCCCATCTAACACACTATCCTCATCATCGAATGTTTTACATCTGGCGGTTTCTCTCCTCCATCTGGTAATTGTCTAAATAACAATAAATTTCATCAGTGACCGGATATTCTTCTGAATGAGAGGAGAACTTAAAATTTGTAATACTTAATTCACTTATTTTCTAAGATATGTAAATAAAGATATGTAAATAAAGATTTTCTAAGATATGTAATATATGAATCTGATAATTTAAGGGTTAAGCAATTTGAGAAGAATTTTCGAATTACATATATATTTAAATGAATATACAGCAAAATATATATTACAGATGTCTATGTGCGGGGAACAAACAGAGCAAGGGAAGATATTTACAAAAGAAAATACGGTAACATAGAAGAATTGTAAAGAGTTGGGAAATATGAGGAAATGTATGGAACTGTTTAGGAAACAAGATGGTATTACGATTGCAGGGGAAAATAAGAGTGGAAAGGTAGTCTGCAGCGAGAGAAGTGAAGCCTTTTTGTGCTACCGACAAATACAAAGTCCAGCAGTTATTTACTTTGTCTACGCAAAAGGATATGAAATCATCTCCGATTGACGAAAGTATATTGTTAGGTGTGTATAGATGTCACAAACATTTGTAAGTAATGCTGGAAATTATCTGTTAACGATATTGTAACTGCGTTTTTTCGGTTCAAAAGAGGGTATCGGTTGGCCGAATTACTAGATTCTGAGTCCTGAATAAACGCTGCCAGGTATGGTGACATACTGGTTATTATGTTGAAATGCAGGTAAATGTATAGCGAGAAGCATTTATTTCTGATCCCTGATCCTCACCATATGGTCATATATGAGCATCGAAGATAATATGTTGCTTATGCAATCAACCTGACACCGCAGAACCCCCCCCCCCCCAAATGGATTAGCTATACACGGCTAGATAATACTTACTAGGGATGATTCCATACCGGGACCAAGTGACTGCAGAGAACCTGTATATCGTCTGAAAGCTCTTGCCATGAGAAATATGAAACCTTTTCAAATCAAGGGCAAACCTTCAACGTGATGTTATAAGAGGCTAGTTTGTTGATTTTGCGACCTTATGTATGGCATATTAGACAGAAGTAAAAAGGAACCTTACGATACGTCACACGTAAGCTTCTGAACCCATCATGTTCCTTTTCGACTCATTGTTAGAACGTGACTATGGCAAGTGCTTGATAATATCACTTTACACCCAGACGTATCCATTTAGTCAGGTGTCAATGAATTGCAAATGCAATGTGGCAAATGGGTTGAAAAGTGGAATGAACATCACTCATCACTAGAGAAAATATATGGAGAATGTGTTTTTCTCCCAAGGACCCCTGTTTGTCAGTGTTGCCACCAAGTATAAAGATGAGAAGTTGTAAAACATTTTCCGTACAATGAGATGTTTCTGCACCATGCTTGTCAGAAACATCACACGACACTATAGCAAAAAGACGTTAAGTGTAACCTTCTCTCAGCCATTCTAGATTGCCAGTCTTGCCAATCAAATGTAAACACCACAATGTTGAAAATAATTTGTGTGCCATTGAACGAATATATGTAATAAATGTGACAGAAGAAGCATTGGACAATGGTTAACATAGTGTGGTGTCCCCGTTTTCCAAGCACCCCAGTATTCAAGATTTTCGCTTGAGCTTACGGATTGGCGGACATACTCGTAATTAGGCTGTGACTCATACTAGGTTTTTAGTATGTTAGAGTGATCCCACAAGCACAAGTGTTGTCAGTGTTTCCAACCATTCTAATATAATTTTCTCGAAAGTTTGCCGTACCATTGCACACATAGAGACCAATATTATTCGACAAAACATAAACCATAATGTGGTTGTTACCATCCCCAAGCACCTGAGTCTGTCAGATTTGCTAACGTTTTCAAAATGGATGTTCTTCAAATAGCAGTATACTAGCTTGGTGATACTTTTATATTGTCTAATGATATGAACATGCAGCTGAACATATATCGTGGGACATGACTGTTCATCACGCAACAACACAGGTTAGGAGCTCGTATAGAAAGAAAGGGATGGATGAGTCATATATGCATTTTGCAGATTTGTTATATATTTCTTCAATGGCACATCCACCATTTTAAACATTGTAATGTTTGTACTTGGTCTGCAACACTGACAATCTATAATAGTTGGGAGACAGTCACACTCAATGTCTGTTTGATATAATATCTTATAATGTTTCTGCCAAGCTCGGTATATAAACGTCTCATCGTACGGAATATGTTTTATAACTTTTCATATTTACACTTGGTTGGCAACACTGACAAAGTTGGGTCCTTGTTAGAGGAATACGTCGACAGTATATTTTCTCTAGTGACGAATGCTATTTATTCCATGTTTCATGGTTATACCTACATCCAATGGTACAAAACCCATTTCCCACATTGTATTTTCAATTCGTTGACAACACTGACCACATGGGTACGTCTGGATACAAAGTGATATTATAAATCCCTTGCCCGAGTCTCGTTCTAACAATGAGCCAAAAAAGAACATGATGGGCTCAGAAGCTTACGCGCGATGAATCGTAAGTTTCATTTTTACTTCTGTGAAATATGCCATACATCGGGTCACATAAACCAATAAATCAAGCCCCTTATAACGTCAGGTTGCTGGCTTGTCCGTGATTTGAAAACGATTTCGTAGTTCCCATGGCAAGAGCTTTTAGACGATATATATAGGTTTTCTCCAGGTACTGGGTCCAGGTATGGAATTATCCCTAGTTAATATTTGAGGCATACAGAAAGTTATCGCTAAAAATATAAAGGAAAAAAATTAAAACAATATGAATATATTTTGCATATCGTCTAGGTCATAGCATAATGTCAGTAAGATAAATCACAGTGAGACAAATATTGAGTATAGACGCTATTAATTGTATCATGAAAAGGGAATAAACAATAGTCGACTCTGTTCCTCTTCTTTAAGCAATATATAATTAGAGTCAGGAAGTATAGACATTTAAAACCTGGAAAACAGGCATGCAAGTAGGCATTTTAATATTATAAAGGCAGTAAAACAGGCACTATAATGTAACTGGAAATAATGAAGACAAATAGTCAATGCAATTAAAAAAAATAAATTCTTAGATAATGCTCAAAGAATATATAAACTTACTTGTTTAGTGTCTTCTTTTATTTTAACGAAGCTTGACATGCATTCCATGTGTATATATATTTTTACATTATATGTTATTTATATATAATATGTTATTTATATATTATATATTATCTGGTTTTAAAAATCCACACACCCGCTCGCCAGTGGCGAATACTTTTTTACATTTGGCGAGTAAAGTCTGATGAATCAAAAGCAGTGGCCGCCATACAGCTGGACATATCCACAATAAATTCAAGAATAATTCGTATATATCGCTGTTTTTTATTAGTAAGAGACATGTCAATAAAAATGTGTTGATATGGTTAGTGTGTCACGAAGTGATTTCTGTTTATTTATATAAATTGTGACTGCAAAATGGTCTTTCTAATATATTTTCTAGCTGCCTAGCACTTGCAAGCAAGATTTTGCACACCCTATATTTTGAAGAAATGCATAGAATAGGCAACATTAGGCACTAAACAATTATTTAGGCAATAACAGGCGAAATAGACAAAATAAAATTGGCTTAAATTCAAACAATAACCTCCTATTTAAACTTTAAAACGTTAATTTTGAGCATATTTTTAATATTAACGAATAGGCATTTTGCCTAACATCCGGTCTCTACATATAACGAAGTTGATCGCTATTATCAAAAATATATTTCCCTCTATTCCAGGTATTATTGTCATTTACATAAATAACAAACGTTGTTTGATTTACACAAAAGTACTAAAATACTAACCCCAGGTAGATAATATATTCTATGTTTCTCTATTGAAATATGAAATAAATTATATAGTATTTTTAGTATGTAATGGCAAAAAAAGTTCAGAACTAAGATATATACCAATAGATAAAACTTGTAAAAAATAAACAAAATGGTATGCGTGAGTATGGAAGATCATCAATAGTGTCCGACAAAACGTAGAATAACGAATGGCTTTGAAAGAGTAAAAATTCATATTATACAATAATGATTCTACTTACTTAAGTAAAACTAATATCTTTATATATCATCATTAAGCTTTTTATTATGGCATTATAAAGATAACATTTTATAGCACGATTAAGATATAGGCTAAAAGTATAAATAATACTTAAATTTTGTTTCTCTAAAATATTGTCTAAAAGTAAGACATAAATCAGTGGTAGATCACATAAAAGTGAATACAATAACGTTTTTACATATGAACACTCAAGCGCAGTTATTGAGAAAATGGAAACGAATTTTTGTAGTACCGAGCAATATGTTGTTCGTTGTCCAAAATAATTTACAGTGTTTATTTGGTGGAATAAATTACTTTTTTAATTTAAATAGTGTATATTCTGCAAATTATACTTTTATCTATGAGGTTTATTTTCTCAACCTCCAGCAAGCAATCAGAGGGGAATTGCTATTGGATGTTGACTATTTCCGACACCGATAAACAGACCCTACTGTTCAATATTTGTGGAATAGCAAATTTGTGAAAGAAACATATCCAGTGCAATCGAAGTATCCGCCAAGTGTAATTCGATATCTTCAGGTGCTGTGCTTGAAATTTCACGAAAGTTTCAATTCAGGTACAAGGTCAGAAATTGCAATTTACAACTTTCACGAGCAACATGACTTACGTGTTAAGCAAGATCGTTCACCGCCATTGATTTTCACGCTTAGAGTCGCTCATCGTGTAGATCGGTAAATTCTTCTTTAGATTCTCTGCAACTGTCAAGCACACAGCCATCACTTATATAGGTCCCACCGTAACCATTTTTCATTCGACGATATTGCGACTCTATTACACCCTTTCTACTAGAGCAATCAAACTATATAATGTATTTAAAACCTGACATACATTTCGATTGCATTCAATATGTTACCAAGTTTTGCAATAACCCATTGATTGAACAAATAATTTAATCTATCAGATGGCGAAGGGAACGCCAATGAAAAGTTTTGTCTTATCCCCGTTTGGCTATTTCATGTGGTTCTTTTCTGATGACTTAACCCTAGAACGTATATGTGAGGTCTGACAAACTCCATAGAGGTAATTAAAGTGTCTTGTGGTATAAAAGATCTGCATTAAATCTTCATCTATCGTGACATGTTACATCTAAATATCGTTTTGCATCTTACGTAATTTTAGCATTGTGCAAACAACGATTTCCGAGATTTCTGTTATTTTGTATCAGCATTCTAAGTTTCCATGCATGGGGTATCTCAGATCCCAATAGGAAATAATTGTTTGTTTGTTATTATGTACATGAACGTTGTTAGATAAATACATTTTATTCTCATATAAATCCAGACTTAGGATTTGACAGATGTTTCATAAATTTAATTGTTGAATTAACTTCATTTTCAATCAAAATAATCATCTATCAAACGAAAACTCATCTATCTATTCGACTATAAAAATAATTCATTGTGTCGGTATTTGTTTTGTAATTTTCTCTGTTTAACCCTTTCGCTGTAAGCTTCCCAGATTATGAATGTATTTATGAAACTTCATGCTAATAATAAAAATCTTATTCATAATTTTTTGTATCATAGAATTACTTTCCTTCGTGGCAAGTTAGTGTCGCATTATGATGTGCGAGTGTAATTTGGTGTTAGTTTCAAGATACACTGACTAGCCAGTGAAAATGAGATCTAGAAAACGGAATATCGAAAAGTCAGTAAGTCTAGAAGATAGAACTTTAGAGAAATAGCACCTGAGAGGTTTGCAGAAGAAGGAGTTTTATATTCTGAGGAATCTCCCGAGGATAGTCATGAGAAGAGTAATACAGAAGGGCATTTCGAAAATCCATAGGACACGTGATCCGTAACAAATAGTTCAAGTGAAACAGAGTTTTCTAGTGGCAACGAAACTTGTGTTGCACAGATCTTGAAGAGAAACGCATAGCTTCAGAAAACATGAAAATATGGTAGATTGTTACTCCGACGAAGCTAAATGTAAATAATTGTTTTAATTCTACACATCTTGCAATAGAAATTTCAAATATTTTTGCTGTCATAATGAGTGTGGGATTGTCAAAATAATACTAGTACTACTAACAAATAACGTCTTTATGTTGTTGCGATTGGAACAATATTATTATTTCCGACTGAGATATCAAGATGGAATCTACTAGACCCCATCTATGTAGAAGTGTGAAGTTGTTTTAGAGTATGGATTCTACCATTACAGAAGTTAAAGTAAACCAGCCTTCGTAACAGTTCGTATCTGTTGCTATTGTCCTTTCTAATTAAAAGCACACACGTATACTGCTCGTAAAAGGAAGCATTTGTTTCACCACTATGTTAACATGCACATTCGAATTCTTCATCTTTCGGAGATACTCAGTAATTAAAAACCTCAATGTAAGGGTAGAATCTCGAATACTGTCTTCCATATTTTTTATTTTATTTAAATTGGATTCTTTGTCGAACTTTCTCTTCTTTTCCAATACTGTCAATAGGTAAATTGTGACTCTTTGATTTTTGAAAGATCCTACCACAAAATATTTCCATTGAAATAATGAAATAAACCATCATTAAGACACGTTATAGTATACCTTGTCGTTCAGAAAAGGTATATGAGATTTACATCATAGTCCAAAATAAACGATATCGGTATAGACTACACCTTCTGGGAGTTTAAATCTGCGTCATGGTGGTACTCGATTCAGGGATGTGACAGAGTTTTCAAACTTTACTCAGTTTCACGAATCGAATGACAGAGCGGATAAATCTCCAAAGGCTATAGAAATTTTTGTTCTACGACAGTCAAAGTTGAACATGAAAATCCACTACTACCAACTTGAATAGAGGTAAGTTCGAGATAAAACATATTATTACAGCTCTAAATCCATTTGAAAATTCGTATCACCTATTTCATATTGTTTCTATCTATCTATCTATCTATCTATCTATCTATCTATATCTATATCTATATATATATATATATATATATATATATATATATATATATATATATGTAGTACGATAAAGATTGAAATCGGAAACAGAAATAGTTTGCTATCAATTCCTCGTTTAGTACATAGATAAGGATTTAATTTAAATAATATCTTTTTGAACATTGAAATCTTTGCAAAAGCTACATCTAAATTTATCTCTTTTCTTTTTTGGTGATCAACAATTAAACAAGAAATTATTGATTTCTACCCCTTTTCTTTTCTGTACATAATTTTCTTGTCTTTCAAATATTGCATTCGCCAGTTAAGACAGGTTTCTTTTATTATTTTGACATTCCAAAACATTTCCGTCCTCAACACTCAAATGTGCCTTTGGGAACAAGAAAGACGAATAGTTCCGTTTCATTTTGACGCGCAAGCACGTGCATAATCCTGCACTGTTATTGCACAACTAATTCTAGCATTTAATGAAGAAAATTTTCTGCCCTGGGGTTCCTGGCCCAGTAGTAAATATGCTATTCCCAGGGAGGGTGCATAGTACCATCCAGAAGGAACAGATACCTTGGTTCACCCCAGAATGGGTGTATAGGCCCAGGACAGATACCTCTAGATTTTGAATATCCACCTCCTTCCATTTCATGAGTACAAAATTACCAATATTCAAAATTTAGAGAAAATTAACTTAATGTATCACTTTGACGAAGTTATTTTACAGTATAAATGAGTATAGCAGTCCATGATAGGGATACATTAAAGTGCCTCTGAAGGATAAATAAGGCACACTTTAAATTTTGGAAAGAGCTAAATTTTAGAATTTGACATGATAGTACAGGCATAGAGTATTGTAACGCTCCTGTCCCCCTGGGCTAGAACCGGAGAGAATTCAGAATAAAAATAAAATATAAATAAATTAATCCTGAGCTCCGCCCAGTAATTCCCTAGAAGACGGAACTAGTGATGAAGGATCTCAACGCTTCTATCTATTCAAGTTGGTTAATACTCATATGAAATCACCTAATATTTCTCTTAAGGAAAACAATATATACATATTCAAATATATATGAAATAACGAGACAAATTTCAATCTTGAATAACAATTTTATTTCAAATAGTGGCTAGTGTATATGTACCAAAGCGTTTGAATGATGCATATACACCTTATAGACCAACAACAATAAATAATTAATAAAAAATATATAGGAATATATCCGTGCTCATTTAAAGCCACTAAAGCTGAAATCTGACTATAAATATATATGTATCTTATTTTCTATTAAAATCTGAATAATGAATTTAATAGTTCAAATAAAGAACGATCCTATTCTCTTTTAATATACACTAAGTTGTTTTTAAATTGCAATTTCATTCGACTTTCAAACTACCAAAGTCCAAGCTCTGAGTCAAATCCTAATACAACTCTATATTTCTGCAATCGCGAAACAATTTAATCAAATTTAGTTTAATAAACAATTAATTTCAATGCTAATAAGCTTCCAAGACTAATTCAGAAATTTTTTACTTTCATAAGGCTTCTCCAATCGAAGAATTCTCAATCCATACAAAAATCCATGTATATTATTCGGACACCCTATATATAGTAATTCTCAAGAACTCATTGTATAATAACTCACAATTATTTCTATAATTTAATTGATTCTCAATTTCATTCTCTAATTTCAGAAAAATAAAGAGATTGCCAATGTATGTTTCAATTAAAGCTGACGAACTCAATCGGACGAAATATTTACTCTTATTAATATAAATCATATAAATAAAAAAAATATAATGAACAATACATCAAGAGAAGTATTTGGATCGGATCGTCGAATTATTTCAAAAATAAATCCAATCAGATTATCCAAAAAATATATCGTGATGATAATGTGGGAGGAAAAAAATTAAATTTCGATTGTACAAGGTCGGAATTCGAAAGAATAATGAGGATCGTGAATAAAAATAATCCAAAGAAGGAATTCTATCCAAAGAATCTACACAATGAAAATGCGGTAGGAGAACAAGTCATCAAAAAGCAAATCGATAAAAGTGTCGTAGTCAAAGCGGAGCAAAACAACGATCCTTAGCGGAGCAAAAATGTTCACTCACCTTATCAAAAATTACTTATTTTTCACCCTTTACCTCCTCTTTGCTGCTTAGCCAAATCCGTAAGTTGTTGTCTGACTTCATTCAACACTCACGCCAATCGAGAAAACTCAGTTTAAATGCCTTATAAAAACTGTAATCTATTTTCTCGGAGGGGGGCTGCACAAGTACCTCAAGAGCCCAAGAAGGATTAGCTCAAAAGATCCTGGCTATTTAGTTGGCCAAAGGAACCACAAGATCATAAAAGACCAACGTCTTATTTTTCAAGTTTTAATAACCTAAATTGGCTTTTAATAAAGCGCCAAAGCATGCAATCACTGAGCTATGGTGTAAACCTTCAGAAAACAACATTTAACGTTATCTACTGTAATCCAATCGGCCTCTGAACAAGTTTTTCAATGTTACATAGCATACGTCTTTTGCGAGGAATGCTCCTTTCACCCACATTCGCATGCCACCATTAAAAAAAACTAGTGAACAAAAGATAGTTCCTTAAAGAGAAATAATTTGCCGGTTATACACAATTCTATTACTGTTTACAGATAACTTAATCATAGATTTAGGCTCAGTTTACTTTCCTTATTAACCCAAGGTTGTTACCACCAAACCACTACTGATTCGGGAACGTGAGCTATAATATTCATAGGATAGCAGCCAAAATATCTACTGCCTCATTAAGTCAGATCTTATTGTCATAAATAAATCTTATGATCGTTCCTCTAAACAAAATAGGAACTAGCATGCTACTACTGCACTAGCCTTATTTTCTTATTTCACCTTTAAAGGAAAATACCAACAACACCTAGTCTAACTGGCCAACTACACATATTAAATGGCACTATAACTCTGTTCTATTAGGCTTATAAAGAATAAGCATTCAATCATCAATTGACTAGTAGTACATTCTTGTACATTAAAATACTGACTATAAGTTCCGTTACCAATAACTTGACTAATATAATAAATTATTTTTTCCATTTGAGGCATAACCTGTTAGAACCTTCTTAGTTCTTTCTTTGGAAAAAGTTACGGAATTCGTGCCTTAAAAAATCCTTTTACCATGTTATCAAAAGAGGAAAATATAATAATATGAGTTTCGGCATTCAGACTAATTTTGCTCGATACTCACTTGCTCCACTATACAGTAATTCTTTACGACGAAGAACAAGGTTGGACATAACAACTCCAACAGGCACAGACAGAACGGAGAACCTTCTCACGTTAGGAACAAAGAGTTATGACAAAGCAACGGGGAGGGAACCGCGCTAACAGCGAATCACGCGAACTACCGAATCGACTCATACATTGGTACCCTTCTTTTTACATTTCTTAAACCTCTTTAAAAGGATAAATATTAACCATTTTTTTAACCGAGCGACTAAAAGGCTCTTTCAACAGTTCTTTCATTTCCACATTTTTCCAATTATTGACAATCTTATTTTACATTTCTTCTTTTTTATTTTTATCTCTTTATTTTGTGAAGAAGCATCCGGGAATGGGAGTTACATTAACGACCGCAGGATGTTTTTTTACAACCACTACCGGCCGGGAAAAAAAATGCACAGCAATTTTCTCAAATCCTGGAAATCTAAAAATATAAAGAAAACAATAAAAATCAATATATAATAAATATTTACAAATATCTTCACTTATAGAAATTTTAAAGGAATAGCTATATATACTATCAATTAACAATACTAATAAATATTATTTAAAATCCATAGTTGAAATAACTGAATATTTATGATTTGAGAATTTTTTTTTAAAATTCATGGCCATGAATTTATATATTTTAAAAGTATAAAAATTTTTTTCAAATATTCGTAATGAAGAAAATGAATACATTATTTACAAATATACACAATTGTTCCAGGAATTACACGATTGAAATTTCCTAAATACAATAAACTAATATAATTTTAAATTTTACCCTTTCTGTTAATATTATTTCCAACTTCTTCAAGTTCTAATTTTTTTTTATCTCAATGCCGTGATTCTCGATAAACTTTTACCTCTGATACGTTGCTCTTACGATAAGATCCAGGGCTGTCTTGCTCGTCTGAAACCAAAATAGTATTTGTAGTTAAGAATTTCCGGACAATCATAGGCCCAAACCACTTGTCGCTGAGGGACTTGGCTACCTGGTCTTTCAGGGACAATTTCACGTGAGACCTGATCAGGACCTTACTGCCAATTTCGAGGGAAACTTCCCTCCTTCTCTGTAACATTAATTTCTTCCTCTTACTCCAGGATTTCTCCATGTTTTCCAGAGCTTTCACCCACAGCTCTTGCGTAGATCTACCACCCAAATCTGTCTCAAAAATGTTCCAAAGAACTTCCAAAGTGGTAGAAAAAGGGACGTCTGAAAAACGCTTCAATTGGAGTCATCTTGAGACCTGAGTGCTCGCTAATATTAAGAGTAAACTGGAGATCTGGAATGAGGGTCGATCACATATTTTGCTTGTTGGCGAAATAAGCCCTGACCGATGATTTTAGGGTTTTGATGAATCTCTCTGAAATATTTCCCTCTGGATGATAGGGACTAAGTCTGATATGTTTTATGCCTAGTCCAAACAGGTATTTCTTAAACGTTTCCGAAACAAACACAGAGGCGTTGTCAGTCGAGATAGCCTCCGGAAAACCAACTCGACTGAAAATTTCAGTTAATTTGGAAATTATAGAGGCAGACGTTAAAGTACGCAACTTTTCTAATACAGTAAACCTACTGGCATTATCCACCCCTATCAAGATATACTTATAACCTTTGGAATTAGGTAATATACCAATGATATCTATCATCCAGTGTGTTCCAATTCTTTTACAATATTCAGAGACAAGCTGACCCATTTTCTTTTTATTGTCTTCTTTGCTGAGCTGACATCTATGGCAAGTTTGGACATATTCTTTCACTTCCTCTTTCATTTTTTCCCAAGTGAAGCATTTCATCAGCTTCTTTAACGTCCTGTATACCCCTGAATGACCACCCACCAATTTGTCCTGGTGGTAGTATTCAATCAGGACTTTTGTTAGATTCCTTGGTATAACGATCTTATAAAGATTATGGACCGAATTTGTCTTTCTCAAAAGAACCTTTTTATTGAGAATATGACCAGGAATATTCTGTCCATTATTTATTCGATTCTTGATGACCTTCAAATTTGGGTCCTCGTCCTGAAGCTCATCAATTGACCCTTGGAGTAAAGGTAACTTCCAAGTATGCGCAAGTCTCAAATTGTTATTGAAGGCTGCTAAACCCAAAGGTCCCTCGACTATACTAAATTCGAAAGGGTCGTAAACTCTGCTCAATACGTCGGCCACTAAGTTATCAGCCGATCTTACAGGTTTGATCTGGAAATCAAACTGACACAGGGTTTCGACCAAGCAGGCCATATTTCATCAAACGCTCGGAATTGCTAAGAATCCAAGTCACGGCTTTGTTAACAATTAATACATCAAATTCTTTTACCAGATAATTCCTAAACCTCCAGATCTTTTTACTAAACTTATAAATTCGATCTCATAAATACTTCGATGTTTATCGGCCTCAGACAGTTTTCTGTTGTAGAACGCTACGGGTTGCATATCCCCAAGACTATTCATTGGAGACAGACAGCCGGCCACACTTTTCCCAGAACCGTCCACGTTGACGGTGAACCTTTTGTTGAGATCGGGAACCTTCAATACGATGTTATCAATCAAAATATCCTTAAGCTTATTCAGGATTCTTTGACGATCCTGAGTCCATACAAATTTCGAGTTAGTGGACTTCAACTCGGTCAGTGGACCCATTAGTTCCTGCATCTCAGATGCGAATTTCGAGTAATAACTAAAGAATCCGAGAATCCTTATTAGGCCTTGTCTGTTTCTCGGAGGTGGAATGTTTCTAACTGCCGCAACTCGATAAGGATCGATCTCCATTTGATCTCCTGATATTATGTAACCTAAATACTTAATCTTTTTATAAATAAACATACACTTATCAGAAGAAATGGTTACGTTATATTTACGAAAACGTTCCATTACTTTCCTGATAGTTTCCTTGTGAGTTTCTAGATTTGATGAGGAGATTAAAACGTCATCAAAATAACATTTAACTCCCTCTACTTCAAGATCTCCAAGTATTTTACTCATTACCCTTGAAAGTATATTGCTCCCAGTCTTTATTCCTACTAGAACCCTATTAAATTGATATAGACCCTTTGGTGCCACGATCGTAGTGATGTCCCTTGAGCTCTTATCTAACTGGATTTGAAAATATGCTTTTCGTAAATCCAGCTTCGTATGAAATTGTTTATCAGCTAAACCAGTTAAAAATTCTTCCAAATTAGGCGATGGAAAAGGATCATTTACAATTAGCTCATTCGCTTTCACAAAATTCCCAACTATGCGATAGGTGTCATTTTTATTCCTAACTAAGAAACAACTATTCGCGTAATTAGAATGATTGACTTCTGTTAAGATACCCTGGCTCATCAACTCTTGTATTTGCTCATCAAAAATTTTCTCCTTATTTCTTGGTATTGGGAAAGGAGTCTGTTTGAAGGGTTTCTCTCCTGACAAATATAAATTACCATAATAGTCCTTTATGCATCCTACCCTTTCACAGATCACATCATATTCCTTTGTGATCGAGTCTATGAACGATATAACACTTGGGTCTCGATATTTCCAACTTTCATCAAAATTATGGTTTTTCAACTATATGTCATCTTGGTTTTTCACCTGCTTTGATCGTCTCGGTTTGGTTTGTTTTCGAGGGATAGTTTCACTAAAATACTTTTTGTTGTTATTCACCAACGAATGAAACTTCTCGGCTAATTCAATATCTACGTCGGAAGCTTCGGATTCACTGTCTTTCCAACTCATAATTGGTTTCTTCTTTTCATCTTCATGCTGTATCTTCTCTAAAGTCTTAGCCCCATCGTTAGTATCTTTTTAACAACGACAATATTGCAGTGTTTTATAGCACTCTTGGTTCTATTCTTCTTCTTTCTTTTCCTCTGTGGTAACGGTTTATTTGTTGAAGACTTCGTAAATTATTCTCCCAGTACCGGATCACTTCTACAGATAACATTATCCTTCGACTCCAGGGAATCCAAGTTGATTGCTGACACCATGGCCAAGTCTACCGATGGATGAGATTTTCCACTGTTCACAATGAGTTCTTTATCATCTATCTTCTTCCCCATTTCGGATAGAGCACCGGAAGTATTGAAAGACTCATTTTGATTCTCGAAAGAAAGAGCGGAATTACGTCTATCACTGTTAGATGGTGCACACTCAATTAGATTTTTAAGTTCCAAAAACTGTTCTGAACTTGGCACATTAATCGTTAAAACTTGCTCCTCTAGTTGATTTAAGTCGAAGTCACATTGCACTCCTTTACTTGAACACCCCGACGAATTAATATCGGCTCGAAAATATAAAGATGTTTGTCCAAATTCACCTCGTTTGTCATTTTGATTCATCCTTAATTTCTTGTCCTGAGATCTTTGCTGGTTAGCCCAAACTACAGACCTTAATCTACTTTCATTTCCTCCAACAGAATATTGCTGAAAGAAAAGCGGAACTCTCTTCTTACCCTGATTCAAAATCATGATTCGGTTATGATTGTCCAAAACTACTTGATTGGTTTGAAGAAAAGGCATTCCCAGTAAGCAATCACACGACAACTTGGACACTACTCGAAAAGTTATTACCTGGAAAAATTCAGATAAATTCACGTTCAAAACTATTTCTTCGTTCGTAATGAATTCCTGCCCCGACGTAGCATTCACTAACCTCTCATGAACTTTCCGAATAAATTGTTCCACATTACAGCGTTGCACCAAATCTTTCGCCACTAGATTGAAACTAGAACCACCATCGACACAGATGTTAGCAAAAACGTCATTAACTTTCCCGGACACAAAGGTTGCCACCATGCCGTCCAACTCCGAAGGAATTTTCTTGAAACGTTGTTTATTTTTCTCGACCGGACGATCGTTAGATTTAAAATTACTCCTTGGAAATAACGAGTCCCTACATGCTTCGTTCATTAAGCCCGATTTATAATTACGATTAACATATCCTGATTCCTTGGTATTTCTAAAGGCATTCTTAAGTTCTGATCCCTTACTGGTCAATGCTGAAAATTGTTTTCCCTTAGAAGTCCCAAATAGTTTATAATACTCTACTTCCTCCCGATGTCTTTGAACAAAGTTTTCAGAGACATTTAATAGTTCTACTCTAGTAGAAGGAAGATAGTAGTTCAGCATTTTAAATTTCACACTAGGGTTAATCCCATCTAAAATGATCTTGGTTAATTGAGATTCCTCATAAGTTAATCCTAAAATTTTCATCGCGATCATCGTTGATTTCACATAGTTATCTACATATTCATTTAGCCTTTGCTTTCTATAAACCCTTTCGCTAATTAGCATATGGGCAGTTATAGGAGTTACAAATTTACTAACGATAACTTGTCTAAAGGTATCCCAATCTAAATTTTGGCTCATAGCATCGGTCACTACTCTCAATACATTACCTTCACACTTTGTCATTCTTTATTTTTCATTAATATTGTGATGAATCTTTAATATTACCAGGACAATATGAAAAAAAATTAATAAATTCATTTTATTTAAAAATTGGAAAATGGAAAACATCGTTCGGTTAACACAGGTTATTCTTGTGTATCTAGTCCAGGTAGAAAGAGAAATCAGGATCTAGCATTCTCTTTTAGCTCTCAGTAGCTAAATCTGAAATAGAAATCCGTTTGCTAGAAAGTAGAGTTCCGCAAACGCCAACTATATAAACAAAGAGAATGTGGGTCAAGAGGTCTCATTTACAATATTCACACTCGTAGAGTTACTGTGTGAGGAACCCCGAAATTCTCAAGATTATTCAACAGTTGATTTTGTCTTTCGAGTATTCATCCACAACAAGAGGCTACTAGACGACGTACGTAATACTCCATGACGGCTCCATGTACTAGGTCTAGTGTGTTAGACAACTACTCACATCTGAGAGGTCCTGGGTTCGTTTTAGCCATTCTGCCGGTAGCAGTCTGAGCCACCAAAACCATGAATTAACAGCGTTCCACCACAGAGGAAAATAGGAGAAGAACTTGTGAAGAAACTGTGGGATGTAATCACCCGGAAGAACAATAAATTGTAATAAGTGCGCGAAGTGCTTTATTTTCAATCGTGTGTGCTTCATGAAGATGGGACCAAACCAAGCGAAAATGTAAGTAATTCTTGCAATGTAGATTTCTGAATTCTTAAGGATACACTCTGAAAGAGGTTTCTCTCATAAATCACAGCCAAATGACCTAAGGAGTGTCTGGCAATTATTTTGTTTTGTTCTGCTTTAATTAATTTGATTAACAATTAACGTGACAACTAATCTATAACTTTGGCATTAGGGTATCTAAAGGCTCTTTGTGAGGATCGTGGAATCTCCATGTTAATGTAGTTACTTGTATGAGGCATTCACACGGCCTAACTATACAAGTGATGTGAATAAACACACATTATCACCAAATTAAATAGAGAGTCGAGTATTTCTTAAGACAATCCCCCGAAGGTTGAAGAAAGGTACAAATCTAGTAGTAATTAGTGCGATAGAGCTCAGTATTCGTAAAAATAGATTTCCTTTAAGTGTGTATTGTCGGTGACCAAGGGCTCGGTCACTCTGAAAGAAAGATTTATTTACATTTAGAGCAGCGTTGCTTGTTGCCTAATTTAAAGGAGATAGTTCTTACACAGCCAAAGTAGTATATCATTACCTGGTCTCTCGCAGACTAATATTACCACTGTAAAATTAATTCAAGAAATATTTCATGGCTCCCCTACCTTTGGAATCATTTGAGTGAAACTTTCTTTTAGAGTGTATCTAACAGTGATTTTATGCATCCTTTTTCTTGTGCATTTTTTATTTAGTGTTTCATAATTGTCCTTGTGTATCTGTGTGTTGTTTTCATAGGAACAATCCAGTCTAAGTTTGTTCGCGAATATTAGAGATCATATTAGAGTGTTTCTTTGATATTACAACATGACATCACGTAGAGATAACCCGCCCCCTCCCCCTGCGACTGTAATTATTCCCCCTGTTTCATTAGAGGTTTTTTTCGGGCAGACCATATGAAAATATCATGGACTTCTTATCCAACTTTGAAAGACAGGCCACAATTCATAACTGGGACGACGACAGAATCCGTAGCATTTTTCCTACTTCTCTTTCTGGCACCCCCCATTATTGGTATAAAACGCAGGAAGCTAAACTGAAAAATAAGTCTTGGGCAGACAACAAGCAGGAATTTTTAACATATTTTGGGAAGTCAAAAGCAACTATCACGGCTCTCACCGAGTACAAGTCCAAAGTTCAAAAACCAGGTGAATCTCTGTGTCAATTCATTTTTTCCAAAAAGTTTATGGCCGATCAATACAATCCAAAGCTAACTTTTAAAGAATTCTTTGCAGAATGTGTATGTAGTTTGTTGCCGGATTACTTGCATTTCTTTTCTCAAAAAGCAATCAATAATTTTGACGAATTTATTACTCAGGCGCAAGTTTTAGAAACAGCAGACTCTTTGAAACGAGAAAGGCTAGAATCTTCAATTTCAAATGGACAATCTAGTTCTTTACACGGTTCTGTGCAGATTCCCCACGTTCAATTTGTTACTCCCTCCCCTTCAGGAAACGCGGATCAAATTAGCGAGTTAACAAAACAAATCGAATCACTCAAACTTCAATTGCATACATTAGCAAATTCTCAAACTTGCACATCGGTGAATTATGCTTCAAAGGGTGGACGCTATTATTCAAGGGAATCCTCCCCGCATTCGCATAAAACCGCCCGGAAGTTTTCACGTAAACCATCTCCACGGAGAGAGCATATCCACGAAAATAGGTCACGTGATCATAGCTATTCAGGCGCGGAACACCGTAACAAACGCGAATCTTCTGCCGATAGAGTAGACAGACGTCATCAGTTAGAACGACAAAACAGTTATTGTTCCAATTGCTCACGGCAGAGCAGTTCCAAAGAATCTTGTTATTCACACAGTGAAAACAATACGGGAAAAGAAAAGCAAAATCAGCAAAAGAAAAATAAAAAGAAGCAGAAGAAATTTCAGAAACAAACATTTCACACCCAATTTCCATTTCCCTACCCATTTTTCTCTCCTTTTTACTCCCCTTACTCTCCTGCCATGCATGCACCTCACATACCAGCGTTACCCCCTCCCCCCTCCCCAAGTAACTCGGAACATATTGGCAATTCAAAAAACGCATAACGTTGGAGAAGGATACTCCTTCTCCAGTTCCCTCCAGTTCCTTACTTTTGACAACAGGTGAGAAGGCCTCACTTTCTCCTTCCTCCCCTGATGTTATTTCGGAAGGGGTCGTTCCCCACCAAAAGCACTCGCCTTCATCAGAAATTCAAAGTGTAACAATTGCAAATTCTGAAAATGATCTTTCAATGGGAACTAATGAGACGATATTAACACCATCTAATGTTGCTTCTGAGAAATGCACCTCTGAAGTAGTACGTTTGCCTTTACATTTTTCCGGGAAATTAACTTATGTAGAAGGTCTAATAAATAATAGAAAACAGCTTATGATGCTGGATTCTGGGGCAGAGACTTGTCTCTGTGCGGTCTCAAGCGTTCCTAAAGATTGTAAAATTTTTCCCCTCCAGACAATTTTGTATGGGATTCGTCCAGAACCCCTGCATTTAAATTCAGCTGCAGTAATCAAAATACAGCTTAATGGAAAAATGTATTCCATTTTATTTCGTTTAGTGCCTGTTCCACATTTTCCAATGATCCTTGGGAATAATTTCATGAGGGAACATTCTGTAAATCTAAATTACACTACAAATACTGTAGAATTATTACATTTTGGAAGAAAACCAATACGCAATCATGCGAATACAGCTGTAGAAAACACTGTCACATGTGCTTTATCTAAGTACATAGAGAAAAACAAGCATTACACTTTAATTGCAAAACGGAATTTCTCCATACCCCCTCGTAGTGCTAAGTTAGTGGAACTAGTGCTTCCCATTGAAACAACGGACGAGTATATTTATATACATACTCCCCTAAACAGTACACTTCAAAAGTGTTACATAGTACATACCGTAGCTAACAAGCAACTTTTAGTGGTTCCTATGGTAAATCTGTCCAAACAGATAAAACATTTTCGCCAGGGATGCCCATTAGCCACGGGATCAATTTTTTCAGCAGAAAATGAGAACAATGTACAAGTAAACACTATTACTAAGTTGTACACCCCCAGTCAGGAGGAAGTAGAGGAAAACACTCGAAAACGACTAGAGAAAATCGGTCATCTCATAGATGCCAGCAAATTCAATATAAATAAGGATCTACCGATTGAACATCAAGAACAACTTCGACAGTTGCTTTTAAAATATGCTACTGTTTTCCGCTGGAGCCCTGATGACTTCACGAACATAACAGCCTTTGAATCTTCACTTAACCTACAATCGCGTGAAAGTTTTCAAAGCCCTATGTTCACAATACCACATAGGTTAAGAGCAAAAGCGCGCGAACAGATACCCAAGCTGTTGCGGCAAGGTATTATAGAACCTTCCAACAGTAGTACACGTAATAACATACTTGTTTTACCCAAAAAGAACTCGGACGAGGTAAGAGTAGTAATCGATCTCAGAAAATTGAACAGTCACTGTGGAACTGTAAAAGACGCAATAGTTTCTGTAGATGACACAATTCAGAAGCTCGCAGACGCTTGCTTCTTTATAGGGATAGATTTATATCAGAGCTTTTTCCAACTGCCGCTTCGTAAAGAAGACCGCGAATTTACTGCTTTTTCCGTCCCGTCTTTGCACTTAAATCACAGTATGTTTCAACTTAAAATGACTCCTATGGGTGCAACGAATAGCACTATCAATCTCCAAAGAGTATTAAGACAAATTTTCGAAGAAGTGCCCTCTCAACATCATGCAGTCTATGTTGATGATGTATACATAGGGACGAAAACGTTTCCAGAATTGTTAGAAACCTTTGAGAAAGTGCTACAAGCCGCACAAAAATATTCAGTAATTTTCAACCTAGAAAAATCTACAATTGGCAACACTGAAATCAAGTGTCTCGGATTCCACATCAAAGATGGACAAATACGTCCAGATGAGGAGAAAACAAAAGCCATTTCAGCTATTCCAAAACCAAAAACAATTAAAGAACTCAGGTCATGGCTTAGTAGTGTTAACTATTTCCGGTCATTTTTTAAAAACATGTCCAATGAGCTTGCACCGCTTTATGAAGCATTGAAAAACAAGCCACGCAAATTAGAATGGAATGAAGCGCGAGAAAAAGCATTTCAATGGATGAAAAATGCGCTGATTTCTTCCCCTCTTTTGCAGATCTTCTCTACAGATAACACGGAACATGCTGTTGCAGTTGACAGCTGTTTAACCGGAACGGGAGCAGTCTTGTTACAAAGAAAGATAGGAGAAAAGAACTACAAACCACTAATGTACGCTAGTTCGCGTTTTCCCCCCAGGAAAACGACCCCTCCAATTTATGAATTAGAATATTATGCAGTTTTTTACTCTTTAAAAAAGTTTTATAAGTACTTAATTGGCTCAAAATTTACACTCTTTACTGATAGTACTGCTGTACAAGCCATGAAAAGTTCCCAGTATTTGACCCCCAAACTTTAAAGATGGCGCTCGTTCATTATGTCGTTTCAATTTGACATTAAACACACCAGTGGACTTAGTAACTCTATCCCTGACCAGCTTAGTCGCAATGCGTTACCACTAACAGAGGAAACTCTTAACGAAGCGAACGAGGAGCCTCATGCATTACAACTCCTAGTGCTCGACAAATCAGTAGATGTTGGAGCTCTCCAGAAACAAGATTCATATCTTGGTAAAATCATAAGAGTTTTACAGACAGAGGATACAAAACATCCACAATATGTTACATATCATAAGGGTTTTTCTCTTCAAAAAGGAATCTTATACAAAAAAGTAAAATATATCCCTGAAGATAAATATTTACTATGTATTCCCAAAAGCATGCGAGATTCCATTTTTGACGAAATTCACAAACACTCCCTCTCCCACCCTGGGTTTACAAAGATGATACTAATCCTTCGGGACAAGTATTTCATCCCTCAAGTTAAGAAATGGCTGCATTACAAATTGCAGCGTTGCCAGGAGTGCTCAATTTACAAACGAAGTGTACCACCAGTTAATCTTACAGTGCAAAAACACCCTCCGGCCCAACTCTTTGAGACATTCTCAATCGACATCTGTGGCAAACTAATGCCATCTGGTGACAAAAAGTATCAATATTTTTATACAGCAGTTGACCACATGTCATCGTTTACAATTACGCATCCTATTGTAAGCCCCACCTCTGAAGAATTTATACAATTCTTCATGCACAAAATTGTAATTCCGTATTCTTGTCCGAAAATCGTCGTACTAGACAAACAGTCCAATCATACAAGTATGAAAACCAAAGAAATCTTAAAAGCTTTAGGAGTAGAGGTTCGCTATACTCTCCCCAACCAACACTCTTCTTTGGGTTATTCTGAATCCAGAATAGGATATTTACAAACTGTACTACGGTTCCTGACGAAGGATGATAACTCTAAATGGAGCGATCACTTACAAACTGCCACAAGTACAGTCAACAAAACGCCTCACACCCAACTTGCAGTTTCTCCCTTTCAGGTAGTTTTTGGAATGACCCCTATTTTTGCTATTGACAGGTTACTACAAGTACCTACTGAACATGTAGAAGTCAATGAACGCTTGATAACCCTTAGAGATTTGAGGGATTACATAACCTACAAACGGCAAAAGATTTTCGAAAAACACAAGCAGAAACTTCATGCAAAGAAAACTCCAACTGTATTTTTACCTGGATCACTAGTACTAGTCAAACGTTTATATACTAAGGTAAATGAAGCTCCCCCTTTCCGTAGTCTATATGAAGGACCGTTCAAAGTCATTTCTGAACTCGATCAGAACTCGTATTTGTTAGAAATAAAAGGGAAGAACACTCCAATAGCAAAGAATAGATTGAAAATCTATTATGAGGCTGAAAACATACATCCTAAATTTGTCACAAAGTATAGACGATTTCTGTAAGCCTGTAGCATATTCCTTAAAAAAAAATCATATGCTTCAGTTTCCGAATTCCTTCTCACACTGAAAGCTAAAGATTTTCCCTTTTTTTTAAGGAGTCACTATCATTTCAACCATAATCATCACAATTGCTTCGAGCTAAATTTATTTACTTACTTTAAACATTGAAGTGTTCATGTTTTGCAAAAATCCAAGAAAACCGAGTAGAAATTCTTCCACTCATACAACACCACGTTCAATGACTCACTGAGCATTCTTTTTCAGGCAAATTAGAACATCTGTGTTGCCAGTGCATTACATACACCGTTGTAAGCAGTTTCTTTCACAAATTTGCTTTATCAGGGATTTCTTGTAGTTCAAAATTTGACTAACTTTAGTTACATAAATGACTTTTCAAAATAATTTTCTACAAGAATCATTTATACAAGACCTTTTCGCACTTCCTTCTTTCATTATACAAAAAAAAAAAAATGTAACCCTGTCAGGTTCGTATGCACTTCTTGTCAGACAGTAGCTTTCACATTTATTTCAAGAAATTGCCTCAGGCTTAGCATTCTTCAAAATCTTCCATACAAAGTGCACTCCACTCGTGTGATTTAGATTGTTTTGTTTACATTTTCACAAAACTATTTGATCACACCACGAGGTTCACTCACTTTCTCCAATCACTTTTACTTTCATTTCATTTCAGACTTGGGCAATAAGCTTTCGGCCAAGGAAAATCAAAGTACATCACTAAACTTCAAGATGTTGCATCATCACTTAGCGGTGATTCTTCCTTTGGCTACAGTAGTTCTGGCTAGTTTAAGTGTTTTCTTGTGGTATTGCATTCATGTACGAAAGTGTTGTTGTCATCGCAAATATAACAGACTCAACTCAAGACTCAACCCCACCGTCCCGCATGCAGTGGCGTATTCTGCCTCCGTCAGTGGCACACAACTCCCAGTAGCTCGACCACAACAAACAACTCAGCCTCCGTGTACCTCCATTCTTCAAACGGAAATGTCAACGTCTATAATAGAGACAACTAATGACACTAATTCGTCATCACTTCCATTGGCGTCTAGGATTCTTACAAACTCCGATTATTTTAATGATATTGATTAATTGGCCTCCTTACAGAATATAGCCTATATTTTACGTCATCTGTTCTAAGCACGCTACTGAACATAATAGAAACACCTTACATTGATCTATATATGTTATTGTTGGTGATGGTATATATATCTACGTATTTTAGGATTTGCTTAGAATTTAGTGCTTTATTTACTCTTATATGTTATATTTGTGTTCCCGACTATGTCTCTCGTCACCTTATGTTAAATCATTCATAATCCCCAATCCCCTTAGTATTTCAAACTCTCCAGCTTCATATTAACATATCACATTGTTCATGTTAAAACATAATAGACTGGAATTGTTTCTAATGGAAAAGGTACTTAGATGGGACAAAATGCACTTTGACAAGAAAGGGGAATCTTGACGTCACTGAAAGAATGCAGAAAGGTACTTTGCTGTATTACTTCGGGATTTCATTGTACAATGTGATGCTTATAGTGACAATGAAATAACCCATCAGTGAAAGACTTTCAAATCAATATAGATGTGGTTAAAGACTTTCAATTACATTTTGTGTTTAGATTTAAGTTCATTCTTTTGTTTATTTCATTCTTGTTACAACAAAACTATGGTATTGAGATCCAGATCCTTTAGATTTATAACATTTATAATACAAAGAGACCGGTATACAGAACATATGCCAAAGCATTAAACACTTGATATTAACGTTTTCTTTCTTGTCATCAAGTGATTCTAGAATGCAAGATTACACGCGTTTTAATATTTGAATTTTGTAAGGTCCCATGCTTCCAATAGAAAAACCATCTTTGCTTTCTCACTACCTCATACAGAGTGAATAACCACCAAACGCTCACTTCCTCTTTACTTTGACACTTCGCAAATTCACAGGTGAAAAACACAACAATTTTATTCAATTTTGATTATTACGACCTTGCGACCGAACTATCATACACACAGGTGAAACCCTAGTGCATCTAAAACTTTCAGTGCATCTTACCACATACAGTGAACCTCATCCATGCGGACATTCCACTGCATGTCACCCACCAGGAAATATGAAAAGACATTGAAATACCACTCATTACTCAGAGTTGGTCCGAGTGTTAAAAGCTTGGAGGAGGAATGTGATGAATCTTTAATATTACCAGGACAATATGAAAAAAAATTAATAAATTCATTTTATTTAAAAATTGGAAAATGGAAAACATCGTTCGGTTAACACAGGTTATTCTTGTGTATCTAGTCCAGGTAGAAAGAGAAATCAGGATCTAGCATTCTCTTTTAGCTCTCAGTAGCTAAATCTGAAATAGAAATCCGTTTGCTAGAAAGTAGAGTTCCGCAAACGCCAACTATATAAACAAAGAGAATGTGGGTCAAGAGGTCTCATTTACAATATTCACACTCGTAGAGTTACTGTGTGAGGAACCCCGAAATTCTCAAGATTATTCAACAGTTGATTTTGTCTTTCGAGTATTCATCCACAACAAGAGGCTACTAGACGACGTACGTAATACTCCATGACGGCTCCATGTACTAGGTCTAGTGTGTTAGACAACTACTCACATCTGAGAGGTCCTGGGTTCGTTTTAGCCATTCTGCCGGTAGCAGTCTGAGCCACCAAAACCATGAATTAACAGCGTTCCACCACAGAGGAAAATAGGAGAAGAACTTGTGAAGAAACTGTGGGATGTAATCACCCGGAAGAACAATAAATTGTAATAAGTGCGCGAAGTGCTTTATTTTCAATCGTGTGTGCTTCATGAAGATGGGACCAAACCAAGCGAAAATGTAAGTAATTCTTGCAATGTAGATTTCTGAATTCTTAAGGATACACTCTGAAAGAGGTTTCTCTCATAAATCACCGCCAAATGACCTAAGGAGTGTCTGGCAATTATTTTGTTTTGTTCTGCTTTAATTAATTTGATTAACAATTAACGTGACAACTAATCTATAACTTTGGCATTAGGGTATCTAAAGGCTCTTTGTGAGGATCGTGGAATCTCCATGTTAATGTAGTTACTTGTATGAGGCATTCACACGGCCTAACTATACAAGTGATGTGAATAAACACACATTATCACCAAATTAAATAGAGAGTCGAGTATTTCTTAAGACAATCCCCCGAAGGTTGAAGAAAGGTACAAATCTAGTAGTAATTAGTGCGATAGAGCTCAGTATTCGTAAAAATAGATTTCCTTTAAGTGTGTATTGTCGGTGACCAAGGGCTCGGTCACTCTGAAAGAAAGATTTATTTACATTTAGAGCAGCGTTGCTTGTTGCCTAATTTAAAGGAGATAGTTCTTACACAGCCAAAGTAGTATGTCATTACCTGGTCTCTCGCAGACTAATATTACCACTGTAAAATTAATTCAAGAAATATTTCAATATAGATAAAATCATCCCAAAGGAATAACTATGATCCATCAAAATTTCTTGTATCTTAAACAAAAGTTCAAATATCTTTAAGCTATATTTACCATCCATTTTCTTTAAATCACAAAATAATTCCTCAAAAAATTTGACCGAACTCGCATAAGTATACTTTACAATTAGTTTTTCTTCCAAGTTTCTTTCAAAACGATTTGGATCTAAAGCATTTCATTATTATTACTAGAATCTCTGACATTAGTACGATCACCGACAACTCTCCTATATAAATTATTACAATCAACCCTAGGCGTTGAATTTCTAATCTGGGTAACCCTACGATAATAATTCCCTAAATTAATATATCTATTGTCAACTCTCTCATTAGGGTTTACATTTCGCTCAAGGGGAACACCTGAATATCTATTATTATGGTAAGGTTCCGCAAAAGAAACATGATGCTGTTCTGATATCATTGGTTGAGAATTAGAAGCATTCGCCATTCGGCTAAAACCATACGAAATACTGGAAGCTTGCGAAGCTTTGCCCAAAGGATTGGGAAAATTTTGCGGAAAATGCCTTACATCAATACTTTCCCTACATGGAGAAGTTAAACTCATATTTACGTTACCAAACTTTGAAAATTTCAGAACGACTCTGACCGGTTGCATCTACAGTCACATATTCCATCTCTGGTATGTTAATACTAATGAAGTCTCTATTAGAACTCATATTGAAATCAAACAAACAAAGCAAAAATATGAAACAATATACAAAAAAAAATAATTCATAAATACACTAAATTCTAACTACACTACATCTACACAAATAATGGAAGTCGATCGAATGCGTGTCGCAGACAATCACATTCAAAAGCCAGGAAGAAGTTGAAAAAAAATTTTTTGTAAGTTATTCTGCTTTATAATAATTTAAGAACTCCGAAGTAAATTATATACAAAAGAGTAAATAGCTAATATCCAATCAGCCTATTTAAGTTTCTCATATAGTATAACCAAATGATACTTCACAAAATAAGGATGCTTTCTCTTTCTTTTTATCTTTTTTTTAAAATGAAAAATGGTCTTAACGTTTTGCTTACTAATTGTAACGCTCCTGTCCCCCTGGGCTAGAACCGGAGAGAATTCAGAATAAAAATAAAATATAAATAATTAATCCTGAGCTCCGCCCAGTAATTCCCTAGAAGACGGAACTAGTGATGAAGGATCTCAACGCTACTATCTATTGAAGTTGGTTAATACTCATATGAAATCACCCAATACTTCTCTTAAGAAAAACAATATATACATATTCAAATATATATGAAATAACGAGACAAATTTCAATCTTGAATAACAATTTTATTTCAAATAGTGGCTAGTGTATATGTACCAAAGCGTTTGAATGATGCATATACACCTTATAGACCAACAACAATAAATAATTAATAAAAAATATATAGGAATATATCCGTGCTCATTTAAAGCCACTAAAGCTGAAATCTGACTATAAATATATATGTATCTTATTTTCTATTAAAATCTGAATAATGAATTTAATAGTTCAAATAAAGAACGATCCTATTCTCTTTTAATATACACTAAGTTGTTTTTAAATTGTAATTTCATTCGACTTTCAAACTATCAAATTCCAAGCTCTGAGTCAAATTCTAATACAACTCTATATTTCTGCAATTGCGAAATAATTTAATCAAATTTAGTTTAATAAACAATTAATTTCAATCCTAATAAGCTTCCAAGACTAATTCAGAAATTTTTTACTTTCATAAGGCTTCTCCATTCGAAGAATTCTCAATCCATACAAAAATCCATGTATATTATTCGGACACCCTATATATAGTAATTCTCAAGAACTCATTGTATAATAACTCACAATTATTTCTATAATTTAATTGATTCTCAATTTCATTCTCTAATTTCAGAAAAATAAAGAGATTGCCAATGTATCTTTCAATTAAAGTTGACGAACTCAATCGGTCGAAATTAATATTATTAATATTAATTAATAATTATTATTAATATAAATCATATAAATAAAAAATATAATGAACAATACATCAAGAGAAGTATTGGAATCGGATCGTCGAATTATTTCAAAAATAAATGGAATCAGATTATCCAAAAAAATATATCGTGATGATAATGTTGGAGGAAAAAAATTAAATTTCGATTGTACAAGGTCCAAATTCGAAAGAATAATGGGGATCGTGAATAAAAAATCCAAAGAAAGAACCCAATCAAAAAAATCTACAGAATGAAAATGCGGGAGGAGAACAAGTCATCAAAAAGCAAATTGATAAAAGTGTCGTAGTCAAAGCGGAGCAGAACAACGATCCTATCCAGCAACCTTTCACACCCACAAAGACGGACGTAATACTCACTATTAACTAGAACAAAAATGTTCACTCACCTTATCAAAAATTACTTATTTTCACCCTTTACCTCCTCTTTGCTCTTACCCAAATCCATAAGTTGTTGTCTGACTCCATTCAACACTCACGCCAATCGAGAAAACTCAGTTTGAATGCCTTATAAAAACTGTAATCTATTTTCTCGGAGGGGGGCTGCACAAGTAGCTCAAGAGCCCAAGAAGGATTAGCTCAAAAGATCCTGGCTATTTAGTTGGCCAAAGGAACCACAAGATCATAAAGGACCAACGTCTTATTTTTCAAGTTTTAATAACCTAAATTGGCTTTTAATAAAGCGCCAAAGCATGCAATCACTGAGCTATGGTGCGAACCTTCAGAAAACAATATTTAACGTTATCTACTGTAATCCAATCGGCCTCTGAACAAGTTTTTCAATGTTACATAGCATACGTCTTTTGCGAGGAATGCTCCTTTCACCCACATTCGCATGCCACCATTAAAAAAACTAGGTGAACAAAGATAGTTCTTTAAAGAGAAATATTTTGCCGGTTATTCACAATTCTATTACTGTTTATAGATAACTTAATCATAGATTTAGGCTCAGTTTTCTTTCCTTATTAATCCAAGATTGTTACCACCAAACCACTACTGATTCGGGAACCTGAGCTATAATATTCATAGGATAGCAGCCAAAATATCTACTGCCTCATTAAGTCAGATCTTATTGTCATAAATAAATCTTATGATCGTTCCTCTAAACAAAATAGGAACTAGCATGCTACTACTGCACTAGCCTTACTTTTTATTAGTCATTTTTACAGGAAAATATCAACAACACCTAGTCTAACTGGCCAACTACACATATTAAATGGCACTATAACTCTGCTCTATTAGGCTTATAAAGAATAAGCATTCAATCATCAATTCACTAGCAGTACATTCTTGTACAATAAAATACTGACTATAAGTTCCGTTACCAATAACTTGACTAATATAATAAGTTATTTTTTCCATTTGAGGCATAACCTCTTAGATCCTTCTTAGTTCTTTCTTTGGAAAAGTTACGGAACTCGTGCCTTTAAAAAATCCTTTAACCATGTTATCAAAAGAGAAAAATATAATAATATGAGTTTCGGCATTCTGACTAATTTTGCTCGATACTCACTTGCTCCACTATACAGTAATTCTCTACGACGAAGAACAAGGCTGGACATAACAACTCCAACAGGCACAGACAGAACAGAGAACCTTCTCACGTTAGGAAGAAAACGTTAAGACAAAGCAACCAACTGGCGTATCAAGGAGGAAGACTTGGAGGGGAGGGAACCGCGCTAACACCGACTCACGAACTACCGAATCGACTCATACATTGGCACCCTTCTGTTTTTACCTTTTTTTTAAACCTCTTTAAAAGGATAAATAATAACCATTTTTTTAACCGAGCAACTAAAAGACTTTTTCTACAGTTCTTTCATTTCCACATTTTTCCAATTATTGACAATCTTATTTTACATTTCTTCTTTTTTATTTTTATCTCTTTATATTGTGAAGAAGCATCCGGGAATGGGAGTTACATTAACGACCGCAGGATGGTTTCTTTACAGTATGGACCTCGTGATTTATCTCGTCCCCTTTTATGAGTTAAAAATGCCAACAAAATAAATTTTAAAGCTTCTTGGCCTCAAGGTTCTTCCTGTTTAATATAGGGATATCATATTATCGGTAAATATGCTAGTCCAGAACATATATATATATTAACGTCACCCCTCTAAAATTTCAGGAGGTGTGTACCGGTCTTCAAGAAGAGAAGTGAAGTTCGAATGAATGGGAATTTAATTAACTTCAGAGAAGGATACAAAGATATTTAAAAAACTTACTTCCTTAAGTATTTTTTTTAGTCTGGTATAGGTGGAAGTTCTTAATTTGACATGTTTATGTATTGTTGATGTTCACTCATAACTTCAACGTAGTTCTACTAAAGTTAAAGATTCTACTTTTGTTCGAAAGGATACTGTGCTGGTTTCTGCATATACATTACATTATTATGTAATGATAGTCTCTGGAGCTAGAGCAAGAAACACCTTAAGAAGTGTAATGACAAAAATATAATTAATAAACTTCGATATGCACTTGAGCACGCACAACTTTCAACATAGGTTCACAGATTTGAATTTTTTTGCTTGTTTGGAAAACACTTTTTGGCAGGTCCCATATAAACTTCATACGTAACTGATTACAGACCTCGTAGGTAAACCATAAAACGCCTTAATAGTAGGCTTTGTCCATATAATATTTGTGCGTAAGATCATAGAATCTTCATCATAGATACAACTTGTATATTCTTTTTTTTTGTCATATCAAAGAGTATACTTTTTGTACTTTGGAACAAGGACGAGGTCCTGAAATTCTTCAACAGATGGTAAAGTTAATATCGTGTGTGTGTGTTCACGTTTATATATATATATATATATATATATATATATATATATATATATATATATATATATATATATACAGAGAGAGAGAGAGAGAGATTCTTATTTTGGAAGCCGACCTATTATATAGAAAAATAGTGTCATACCTTTAATTTAAGTATCAAACTAATCTGCTAAGGTAACGAAAAATAGGGAAAAATTAAATGTACTTAAAAGAAAGATAACCACCTTCAATAATGCACTAAAAGCAGAAAAAAATGAACATTATTAAAAAATAAAATTTTAGTAAAAGTGCTAAAATGCCGAAAATAATAAAACCACAATAACAGCAATAACAGTATTAAAAGGTTATAATAATTCATTATCATTATTAAGGATTATAATTGAAGGCTGGTTCAAGTCAAACATATTAATGCCTAACATAGCATTAGTTTAAATGTTTATTTTACAAGGCATTATTCTGTTTAACTTGACACAGACTTTAATATTATTTATAAATATGAATAGTGATTTACTTTCAGCTTTTAAAGAGCTTATTATTAATAATAACGAGATATGATTTCTTGCACTTTTCTTATTTCCAACTTCTAATACTTTTGTTAAAGTTGGTGAATATCGTTTCTTTTAAGTGTTTATTCCAATATGATATATTTAAGTTAATGTCAAGGATTTACTAAGATATGCTTACGAACTGTCCTTTGGTGATTGAAGTGTTATGTGTAAGTTGGGTCCCATATTTTCAGGTATTTATGGTACGGACTAAAATACTAGATTCGACTATAGCAATCATAGGGAAACACTTTAGCTGGTGATTGTACATTTTGTTCATGATGGCAAGTCAATGTAAATTAATCGCAAATGAAAACTAACTACATTTCTCTTACAGCACTCCCATCTATTATGATCTTGTAGGGTCAGTCTCATTTTCGAAACAAGAAATGTCTTGCGTCTAGGTGTGGCTCTGTTAGGAGTTTATAATGTAGAGATGTTATTGATGAGATTGGTAACTACTGCTGCTACTATTATATTATCATTATTATTATTATTATTATTATTATTATTATTATTATTATTATTATTATTATTATTATTATTATTATTATTATAAGAAAATCTTACAACTGAGACAGGCAGGTACCAGTGTGCCTAGCAACAATCAGTTTAAACTCACTTTATAATTCGTGAAGATCGATTCTCGAGCTAGCAAAAAGTAACGACAAAATACATTATAATGTGAACAGCAACAGAAGCAGCAGTAGTAGACTTGGGAAAGGTAACAGCTGAAGCAACAACAACAAACGGTTCTGTTCCTAGAACAAAACTTAATTAAATTATTGAATAGCAAAATATTTTTACTTCTTATGCTTTACATGAATTTAGGTACATAACATAGACATATAAATAAAGTACATATTATTCCAGTTGGTCTATTTCAATTGTGTATTACACTAGCCTTTAACTAGCTGAAATCTTCCGCTAGATATCCCTGCCACACATCACCAAATAAACACATCACCACCATAGATACTGTTGTTTCTTTTCAGAAGCAGATTTCTCCTCATTGCTCCAACAATTTGAACACTGGATTACAGAATTCGATATTAACCTATATTTCAATTTAAGATTATAGTTAATATACTGTGTACCGAATAAAATGACTGCATGAACTACGAGTAATCTTAGTATTTTTAACCTCTCTGTAACATACACTTTTCATTAACAGAGACAAATACTAATGTTCCGTTGGTGTTCATTGTTCATTATTACACTGTATTTATTTCTAGTCTACGGAATGAACTTTAAAATACCTTCGTCTATGTTTAGAAACGTGAGTATGCATTTCCTAATAACTCGTATTTTGTTCTAATACATGTCTGTTTTAAGCTGGCTAACTCTGTAAGAACTCTTTATTTACCCAGTCTGTCGTTGCAAACTTTAAGTATACTTCGCACCCAGACTCATTTCTACGTATTCTCAATAAAATAGGATTCGTTTCCAATTTTGAAACTGTGGTAGACTTCAAAACTATCCTATCTCCTTTATGTTCAATGACACAAGAATATGTAATTTCCAATTGTGATAATGGGAGAAAACCAAACGGAATAATGCACTTGACACGAAATCAGATCAAGCTAGGTAAACCCACGTACCTTAGTTCAGACTCTACCACTAAGCCTCTGCGGTCTCCTACATCTTGGAACTATTAATATAAGTACATGAAAAAAAACTATTAAAATCGCATATTGTACTAGTTTTACTAGTTAATGATAGAGTTAAGAATAATAGCTGAGATGAAATCAATTCTTAGCATCCTCATTCCGTACATATAGTGCTAACGAAAAGGCTAATCTCGTGTATATATATATATATATATATATATATATATATATATATATATGTACTGGTGGTAATTCATTCCTACCATTTACGATTAGAATATATAAAAAAATTCGAACATCGGAAGTATCCGCATAGGAAGGAACTCATAGCAAGGAACTGTTTCTCATTATATATTACTTTCTACTATTAGTAAAACTACTATTAGTATTATTATTTTCTTTCGTACTATAGCCAACCGTGTTGAAACAAGGAATCGTATGCTTCCATCACTTCTGTTTTGAATATAAGGACAAAGATTGAAGTGAAACCAATGCCGGAGACATTGAGTCCATATAAAATATACGTTTCATGCACAATAGTTTTTGCTCTATGGTCAACATTGAAACTTGAGGTGATTGTAATTGATATCACTAGCGATTGTGTTAAAGGAATAAATTCGGAAATGAGTGTTGTCTACGATACAGGACGAGACGAAAAATAACGTGTCCTCGTCTCGTAGTCTTTTGTGTAGAAATATCGTCTGGTCTCGATTTTCGGTCGTTTCGTCTTGTCTTATTCCTTGTATACACAATAGAATGCAAACTATTCGGCATTATTTGGCTATCGAACAGGCCGGATTTATCTAATACCACATTTCTTATCGCAATCATGCAATGGAAAAGTGTGGTTATGCCAGACTCCCCTGTTATTATTATTTTCTGGCATCTTGGTATTGACAAGTAATTTATAAATATTTATTGCGTATTGTACAGCTTGTTTAATATAAATTTCCCAATATCAAACCTAATTGCAGATTACATGAAATAATGGGAACCAAATGCTCTCGACGTTTTTAATGGCGTACTATAAAGGAAACCAAGAATGTTCTGTTGCTTTTTTTGGAGGTGTTTGATCCATTGGTCCTCACACCGTGGTTGAATGCGAATGAAGATAAGGGAAAGATCAGTTCTTGGTGTGGGTATATCAAACATACTGCCTGGTTATGGCAGTTCAGTTACACCGTGAACTTACACAAGGACAATGTGAAGATGGGACCTCCACAGAGCGTGATAACGGCGTGTATGTTGTACAAGTTCAAACTAATGGTCAAACACCGCTGCAGCGGGGCGGAAGATATGTCAGGCCTTTGGTGAGGGTGTCGTGACTACACGGATAGAGCAACGGTGATTTAACAAGTTTAAGAATGGTGACAAAGCACTCAAAGAACTACCATGTGCCGAAACACATGTAGAAAATGAATATCTTCAGGCAGCAATTGAACCGAACAGTAGCCAGACATGTCAGGAACTGGGACAAAAATTCAATGTGAATGGATAAACCATATGCCAGCATCTCCATCAACTTGTGAAGCACTACAAGTTGGGTCGATATGTCCCATATGATTTGACTCCGGGCCAGAAGGCAACGCAATCAGACACCTATGTTTCTTTGCTGTCTTGTCTGAGAAAGAGCCATTTCTAGACAGAGTGTTTTCATCTGATTAAAAGCGGTCCTATACGAATCTCCACATCGTCGTCATCATTGGTTAGCATCCCATAGACCGGTCCCAAAATAGCCGAAACCAGCACTGCACCAGAAGAATATCCTCCTGTGTGTATGGTGGAGTGCTGGCGACGTCGTGCACCGAGAATTACTATCAGCTGGCCAGAGCATCAATGCAACTGTGTACTATCAGCAGCTGACCCGTGTTCAAGAAAAGCTCAAACCCTAGAGCCACCACTTATGAATCGCAAAGGGGTCTCCCGTTACAGAACACACGTGGCTAAGATTACCCGGGCACCATTCTACGCGTTGGATGGGAAACACTATTGCATCCGTAATACTCCCCGGATATTACGCCGTCCGATTATCACCTGTGCCATTCTTTGGACAATCACCTTAGAGGACAGCAGTACAAATTGTAATGAGTTACATTTATTTAAGATTCGGAAAAAAAGGATGGAAACTTTTGTCAGCTGTTAAGCACTAGTTACTAGTGGCGCCATTTGTGGCGACCGGTAGAATTATTTTGTACTTATAGCGCTTTACAGGCGATAGCGTCATAATCATTCTGAAAGCCAAACTGGGAAAAAGTCTACTGGAAACTATAGGAATAGTTCATCTAATAAGTCAATTTTTCAAGTTACATATCGGATGTACGTCGGTATAATTCCGATTGATACCAATGGTTTAATCTGGGATATTAAAATATTAACGAAAGTTGGAAAAGATAAATGTACTTTTCAAATAGTTTTGATTTTTTTAAGTGAAGTGGTTTAAATTTTCCGAGATATATTGTTAAAGCAGTCTAAAAAGTCTAATTGATAGTGGCATATATTGGGAATAGTGAGTTGTTAATGTGCAATTAGTATATTGGTGAGATATATGATATATTGTCGTATCCAGCTATATTTGATGTCTATGGTTCAGTATCTTCAAAATGGTGAGTTACAATTAATTATTTATTTTGGTTATTGGACTATTTGCTTATGATAAATCAATGTAGTCTAAAGTCCTTATGGCAGTATGTAAGGTTCAAAACCGATATTCAGTTGGTTAATTGTTTCTAGTTCATGATTTTCATGCAGTTGATATTTTTCATAAATCGTTATTTCATTGTAATCATTGAGTTTTACTTTTCTATCCTGGAATATACCTATATTTTACGGATAGATGAATGCGAAGATAAGAGCTATCATATTTGCTTATTGTAGAAAATTATTGGGTTCGATCCCACTACTAAGGTAATATTGGAATTTTTATGCGCTACCTTCCCAATAAAACCTGCCTTTATTATATTAAATAAAATGGAGGGAGAATTTTATACCCCATTTCCCATTGACGATACCGAAGACTAACTAGTTTAGGTAGTAAGTACGTTACATAAACTTTCAGAATGATTATATTTCTATGCTGCTTATGAGATTTAATTTTCTGCAGCTAGAAGCAGGTTGGGTTGGATTCTGAGGTTTATATTTCATAGTATAATAGTATGAAATATATTTAGTAAGCTAATATATTTCATAGTATGGAGTTTGCATTTAATGATAATAAGGCAAGAAAAATAGGAAGTGACGATTTCTCTATTGGGTTGTAGTTTTTCTGGTGCAGCAGTGTACTTATGTGGTTGATATCATTTATCATTATTTTGTATATATTTTTCAGGAAAGTAAAGATAAGTATAGACTGTGAGATTATATATATGTATTTAGTTGTCATGGCTAATTGGCAATTAAATTTAAACCATTTTGATAATGGCGACGAGGGATTATTTATAAACATGAATAATGATTTGTGGGACTTGTCATTTTTGCAAGAAAACGCCTCAGATGTAGAAAATGAAGTTAGACGGAAGCCTGCTTCGAGTGGCAGTCCTTTCGTTGTTACAAACACAACTCAGCGTGTAATGACCTTGGGAGCAGGTGGTTTAGATAATCCCTGTAATATAGGTCAGGAAGTCGACCAAAGCAGGTGCATTTTGGAAGGGGAAATAGCTGATAGCCAGCCGAATGTAGCTTGTGTTAATGAAAGAGAAAAAGATGAGGAATTTAACAATAGTAATAAATATAACCCATTTCTTCCTTTTTGTATTTCTTTTTCAAAATTAACTGTAGATGCCGCAAAAGGTAGTTTCCAAGAATATGTAAATAGAATTCCAGTATGTAATGGGAGCAATCATCATAGTTTGTTTTTGTTTGGGATTGAAGTATATAAGATAACAAAATTAAATTTATTCCCTGTGGAATCAGTATTAATCGCTGCCATAGGTAAAACTAGCGATTGTTTACGTGAGGAGTTGTTGAGTCTTTTTGCAATTACTCACGATTGGATAGAAATATGTAGACATTTATTTCGTAAATTTGTGTCCCCGTTGGCAAATAGGGAATTAGTACATAGTTATGTGGATCGATTGCAATTACCGGAAGAATCAACATCGGATTATATTAATAGTGTAGTTGATAATTATTCCGTTTGTATGGGAGTAAGAGTTGAGAAGGATATACTAGAATATGTGTGGAAGGGGATCGAACCCGATATCCATCATGAACTATTTCGTTATTCTAAACCTACATCCTTGGATGAATTAATATCAGAAGTAAAACGTTATGAACTATTTCAGAAAAACGTTCAGGTATATAATGCACTTTCTACAGGAAGACGAATAACAGATAAAAAGGTGTTACAGTGTTATTCTTGTGGGGGCAACCATAGGGAAAAAGACTGTTATATGGATAGACTATTACGTAGTAGTTGGCAAAAGGGATCACCATTACGTCAAAACAGAGATCAACGGTTAAGGTCTAGTGCTCATGTTGATGAAAAAATGGTTCATTCAGAAAGACGGCAAACGAACTTAAACCGTATGAGCGTTCGTAAACCGACATTACATAAACTTAATGAGGTTAGTGGTAAAACCAGTGGTGGTTCAGATAGACTTGTAGCGGTTTTTATAAAAGGATATATTTTGGGAAAGGATTATACTGGAGGAATAAACACTTGTGCATCTGTCTCGATAATAAATAGCGCTATGTTTCAAGAATGGAACTTTAGATTAAAGGTTCCCATTAAGGTGAATGAAGAACTGTTTACGGGTACAGGTGTTAATTGACAAACCATATCATTATCTCAGTATGTTATCCTACCTATTCGTTTTCGAACTAACGTGTATAGACTCAAGTTCTTTTTGATGGAATATTTTGAACCCACGTTTATAATAGGAATTCAACAGTTAAAGTATATGAGAGCACACATTGACTTAGTGGAAAATAAGTTTGTTTTGTCTAGTGAAAAAGTGGTGATACCTATTAGTTATTTCCCAAACGGTGACTTTAATAAGATGGATGATTGTGCCCTTAAGTTTTTATTTCGTAGTACCCCCTATTACTCTCAGACGTTAGATGGTGGTATGAGTGATGAACCTGTTACGATGGAAGGAGAGGATGAGCAGATGAACAGCGTCGCCAACCGCAGTTATTTCCTTTGTCAGAACATGGATAGTAAAACGTCAACATGTCGAATACTAGTTGATCCACTGCTTGCTGAAGGAGATCCCTCTGTACAAAGGTATGTTGAGGATCTTCCTAATCGGTTTCCTAATGTATTTAGGGATAAGATAGGAGAGATTAAGGGTTACCAGTATGAAATAATAGTTAATAATGAAGAACCTTTAGAACGAAAGCGTACCCTATGGCACGATCCGATCAAAAACAACTAGATTTAATTTTGGATGACTGGTTAAAACAAGGTATAATACAAAAAAGTAATAGTAATTGGTCATTTCCTTGTTTCTTGGTGAAAGTAAAGACAGATGAGAAGCAGCTCGTAATTAACTATCAATCCTTGAAAATGAGACTATACCTAAATGCTCAGATTACACCGCGTATTGAGGATATGTTAGCTAGTGTATCTGGTGGGAAAATATACCCTGCCATTGATATAAAGAAAGCATATCTGCATTTACGATTAACAGAAGGTTCTTATAAGTATACCGCTTTTATGACTCATCGAGGACTATTCGAATTTAAATATTTACCGTTCGGACTTTCTTCTGGAAGTTTTATGTCATCAAAAGTATTAACGGATATTCTGTATTCATTAAAAGATGAGAGTCTGGAATGGTTTTATGATGTTTTGTTGTATAGTTCAGATGTAGATAGTCATAAAAAGTTGTTAGATAAAGTTTTAAAGAAATTTGAGGAATATGGAATAACAATTTCATTAAGTAAATCAAAGCTATTTCAGACAGATTCCATATTTAGGATATATATATTAGAAGATGGTCATATGTATTTAGATCCTTCTAGAGTAGATATTATCAGGAAGTTACCAGCACCCCGCAATAAGCGCGGTTTAATAAGTTTATTGTGTTTTCTACACTATCATGCAAAATTTTTACCTCATTTTCAAGAAATTGTGGAAACTTTGAATAGGATGAGGTCCCCTAAGGTGCCATTTAAATGGGGAAAAGAGGAGCAAAGGTCATTAGATCAGATTAAAGAGTTATTTGAAACTCATGTACTATTAAAATTACCAGATATGAACGCGAAGTTTATAGTCAGCTCAGACGCAACACTGAAAAGTCTTGGGGGAACGATTCTGCAATATGATAAAGATAATGTGTTGAGACCAGTGGGATTCTTTTCTAGACGTTTACGACCTTATGACTTAAATAAACCCATTTATCTTCTTGAATTGATGGCCGCGGTTGAAACCATTGAAAAGTTTAGAACATATTTGCATGCAAAATTTGAATTACGGGTAGACAATCTAGGGTTAATGTTTGCCATAAGGAACATTAAACGAATTAAGAAATATGGGAGTTTATTATATCGATTGTTTTCGTTCGATTTTGGTGTTAAACATGTTCCATCTAACTTGAATATATCTTCAGATTATATTTCAAGGATCCATGATCGGGATATGTGTGAACCTGTGGAGATAGAACAAACCCACGATAATGAGGTAAGGAATTTATTTTTAGTAAATATGTGGAATATGCCTTATGCTTGTTTGTCCATAAAAGAACATCAGAGGAAAGATGTAGAACTGAACAGTATAATTGAGAGGCTAGAGAAGAGAGAAAATGTTGAGAGCTATAAGTTTATAAAAGGTATGTGTAAGAAAACGAGAGAAATTAAAAATCCTTGGAAAGTATGCATTCCTAAGAAACTAACGGTACCTATTATGGAATTTTACCATAATTCCATTTTACCCGGAAATCACATGGGGGCGCAGAAGACAATTGCGCGTATCTCTAGTAGATATACATGGCCTTCTTTAGTAGAAAAAGTTAGAGAATACGTAAATTGTTGTAAATTGTGTCAATTAAGCAAGAGTGATAATCAGAAAAAGATGGGTCAATTAGTGTCTAATTTTGATAAAATTAGAAATGGAAGATGGTATACTGATATATATGGACCATTAGTTCCGTCTCGTTCGGGCAGGTATTGTCTCATTGTATTAGACTCCTGTTCCAAGCGTGTTTGGTTGGAACCAATAAGACTATTGTCGAGCCAAGCTACAATAAATAAATTGTATAAGATTATGTGTAGATTCGGATTCCCATACGGGGTTAGTCATGATAACGGATCTGTTTATGTATCAGCTAAGTTTAAAGATTTTCTATATAGCCATGGTATAAAAGATATCCGGATTTCACCGTATCATTGTGCATCTCATAATGCCGGGAGATATTTAAGAGTGCTTGGTGATAGTCTTAGGATATATTTTAGCAATAAACAGACGATGTGGGACACGGGTCTACATGAAATTGAATTTGCTATTAATTCAGCTGAACATTCTGAGTTAAAATGTACTCCTATGGAGATGACTTTTAATTATAACGTATGCGACCCTTTAGATATTCGCTGGAAAATAGACGAATTAGATATACGAAGGAGAGACCCAAATATTTGGGCAAATGCTATGAAGAACATGGAATTAGCGTGGTCTAGAAGGAAACGTATGTACGATAAGAACAGAGTGCAGACATCATATTCTATAGGTGATCAAGTACTATTAAAATCTCAGTTTAAGTCTTCATTGGTAGATAAAATAACTCGTAAATTATGTCCTCGTTGGACGGGGCCATTTACGGTCGTGGCTTTCTTAGATACCAATACCGTCCGTTTAAAATCTGTTAATGATCCATCTGATATTCGTAAAGCCCACGTTACTCAAACTAAATTGTATAGGGTACCACGTAATTTGGGTGTAACTTAAGGTGAATTATACAGATTGTAATTAAAAGGTATACCTTGTAAAATATAACGTATTAAGACATTGTATATTATTAATTCTACAACCGAATTATGTGGGCGTTAAATAGTCTGTTTTATTAGTCTCTTTCTATTCAAACGGTTTAGAAATTTTAAAGTGCTACTTATTTTAAAAGAATTGTAAATTATGTTTATATTGTTATTGGTATTGTTATTGTTATTGTGTAATTGTGTTATGTTTGTGCTAATCTAGATATTTTTAAATTCCAGGCCTGGAAAAATCGTTTGTCATATGTTGTATGGAAATATCGTTAGTCAAGTATTGTATGGAAATCGTTAGTATTTTGTGCGGAAACATTTATGCAATTGTTATATGGAATTGGTTAACCAATTGATAAGCGAAGATGTTTATTATTTTGTTATATGGGGATTGTACCAGTTTATGTAATCATTCAAGATCGTATGAAGGTAACCATGATAATTCGGAGTTTTCCATTATTATGTCAACCTGTGGACTTATGAAGTAAGTGACTTATTTATTATGTTTATATATGATGAATGATGATGAATCTTCAATAATGTAAATTTATGAATTTCCAGGAGGTTATGACGTAACGACTTGTTTAATACTAATACTAGGGAATAGTTGTATTTGGTGTAGATGGTGTATGGTAGTAAAAATGAATGTATGAATGACAGGATTATATGGGGGAATATTTTAGTTTCTTTATTTTCTTTTGGAATGAATGGTTGGATGTTTGGTGTACTAGTATTTAGTTATAGATGTTCCTGGAAATATAGAATTTTACAATGGGCAAACTAATCTATCTCCTCGGAAAATCTAAGATTTTAAGGAGGGTGTTAGTTGTTGTAATGAGTTACATTTATTTAAGATTCGGAAGAAAAAAAGGATGGAAACCTTTGTCAGCTTTTAAGCACTAGTTACTAGTGGCGCCATTTGTGGCGACCGGTAGAATTATTTTGTACTTATAGCGCTTTACAGACGATAGCGTCATAATCATTCTGAAAGCCAAACTGGGAAAAAGTCTACTGAAAACTATAGGAATAGTTCATCTAATAAGTCAATTTTTCAAGTTACATATCGGAATTATAGCGACGTACATCCGATATGCAACTTGAAAAATTGACTTATTAGATGAACTATTCCTATAGTTTCCAGTAGACGTTTTCCCAGTTTGGCTTTCAGAATGATTATGACGCTATCGCCTGTAAAGCGCTATAAGTACAAAATAATTCTACCGGTCGCCACAAATGGCGTCACTAGTAACTAGTGCTTAAAAGCTGACAAAAGTTCCCATCCTTTTTTTCCCGAATCTTAAATAAATGTAACTCATTACAAAATTTACTTGATACCTTCTTCGCTTCAAGGCAAACGAAGTTCTACCGCGATGGAATCCATGCCTTCCAGAACGTTGGCAGAAGATTGTGGAGGCTGATGGGGACAATTTTTGATTTTCCAGATACAACTTGGGTGACATATCAGTGTTCAATTGTAGTGGGCGAAAAAGCAACAGAACTTTCTGGGTTACCTTTTTACCATAAACAGTGCATACCACCGAGCAGCGACGTGCATTCCACAGACTGAAAAATCATGATGTGCATTGTGCATGGAGTATGTGCTACTTTAATATAAACAAAATATTAATGAGGCAAATTATTATACACATGTGAGAAAGCAGGATTAAAATAGTCAAACTTACAATATTCATTTTTAGAAGCGATAGGTTACTGCTTCCCACTGGTACAGTTGCATTTTGATGGAAGCAGTACAATTCGAGTAAGTTCTTTAAACATATTGTTCATTTTCTTACAGAGTTTCTTTCTTCGTTTTAAACTTGGTTCGATAGTAAGGAGGGAAAATGTTTGGGAGCCGGATGATTGGGAGTCTATTGTACTGTGTGAAAATAGTGCATTCTCTATTCTTGGCAGGTTCATTCAATGATAAAATATGACTTTTCTCGTGCCAAAATCCAACATGCCTGACCAGTGCAAAATGAAGTGATCATTTCCTTGGATGTTTCCAAGCACACAACCTTCCAATGAACTGCAACATATTCCCATTCTATTTGATTGAGTTGTGGAAAATGTATGTAGAAATTGAAGGTCTTTCAGTCTGACGAAAACCACTGACCATGAAACATGTTGCTTGTATGTTTAGTTATTATCATTCTAAATGTTTATGTTTAGTAATTTGTCGATAAATAAGTAATAAAAATATATGTCTGTGCATTCGTATATTTTCATGCTAATAGAATAAGAAATCAATACACAATTTTGGCAACATCAACTCAATATAACTATTTAAATTCGGTCACATATGCGCCCATAACAATTCGAAACTTTATTGAAAGTGAGGGTTAAATTAGAGCAATGTATGCGAACATACAAACTAAGGTTGATATTAACAATTTTGTCGCAGTGTTTATACTATAGGATAAGACAGATTACTAACAGGATCGTTCGTTGGCTGGAGACTACCAATTGAAACTGATCCCCGAAAAAGATCTGAGGAAAAATACAAGAGAGTTTGTAGAGAAAATACTCGTTGACTATTCTGCTGTAGCATGACATTTGAAAAAAAAACACAATAGAGTAAAGGGAAACAAATTGACTGAGGACCAAAGAAATCGACGCTATGAATCTCCTCTGCGCTGTTGCTATGAATGTTAGGATGAAATAACTCCTGACCAGTCGATCTTTATGTGTGTATGATAATGAAGTACCGACAAGTCAAATATATCCTTAGGTATCCTTCAGCATACATACTATCAGATTTAAAAAACTACACATTTTACGGACTTTTTTCCAGTAAATTGACGTTAAACTTTCTGACAAGTAAGAGCAAAATGAACAGTCCTGAACTTATGTGCGTCGTTCCTGCAGGTGTGCAATGATGTTGACAGTTTTTTTATCACTCAGTGTTCACTAATTATTGCAGTTGTTTCTTCTATTGATTATCTACAACAACTGTGTTTGTCACACGCCTCTTTCATTTCTCGTCTACTACTAGGAAAGTTTCTGGATTCTTCATAGGAGGTTCATAGGAATCCTCCAATCCTGCACCAATGCAGTAACAATTTCTCGCCTCCGTAGACGATTTCAAAGGATCACTGCGATATTTATTGGATACAGATTCCGTTCTTATAATCTGCTGATACGTTTTGCCATACCATACATCAGGATAAATTCCATACGATTCCGGATCATTAGTGACATTCCTCATTCGATGATATCTGTAAAGAAATAAAACAAGTCATAATTAGTGACAGAACAAAACAATCAGCATTGTGCAGTCAGCAACACCTATAAAGAAAAATCAAGCAGAATCTTAATTAGTGAGCGGTTAATAATTGAACAGAACGGCCATAAGCATCCTGCGAAATACTGCATATAAAATATGTGCTGTATTGCGACCATGGTATTTAAAAACAAAGTATTATTTAAGATTGCGATCTCCAATAAAGTGGTAATGGTCATTTGATTTTCTAAAGTTGCCATATCCCTCCAAAGCTTCAATGGGCAATTTGAATCCCCAACACAAATATTTTCAGGTGTTATGGTTGTCATCATGATTTTAGGTACAACTCTCTTTTTATGTGGATGCTACAGATGGTAAAATTTGAAAAATGTTTTGTCCGAATTACTAAGCTGAAAATCAACTCAACTTTGATGACATTAAATGTTCAAAATCATTCATTTTGGCCTCATCTGTCAGAAAGTTTAACATAAATTTTCTCAAAAGCACATCGATAAGATGTTTAGCCAAAGAATCTGATAGTTATTATTTGACGAGCCAATTGGACCTTCGCTACCTAATTGGAATATCCTGGGGTTTCTGTGTTAGACTCGATACTATCATAGTAATTTACATATGCTGTGATTCAAGTTACTCTTATATATTTATATAAATTTTACAAGCGTAATAGTCACCTTATTTTTCTCCTTTGTCCCTTGAACATTTCGTACAATGCTGTAACTTTTTTAAAATTTATTTACGATTCAGGTATGGTTATAGCTAAAGTTCGTGAAAATTTATTCTGATCGAGGAGGCAGTTCCGAAGATCAATCACCATTATAGTAGTAGTGATTTTGTTAAATGGCTTTGCATGTTTTGGCTGTAAATTATCAAGGTACAAGAATCGTATTTTCAGTGAATTGAAACCGGGAGTTTTTGAGCCCGGTTTAAATTTTAACACATAAATTAAAAATATTTTGTCAATATGGGTTGACTGAAGTGGTCTGTCCAAAATGCCTGTTTTGCAAGAGAGCAAATTGAAAGTTTGCAACTTTCTGTAAATTCAGAAATGTATATTTCTTCAGGAAGGTACTGCTCAATAATGAATTTGATCTATAATATCGTAAGTACATTGCAAAAATCTATTTTGCAGTAGTTGCATGTTCGTCAAAATTAGAAGTTGCAAGGTTAGGTGAGGTTAGGTTAGAAGTTGCAAGATCATGACATGGCGAATGAGGGTACTTTTGTGGGAAAAATACTACTGTGAAAATGAAGTGGTATTAAATAACAAAGCGAGGTATTATTCTTACATTGTCAATGCTGTTTAATGTTAAGAAATACAATAATATAAACTGTGTGAGTGAACAATACAAATTTTTCACCTTCTTAACAAAGCTTATGTGATTAAACGATACAAAGTTTTTACCTTCTTACATGGATTCGTCCAATTCTTCATTGTTGCGTTCAGTCAAAAAAAAAAAAAAATGGTTACATGGGGTATAAAACTCAGTAGGTCAAACACATCGTTTTTTTGGCTGCTGTGATGGATCTTCCATTAGGGTATGCTATTTCAAGTTCATGATGAATCAGTTGTAGTGATGGGCGCCCAACTCTGCTTCCTGAGGCATGATCTTTCCGGAAGTCAGGCTTCTGGAATTCAACGATGTTGTTTAGTAGTTCTTTGTAGAGGATTGATAAGCCCATACGTCTTATCGTACTTCATATGGCGCATTTTCAGCCAGTTCATGTCACTGCCAGCACGGTTCTTTTTACGTTTTGTGAGAAAGTCTTGGAGGCTTTTCACATTCAGAAACTCGGCAGCTAGCATTTCATACACGCCAAATTTATTCAATCTTCGGGATTCCGTCATCACGTTTTACTAATCACTCAGTTCATACTGTAACGTGCCATAGCTATGGCCCTGTCGTGGGCCACCGGCCGTTAATGAACAGGACAAATATCTATAAAGGGAAACATGCCCTACAGTAATAATTGTTAAATCAGGGAAATTAGGCGAGCTCCTCCTAGTGCAAATCTTTACTATATTTTCTATAATAATTCTCATCTATAGGATTTTTACGTGTTTCAGCTAAGCAAAACAAAAAAACATGATATAAATAATCAAAAAGATGCTGTTAGGATATTGAAATAAAAGCTTATATATGTGAATTGAAAACTTTATAACAATAATTCAATCAGGCAATATATACACCCTTGTGAACCTGGCCCCCCCACCTCTCGGTACAAACGATTTCCGCATATCAATAAAAAGTACTTCGTTTGTACCGGTTTGTACCGCAAATATTTTTGTTTGTACTGTACTGCAGTATGAGAAATTAAGAAAACAAAGTGGGGGGTCAAGTTCACGCAGCCCCCCCACATTGTCCTAGGATCGATTTAATTGGCTCATTTGAAAGATTTTCGTTTGTACCGGATTGTACCGTAGTTTGTTTCGTTTGTACCGTTCTGGATTATGAAAAATTAACGAAACAAAATGGGGGCCCAGATCAAGCAGGCCCCAAAATCACGACCTAATACACCGGGAACACATGCTTTTTGTATGTCATATGAAAGTACTTTGTTAGTACCGGATTGTACCACAATGAGTTTTAGCTTAACCATAACAGATTATGAAAAATTAAGAAAACAAAATTGGGGGGGCTGTGTGAACCTGGCCCCCCCACCATGTCGTACAAACGATTTAGTTGGCTCGTTTGAAAGATTTTTGTTTGTACCGGATTGTACCGTAGTTTGTTTCGTTTGTACCGTCCTGGATTATGAAAAATTAACGATACAAAATGGGGGCTCAGATCAAGCAGGCCCTCAAATCACGACTTAATACAGCGGGTACACATGAGTTTTGTATGTCATATGAAAGTACTTGGTTAGTAGCGGAATGTAAGACAATGATTTTAGTTTGATCTAGATTTAGGTTTGTGGGTTAAACTGGCCCGCACAACTTATGTTTCATTAAAATTCACATCCAAACGGTATCAAATATTTTTACCCGATATGTACAAATTTGTAACAACAAAATTAAAGTTTGTACAAGTTTGTACCTCATCAATTTCAAAAAAGATTTGATTTTTGATACCGGTAACGGGTGGAGCAAAGCCGCACAACAATTTTTCTTTCCAATTCGAATCAAAATGGCACCATAAAATGGTACCCATACTTACCAATTTGTACTACCAAATTAGAACTTATACTTCCACCAATTTCGAGAAATTTTAGTTTTGATGGCGGGTCAAACTGGATTGCACAACTTATTTTCCTTTCAAATTCGAATCACAACGGTACCAGAAAATTGTACCCACTATGCGCCCACTTGTACCACGAAAATTAGAATTTGTACACACTACTTATTTCGACAAAATTGGGATGTAATGGAGGATCAATATGACGTCAACTGGTCTACACAACACATTTTATTTCAATTCGAATGAAAACGGTACTAAAACTTTGTAAACAATATGTACCAATTTGTACCTCCAAAACTATGATTTGCACCCTCACGAATTTCGCAAGAATTGAATTTTTAATGGCGAGTCAAGTAAGCTTGCACACTTTTTCTTCCCAATTCAAATCAAAACGGTATCAGAACTCTGTACCCAATGTGTACCAATTTGTAACACCAAAATTAGAATTTATATCCCAAGAAATTTCGTGGAGCGTGGCAGGTCACGTCAGACAGAATTTTGTTGGCAGGTCAAACTTGCCCACACAACTTATTTTTCTTTCCAATTTGAATCAAAATTGTTCAAAAATTTGTACCCGATATGTACAACTTTTTCAACAAAAATTAGAATTTCTAACCCCACCAATTTCGAGGAACTTCAATTTTTGATGGCGGTTCAAATTGACTCACAAACACTTTCTTTCCAATTTGAATCTAAAACCTTACAAAATTTTTTACCCATTATGTACCAATTTGAACTACCATAATAAGAATTTGTACCTTCACCAATTTCGAGAAATTTGAATTTTTGTTAGGAGGTCAATCTGGCGAGCACAAAACTTTTTTCTTCCAAATTCGAATCAAAACTGTACCAAAAACTTGTAGCCAATATGTAACAACTTGTATCACCAAAACTAGAATTTGTACAGCAACCAATTTCAAGAAATATGAATTTAATTGCAGGTCAAACTGGTCGGCCAACTTATTTTTGTTTCAAATTCGACTCAAAACCTCACCAAAAATTTGAACAAAATATATACCAATTGGTACCGCCGCAATTAGAATGTGTACCCCCACTAATTTCGAGAAATTATAATTTTGGTGGCGGGTGAAACTGGCCCGCGTAACTTATTTTTCTTTGCAATTCGAATGAAAACGGTACCAATAATGTGTACTCGATATGTATCAATCTCTACCATTAAAATAGAATTTGTACCCTTACCGATTTGGAGAAATTTGAATTTTCAATGCTGGAGCCAACTTAACGTCGAAACTTGGCTCGCGCAACACATTTGGTTTACGAATTCGGATTAAAATGTTACCAAAAGTTTGTGCCAAGTAAGTACCAGTTTGTACTCTCAAGATTAGAATTTCCAACCTTACCAATTTCTAGAAATTTAAATTTTCATTGCAGTCTTCCTGGGCATGGCAATCCCCCTTTTTTTTTTGTATTCAATCAAAATAGTATTCGATTCGAACGAGAACGTGCAACCAAATTTCCCCGCAATTCATAAAAGCAGAACGGAAAATTTGCTTATGATTTGCATGAGCAAAATCATGTATGAATAAAGAAATTGTTATTCAACGAACGGAAAATTTATCACCAAGTTAACTTTTTCAGGCCAAAGGCTTATTCAGAATTCATATGAAAATTGTCCAAATTTTTTAGACAATTTGTAACAAAAAAAAAATATTACATTGTACCTGCACCAATTCAATAAATCTGAAATGCTTACTCAAATATGTTTATCTATTTGATCTCAAGGTAAACCAGAGAAACACATTTTTTTAAAATTCGACATCACTACTTCGCAAATGAATTTGTTACTATTTCCATTAAACATTTTAACTCTGGAGTGTATTATTGATGGTAACTGAATTTGTAAAAATTTGTATAAGCAAAATTAGAATTTAGACTCTGTTTTCGAAACGGAGATATGAGTGGATAGAGATGACTTCACAGAACTGATCCTCTGAATGAGTTCTATAATAAAAATTAATATTGTCCATTTTCACAAATGGTTGGGGAAAAAATCACTCGCTCATAAATATTTTGGAGTCATCAACATATGTAGATGTTTGACCCTCCCTCGCCCAACCAAGTTGTACAAATGCCAATGCTATCCATTTAATCTGCCGCCTACCCAACAAGTTGTTTTGTGATAATGCTTTCCTTTATTCTTTCTAACATTTGGTACACCGTAGAAAAATATTAAAATAATTTTGTCTTCGGTGTTTATAGATGGCGCAAACTGATATCTATTTGACACAAATTTTTGGTAACATTTTGATTCGAATTAATAAAAGAAATGTGTTGGGCGAGCCAGGTTTCGACGTCAAGTTGGATCGAGTATTGAGAATTCAAATTTCTCAAAATTGATAGTTGCACAAATTCTAATTTTTGTGGTACAAATTGGTACATATGAGGTACATATTTTCGATACCATTTCGATCCGAATTGGAAAGAGAATAAGTTGTGGGGGCCAGCTTGACGTTGCCACCAAAAATTAAAATTTCTCGAAATAACTGGGGATACAAATTTAATTTTGGTGGTACAAATTGGTAATTTGAAAATTTTGATACTGTACTGATTCGAATTAGAAAGATAAACAAGTTGTGCAGACCAGCTTGAACCGCCAACATAAATTCAAATTTCTTGATATTGGTGGAGGTACAAATTCTAATTTTGGTGGTACAAATTGGTACATATTGGGTACAAATATTTGGTACCGTTTTGATTCTAATTTTAATGAAAATGTGTTGTCCGGGCCAGCTTGTCATCAACCTGGCCCGCCATCAAAAATTCTAATTTCTCGAAATTAGTGGGGGTAGAAATTCTAATTTTGTTGATACAAATTTCTACATATAGGGTACAAATTTTTGGTACCGTTTTGATTCGAACTAGAATGAAAAAAACAGTAGAGGAGAACTTTTACCACCACAAAAATTCAAATTTCTCGAAATTAGTTAAAGTATAACTCTAATTTTCGTCGTAAAAATTGGTACATATTGGGTACCAACATTTGTTGCCATTTTGATTCGAATTGGAAGGGAAAAGAGTTCTTCGGATCTGCTTCATCTGTTATATGTGAAAATTTCTTTTTTTTTTCGAAATTAGTGAAGGTACAGATTTTAAGTTTGGCGGTACAAATCGGTACATATAGGGTACAGGTGTTTGGTACAATTTTGATTCGAATTTTAAAATCAAATAAGTTGTGCGGATCAGTTAAACCCGCATATTTAAATTCGTATTTCTCGAAATTGGTGGGGATATATATTCTAATTTTGATACTGCAAATTCGTAAATATTGGCTACAATTTTTTTGATACCGTGTTGATTCGAATTTGAAAGAAAAATAAGTTGCCCAAGCCAGCATGACCCTCCATCAAAAATTAAAATTTCTAGATGATGCGGGTTCTAATTCTAATTTTAGCGATACGAATTGGAACAGATCTGCTACAAATTTTTGGCCCCGTTTTGATTCGAATTGTAAAGAAAAATAAGTCATGAGGGTAACTTCGATCCGCCATCAAAAATTCACAATTCTCAAAATTAGTGGAAGTACAAATCTAAATTTTGTGGTACAAATTGCGTACAAATTTTTGGTAACGCTTTGATTGGAATTGGAAAGAAAAACAAAGTTGTGCGGGCCGAGTGACACATCAAAAATTTAAATTTGTAGAAATTGGTGGGAGTAAAAATTCTTACAAATTTTTGATATTGTTTTCATTCGAATTGAACAGAAAAATATGTTGTGTGGGCCTGTTTGACTCGCCATCAAAAATTAAAATTTCTCGAAATTCATGGGGGATCAAATTGTAATTTTCGTAATACAAATTAGTACATATTGGTTACAAATTTTTGGTGCCGTTTCGATTCAAATTCGAAGGAAAAAAAGTTCTGCGGGTCAGTTTAATCCGCCAATAAAATGCATGTTTGTCGAAATTGGTGGTAGTACAGATTCTAATTTTGGTGCTACAAATTTGTATATATTGGGTACAAATTTTGGTACCGGTTTAGTTGGAATTAAGACGAAAAATGACTTGTGCTGTCCAGATTGACTAGATTGACTTCCCAACAAAAGTTCAGTTTTCTCAAAAAATATTCAGGGTACAATTTTTACTTTTTGTGGTACAGATTGGTGCATATTGGATACAAGTTTTGGTAGTTTTTTTGCTTCGAATTGAAAAGGAAAATAAGTTCTCCAGCCCAGCCTGACGCGCCATTCAAAATTCATAATTCTCGGAATTTGTGGGGCTAGAAATCTTAATTTTGGTGGTAAAAATTGGTATTTATTGGGTACAAATTTTTGGTTCGAATTAGAAAGAAAATAAAGTGCGTTCCAGCTTGACCCACCAACAAAAATTCAAACGTCTACAACCTGGTAAGAGTTCAAATTCTTATTTTGCTGGTAAAAATTGGCATATATTGGGTAAAAATTTTTGGTACCGTTTTCATTCGAATTGAAAAAAAAAATATATATGTTTTCTGGATCAGTTTGACCTGCCATCAAAAATTCAAATTTCTCGAAATTGATGGCGGTACAAATTCTAACTTTGATGCTATAAATTGATACATACTGGTATAAATTTTTGGTGACGCTTTGATTCGAATTGAAAGAAAACAAACATGTGCGGACCAGGTTGACCTGCCATGACAAATTGAAGTTTCTCGAAAGTCATATGTATCCTGTGTTTCAAAACTTGATTAGAATGTTTGCTTGAATTGGAACCCAAGTTTGTTCCGTTAATTTAACATAATCTACGGCGGTAAAAACGAAACAAACTACGGTACAATCCGGTACAAACGAAAATCTTTCAAATGAGCCAACTAAATCGTTTGTACAACGTGGTGGGGGGCCAGGTTCACACAGCCTCCCAATTTAGTTTTCTTAATTTTTCATAATCTATTATGGCTAAAATAAAACTCTTTGTGGTACAATCCTTTACTAACCAAGTACTTTTATGTGGCATAAAAAGTAATGCGTACCCTGTGTATTAAGTCGTGATTTGGGGGCCTGTTTGATCTAGGCCCCCATTTTGTTTCGTTAATTTTTCATAATGCAGAACGGTACAAACGAAACAAACTACGGTACAATCCGGTACAAACGAAAATCTTTCAAATGAGCCAACTAAATCGTTTGTACGACGTGGTGGGGGGGCAGGTTCACACAGCCCCCCCAATTTTATTTTCTAATTTTTTCATAATATGTTATGGTTAAACTAAAACTCATTGTGGTACAATCCGGTACTAACAAAGTACTTTCATATGACATACAAAAATCATGTGTACCCGGTGTATTAAATTGTGATTTGGGGGCCTGCTTGATCTGGGCCCCCATTTTGTTTCGTTAATTTTTCATAATCCAGAACGGTACAAACGAAACAAACTACGGTACAAACCGGTACAAACGAAAATCTTTCAAATGAGCCAACTAAATCGTTTGTACGACGTGGTGGGGGGGCCAGGTTCACACAGTCCCCCAATTTTGTTTTCTTAATTTTTCATAATCTATTATGGCTAAAATAAAACTCTTTGTGGTACAATCCGGTACTAACCATGTACTTTCATATCGCATACAAAAATCATGTGTACCGAGTGTATAAAGTCGTCATTTGGGGGCCTTTCTGATCTGGGCCCCCATTTTGTTTCGTTAATTTTTCATAATCCAGAACGGTATAAAAAGAAAAAAACTACGGTACAATCCGGTACAAACTAAAATCTTTCAAATGAGCCAACTAAATCGTTTGTACGACGTGGTGGGGGGGCCAAGTTCACACAGCCCCCCCAATTTTGTTTTCTTAATTTTTCATAATCTATTATGGCTATAATAAAACTCTTTGTGGTATAATCCGGTACTAACAAAGTACTTTCATATCGCATACAAGAATCATGTGTACCCAGTGTATAAAGTCGTGATTTGGGGGCCTGTTTGATCTGGGCCCCCATTTTGTTTCGTTAATTTTTCATAATCGGGAACGGTACAAACGAAACAAACTACGGTACAATCCGGTACAAACGAAAATCTTTCAAATGAGCCAATTAAATCGATCCTAGGACAATGTGGGGGGGCTGCGTGAACTTGGCTCCCCCACTTTGTTTTCTTTATTTCTCATACTGCAGTATAGTACAAACAAAAATATTTGCGGTACAAACCGGTACAAACGAAGTACTTTTCATTGATATGCTGAAATCGTTTGTACCGAGAGGTGGGGGGGCCAGGTTCACAAGGGTAATATATACTTTCAATGGATTTGAACAAGAATAGTAGTTTCTACATATGTAAATTTATATCCTGATATACGGTATATATATATATATATATATATATATATATATATATATATATATATATATATATATATATATATACTAGAAAAAACTGTTTTTACTGTAAGTATATTTAAGGAGGCTAATAGAGTAGCAACATCTACCCTACCACAATTCCATAGCATTAATTTTCTTTTAAAAGAATATATTCAAAATTGATCTAATAACACGCTGTTAAATAATTCAAATAGATATAAAATATATTTACTCCTAACTAATGTAATACCTTAAATCAGAGATAACAAATTAGTATAACAACTCACCCATTTACAAAAGAGATATATAATTCCATTCACTCCCGATTTAATTAAATTGGTGTCACAGTACAGAGCTTTTCATCCACACAATATCGCCAAACCGAAATAACACTTTTCGGAAATTAGATACCAATACTTTAGAAAATATCTAAATATAGATACCTTTTTCAGGAATAAACTGTAAAATTCTCTAATTTTGAAACGCGTGATATATAATAACCTTATACACAGTTGACTATAGCAGAACAGATAATGCCCACTTGCACAGTAGCAATCTAAGGGCTAAGCCATCCTGTTCAAACACCGTCGTAGGTACGTAATTCACAACTTTCCGCCAGAGGCGCTAAAAAAATTACATCTTTATTTCGGGTTGCATACTCCTCAGGCAATACACTCCAAGATTTTTTTTTTTATAAAGTGTGGATAAAATTTCCGCACGTAACGATACATTGTTCTCTTTCGACTGTTCTGTCAACACATCCTAAATCCCCATCGTTTGTTAAATACGAATGTCCTGAGGCCAAATACTTTTGTTCAGTGGTTTCCACACTATTGTCGTTAGACCGAACATAACGCATATGTGCTAGGGCTACATCAGATTTCGATTTTGGCCAGAACTGAAATCTGACTAAATCAAAATATGCCGGACAACTTGGTTAGAAATCAACACCTTCTTAAAGTGAACAAGCAAACACGAGACAATTTCCAGTGAGTCACAAGATGCAATAGTTTCATCCCAACAGTAGAAATATCCCTTGTTCTTCTTCACGTCATGAATACCAAAATTGTTAACATATAAATTTCGCATGTAGTACGCATCAGTGACTGTCAATATTGGGAATGGAAGAGCCTCCTGAAGATCCATTGATATCACGTATGATATGGGATTTGCAGCAGGAATATCACGCTTTATGAATTCACGAGCTCTCTCAGCCTTCCTTAGATGTACTTCATGATTTGTGTGCAGTGCAGATTTTTCTTCCACCGTGAGAGTTGGAACCATTTTCTTGATTTTGTACATGTTAGAAAGCTTGCACGCATCTTTTCGCCGTTGCTAGAAGTGTAAGTTCAAATGAGTATTAAAAATGTGCCGATAATACTACCCTTCACAACCTCCCAATGCTCCTTACCGCATGCTTCCTGATACAATTCGTACATCTTCCTAATGTTCAGAAGGGGACTCAAGTATTACCTGTTTGTGTTATCACGTCTACTGTAGTGAGATTCAGTAAATTGAATGCTGTTTAATGAATCTTATTTTATCTGGATACATCTTTCCTGCATTAGGCTTGCGTCCTCGCAAATCCTCATGTCTTCTCTGTATTTCTTCAAAGCTCGAGACAATCTGCAAATGTGTGAAGAAGATATTGTTTGCATGTTTTCACAGTCTTTGAGCCCATATTTAGGTGAAATTTAATAACAATAGTTTTAGGAGGTCGGTTACCATTGCGTACGCGATGTCTAGTAACAGGTACAGCCTAAACGAGCCCAGAAAGATGCGCATTGTGGTGTCCAAAGTTGCCCATTTGCCAAAACGTTTCGAAAAATGTACTTCGGTCATCTTCTGAAATCTTCTGCGAACATCCCTTGCGGCACAAGCAGTCTACATTTCGAAATACCTTCGTCATGATTAGTTTACCAGAAGGATCTTTGTATGCTGCACCACTGTTTCGCCTTATTTGAGAACTCCGTTGATCGCCATTACCGTGGTGATGATTCTTCGCCTGTGGAACCGCATCAGCCTCATTCATACTTCACACTACTAGAAGTGCACAAAAACAACACAATCATAATGTTTGTCAGAAGACATCACACTCGAAACATAAATAACAACAAAGAGACAGCAGCAGCGAAGACTAGCATTAGGCGGGAGAACTGAGACTTACACCACATGAACGTCAAGCCGCTCAGCTGCTTCGTTTGCCAACAAACAACGAATGCCATCTGTGGGCGAAATAATGAAATAGGACTCACTCCGCTTGGCAGGTAAGTGTAGTTGCCTGCCTAGATAAGATATGAGGTGTTAGTCCATTTTTCAATTTTTGTCTTACACCACTTAGCAGCCAACCCACCCATGTATAAGCGACGAAATTTCATTCTACTTCTAATAAAAATAATATATATTCATAGCAGATCGGTAGCCAACCCAAAAATGTAGGGGAGCAGTCTGAAGTAACGGGAGTTCGATGCAAAAATATTATAGTTCAATCACCACATTATAATTCATTTGCAAGCCTACCGTGAAAATTTTAGGGGTAGCTGCAAGAATTTAGGGCGAGGCCCGCCCCCCAGACCCCCCAATATGGGCCTGACTCATAGTACAGATGTAATGTACCTCACATAAAAACTACATTATAGCAGAAATAAGGAACCAGTCGACTAATTATATCAGCGGTAAACTGGAGATTTTACAGAATACTCAATCATAATAGGAAAGAAAAGGTAGTTCATTGTAAGTACACAGCAAGTTAAACAATTATCAATTTTTCTTCTGTTCCGTGGGTATTTGATGGGCATTGAAATGCAACATATTTTTGTAATCTACGGAGAAATTATTAATTTAAAAAATAAACGTATTTTTCAAACATTCAGACGATCCGAGATCTTTCTTATTATATTGCTCGAAAATTTTGAATTATTTCCCCGTTTGTGAGACAAATGTCAAGTCTTCTCGTCTCGTCTCGAATTTCAGACGAATCTACTTCCTGTCTCATTTTCCAGACGGGAATCGAGAAGAGACGAGTAGTGTCTTTTGTTGTAATCAACACTATCTGAGCTGGAAAGTAACCATGCAGTGCAGTGAATCTATAATAAATAACTTCTTTTTGTTACCTACTCGCAGCCCTTTCAAGGCTGTAGTGGCTAACGCGTGAAATATTTTTACACAAAGTCTCGAGCTCGATATGAAAACACAAACGCATTACGAATGTTCGTATCTAAAAGACTTTGTGCAGAAATGGAAAGCTAATCTTCAACTAACGAAAAGAAAAACAAATACTGCGTTTTATTTACTACAGCAATTGGTATTGAATTTGGATGTCATTGACTTATTTCTAAATGAAAATGTAATGAAATCTTTGATTTTAACTTCCCACAGATGAGAGAGGCACTGCCCAGATTATAATGCGATTTTCTTCTAAGAGTTGGTGACATGCGGACAAAATCCTCACCCCAATTTGAACTTGAAAGAGAAAGTCTCGTGTGGTCAAAACCTTTTCGCATGATAACTTCTGGGACGAACCTGACTTTCCTAAAATTTTATGTAGCCAAAATCCTGGACATTACGATCTGACTTGGTCGAAACTTCACCAACCAAATATTTGCGTGACAAAATCTTACCAGTACAAAACGTGCCATAATAAATTATTAAACTGTAGAAGCTGTTATTTTGAAATTTCGCCCTATTGAGATTGTCCCTGTGGATAGGAGAGGAAAGTTCGTCCCACTCTCAAACCGACTGCCTAATGGTCAAGTCGTGCACGTGGTCCTTAACCATAATCTAAAGGCAGGTTTATCTCTGGTTATAACCTCTCGTTAACTCTGCAGAAATGAGTACGTCTCTCCTCGGTTGTCATCAAAAGATATATTAAGTGCATTTATTTGTCTCCAGCCCTTGCGTTATTCTGCTGGCATACACAGTTTTTGTGAAGCTTGAGAATGATGATCATCTATCCTTGCTATTCAGATCAACAACAAATATAAAATGTGGAATTGTTTTAAAACTCTATCGAGGTCGGAGAACTTTACTTTGCCTTCACCAAGACATTGGCACCGAAAAGGAGATTTTTGTTTTGACTGAGATCTTTTGTTGCCGATAATGGAGAAATTGGTAGATTTTCAGTCGCAAAGGGAATTCTGTCTACCAGCATTCTATAGGTGGGAAACGGAATTCAGGCAATCATGTTTGATGAGAAAAGCTCATTAACTTCTTCGTAAGTTTAGATTATTGCACTCACAATTTAAAACGGAGCATTTACTGTCAATATTAGCTACTACATACCGAAATAAATGGTAAAATACCAGACGGAAGAGTACATAACCTTCCCGCCACAGGAGTACATATGCTTCTTTGTTCCAGACAGGATTTATTCCTTCGATGTGCTTATTACACTGTTTCAGGCATGAGATGGTATACCTTAACAATCGCACAAGAGTTGGATGATTGTATTATATACGAAGTCCTGTGTTCAATTCATTTGAACATAAAATATACATAGAGTTTTAAAACAATTCCACATTTTATATTTGTTGTTGATCTGAATAGCAAGGATAGATGATCATCATTCTAAAGCTTCACAAAAACTGTGTATGCCAGCAGAATAACGCAAGGGCTGGAGACAAATAAATGCACTTAATATATCGTTACAAGTTGATTCAATGCCGACTCATGGTTTCTAAGGCACCGAAGAAAATTGCCTGAATAATTGCTGACGTTCATATAAACGAAAGATGAAACCAAAAGATTCAGTGTATAATCGGCAACGTTATCGATCTGTAGTTATTGTGTAATAAATTGTATTATTTTTAAAAATGATTTAAAATCTTGAAAGAAAGCAGTTATTAAATTCATAGATTTGGTTAAGAAATATCTCAACAGTAATAACACATAATTTTGTAAATTATATTAGGTATTTGTTGAACAGAACCCGTACCATCTCTAAAGTAACTGCACAATTTGTTCTGAAAAGATCACTCCAATAAATTGAAGATAATAAAATTTGTTGTATTTTCTCTGCACTAAAGACCAACTTCTGGTTTTCCGATAACAAATGCTCTTTGCAACCCTTATTTAGTTTTGCATGTCACGTTCGGCAAACGTAGGAGAAATCTATCAGAACAAACCAACAGAATAACAAACATATTCTTTCGGAGAAACTAAACGTAAATCAAGCCTCCACAGATGTTCTTGAACCGAATTTCAGTAACTACCGTAAACTGTTGGTAAAGGTAGAAAAGTACAATCTACAGGAAAAAAGAAATACGGCTTTTTAGAAGCAAATACTAATTCGTACATTTTATTGTATCATTTCTTTCAGCAAGAGGTAACAATATATTTCAAAATGTTGATTAGTTGGAGTTTAGCGTCCTATTTTTAACATTAATGTTATATGAGACGTGAAACTAGAGTTCATGGTGGAAACGAATCATCAGAGTGAGTTTAAATTGCAATGCTTTTCTACCGAAAATCGAACACGGAAACCTCTCCATCATAAGCAAACGCATAAGGTATCTTAAAAAAAATTCTACTAACTTTTCTTCATACTTTGGATAGCCATTGTACTGGATAGGAATATGAACACTGAAATATTGAGGTCAGTTAGCAACGATCCTGCTCTTTAAAGAGACTCGAACCCCAGTATGTTTCGCATCAGGATTACCAGTTTAACCTTTCAAACCGCTTGACGACTATACCGCACTGTAACAGCAGGGAGGGCTTTTGAGAAGTTGAGAAGAACACAAATCTCTAAATTGATTTTTGCAATATTAATACTAATACTACTAGTAATAACGATAATGACGTCATTTCTAAATTTCATGGTTGTTGCACTGTGATACTCGAAGGAAATAACACAATAATAGTATATAATGTATGTATGGTCTTCTGTAAAGTTGATATGTTCTGCCGTCGTAATGATCATACTCTCACATAACTGATTATAGATGAAGAGAAATATACTACACCTAATTGTGGGGGACGAAGTAATTTTAGACAATAAACCAAAACTTACTACATTGACAATGAACACCATTTGGGGAAATGATCGAACTGTCACATACATCAAGACTAATGTCAAATGCCAAACCAGATACAACATTAAGTATTTTCTATTAGTTATAACTTGAAGTGACTAGGATACATTTTCACTAAAATTATATATTTGAAAATCACTTTTGGTTTGAGAAAAGCTCATGATCTTGCGAAGAATATATAATACTGTGCCCCCTTCCTTTTTGGTCGCATAAATAACAGTGGAGAATTTACATATTCTTTGTATATTCAATACTCTCATGCAAGACGTGGTGGCTCAGTAGTAGAGCGTTCACCTCTGGTTCATGGGGATCTTGGTTCGATCTCAGTCAAGTGAGGTGTGTATTGGTGGACAAACACCGTGTGTGGGGTTTTCTCGGGTTCTCCCGTTTCCTCCATTTTCTTCATTCCACCATTTCCCTGATTTCTCACCGTCACGATCTCCTTTAGCCTAGCTGTCATAAACGTGGGATGAAAAACTTAAAGATTTCAATTTATTTCATTTCTTATACGAGAATATGATCATATAGGCTCTTTTATTTCTGTACATTATTCATTTCTTCTCAAATATATGTTTTCATATTGTATTATTTAAATAAGTCTAAATAATTAGTTAAAAATTAAAATGTAAATTATTTACTTACTCTAATCTAGTCTGTCTTCATTTCATAGTCACATAATTAGTTAAAGTAGTATTAAGAGTCCCCTCATTAATTTTGTACAGGTTTTCTTGAAATCAGTATCATGATATCTGGGCAAACATATTTCAAGCTAAAGAAAAACATAAATGGTTGATGAGGAAAATAATAGTTTCACTCCCCTACTAAAACCCTCTCAACAAAGTTGGGTTAAGAGACGAATAACACAATACCCTTTTGTAGTTTTTATATATATTGGGTTGACAAACTTTTTGAAATACCTATTATTACTCTTCTCCTTCTCCTCCTCCTCCTCCTCCTTCTCCTTCTTCTGCTTCTTCTTCTTCTTCTTCTTCTTCTTCTTATTATTATTATTATTATTATTATTATTATTATTATTATTGCCCAACGTGACATTTTAGACTGATATAACTACCACATAGGGATTGTTTATTTGCTCGACAGTTATAAACTTGTGTTCCATTGACAACCTCACATCAGCGGTATCATTTGTGGTTGTCGCAAAAGCAATAGCATTTTATCGAGAAGGAGAGGAACCGCATTATCTTTCCAGATTTGAGATGATTCAAACTGAGCAGTGCTTCTGAATATACATTCACTTGGCGAAAGATGTCAACACATAATAGACCACAATCATTATCGAACATAATCATTTTGGTGGTCTAGTTATTCTTGTGTTTGAATGCTTAATGTTGCATTGATATGCCAAAATCCAAGTTTTGAACGCGATATTCTCACCGTTCAACGATATTATTACATTATTCTTCCTCCAACGAGCGTCTCTTTAGGAGCGTAGTCATCTATTACTTTGTTTTTATGGATAAAAATTCGCGGCCTCATGGAATAGCAGAGGAGACTGAGGTACAGGAACGACAAAAGTATTGGTCAATCTCCTGAAATGCGAATTCCTCTGGCATTTATCCCATGGAACACGTGTGGGATTGGATAGAGAAATGTATTAAAGCAGCCTTAGATGCACTAAGCACAATATAGCAGTTGTCAGAAGTCCTAATGGAGGATAGAAACTCCATTCCAGAGCCATTCACTATCAAGCTTTCTGCTCACACCCTTCTAAAGACAATTTCACACCTCCTGTAATGTAAGGGAGACTGCCATGAGTCGCAGTTTCTTCTCCGTAAGCTCTCATCTCTGTATAAAAGTTCATTTTTTGTTATTTTAATCAAGCGTGCTTTTCTGTTGTTTTTCCTTTACCATACTGTACCATTCCTCTTTATGTATGGTTCACTTTTTCTGCCTTACTCCACATGCGAGTACTGGTTCCTGTTAAAATTTTTTAAAAAATCAGATATTTTTCAATAAGAACAAAAAACTTCACATTAATAGTGTGATAATTTCATCTTCAATTGCTGTAGAAAATTATGAAACATACTGTATAATATATATATATATATATATATATATATATATATATATATATATATATATATATATATGTATATATATATATATATATATATATACAGGGTGCGGCACGTAAAGTAAACACATAAAATGAAATGTAATGTATTGAATACGACTACTCACCTTCACAGCGGCCTTCACAGCAGGTGCTGAAAGTGTCCTCTGCCCACTTCAACACACATGTGAGCACGATTGAGGAGATTCATATATACCCTTGTCAGTTCTTGTGTTGTAATGCTATTGGTGACATCCTGGATCCTGGTCTTGAGTTCTTCAATTGTGTGTGGATTTGTTTCGTATACTCTTCCCTTTAACAGTCCCCATAAGTAAAAGTCACACGTGGACAAGTCTGGTGACCGAGGAGGCAACAAGCCTTTGCTGATTGTCCTCTCTGGTGTAAACATCTCATGCACAAGGGACAATGATGCAGCTGATGTGTGGCATGTTCCACCATCCTGCTGAAAGTAACATAACTGACGCTCCTCTTCGGTCAAGTGTGTTTAAAACTCCTCCAGGATTCCTATATACACGTCACTGTTCACTGTCGTCTCAATTAATATGGGCCCAATAACGCGTGTGGCGGAAATGGCACACCAAACACCAATCTTCTCATCATGCAAGGGTAACTGGTGGATTGCCTGTGGATTTTCTGTCGACCAATACCGGTTGTTTTGGGAATTTACGTACCCAGACAGGTGGAACCACGCCTCGTCACTCATGATGAGCATTAGTGGATCCAAGAAACCACTGGCAACATTGCTCAACAGCCATGAACAGAAATGTACCTCTTCTGCAGGTCAGGCTCCTTCAGTTCTTGCACAACACTTATCCGGTACGGTTTTAACTTCAGTCCCCTTAAAACACGTCTGCAACTTCTCTCACTCGCATGAACCTGTTGACTCAATCTCCTTGTTGACTTTCGAGGACTTCTTGTCATTATCTCCTCCACCTGCACCTTTAATTCAGATGTGCAGACAGATGGTCGTCTGTTCCTGGGAGCATTTTGAACCGATTCTGTACGCCGCCATTTTTCAATTAATTCCTGAATGGTGCTTTTTGCTGGCACAGAACTTCCTGTTCAGTTCAGTTTGTAATGCGGTTTTGAGTGAAAGAAGTTCCGGGCCTATGCCCTTGCCTTCCATCTGTTTTGAATGTTTTTATTGTCTTTTGTCTGCACTCGTATTATCGATGAAGATTTTACGGCGGGCGCGGCATTCTGTAGACTCGTCTTCGCGGGTCTCCAGTGCCTATGTTTGCCACTAGCTGGTTGTCGTGCTGCTCTACTGCTTGCCAGAATCGTCTTGATAGTATGCTTCTTATTTCACTGAGAAGTGGTAGCTCCAGATCTTCGTGTATTTGGGCTATACGTGTGTCTCGTGAGTGACCCGTAATAGCCCTTGCTGCTCGGTTCTGGATTATTTGGAGAGGTCGATGATGAGTTGCTGCCGCATGCTCCCATGCGGGGTGTGCATACAGGAGCGTTGGTCTGATAAAGGTGGAGTAGATGTTTCGTCTGGTGTTGAGTTCGAACTGCGGGCTCAGAAGAATCGGTAGTAGCCATCGGACTTTTCGCGCTGCTCGGTCGGCGGTGTTGGAGATGTGTCTGGCGAACGTAAGTTTGTAGTCCAAGGTTACTCCCAGGTATTTTGCTTCATTCTGGAGAGTAAGCGGTGTGCCTGACCAAGTGAGCCTGTAGGTCTTCTTCTTTGTTTTCCTCGTGAAGTCCACAAGAGTTGTCTTTGTGGGGTTTATCTTAGTTTTCCAGCGGCGTGTCCACTCCTCCAGATGATTGATGTGACGTTGCATGGCGACTTCTGCGTAGCGATGGTTGTGATTGCTAGCAAAAATCGCCGTGTCATCCGCATAGGTGGCCACTATTGTGGAGTGCGTGGTAGGTATATCAGCTGTGTAGAGTGAGTACAACAGTGGCGATAAGCACGACCCCTGCGGCACTCCTGCTTCAATCGGCCATGAGTCAGATATGTGTCCCAGGTGCGAGACTCTGAATCTTCTCCCGGTTAGGTAACTCTGTATGAGTTTGGTTTGGTAGGTTGGGAAGCCCGCCTGATGGAGCTTGTGTAGGAGTCCCTGGTGCCACACCCTGTCGAAAGCCTTCTCGATGTCGAGGAAGAGTCCTAGGGTGTGGTCTCCTTCGTTGAACTGATGTGTGATATGGTCCACGACTCGGACTAGCTGGAGAGTCGTGCTATGTCCTGAGCGGAAACCAAATTGGTGAAATGGCAGGAGATCTTGATTCTTCACATGTGTCAGGAGTCTATGTTGGATTACCCTCTCTACCACTTTGCTGAGGTGAGAGAGGAGACTGATGGGACGATAGCTTTTCAATTCCGTTCTGGTTCCTGTTGCCTTTGGGATCATCGTTAGGCGGGCTTCCTTCCATTCTGCTGGGAAGTGGCTGTGTTGTAGTATGGCGTTGGTGATTCGGGTCAGGAGGACGATGGCTTTTCTTGGTGCTTTCTTAAGGGTTAGTGGTGGTGGTGGTGGTCTGGGCCCGCAGCTCGATGGTTGTGCAGTTTCCTGATGATTTGCTGGATCTCTCTTGTAGTAGCCAAGTCTTCAGGTGGGAAAGGTGCATCTTCTCGGAGGGTGCGTATGCTTTGCTGTACTGCTGCTTCCGTCATAGCGTCCGGTGGGGTGGGGTTCTCCTTGAACGTTTCCTCGAGATGGTCAGCGAAGAGCGTGGCTTGAGCTTTTGGTTCGAATACCAAACCGTGTGGGCTGCGGAGTGGTTGGATGCGTGATGGTGCTTGTGGTCTGGCCACGTTGCGTAGCAACTTCCAGTATTCCGGCGACGGCACATCCATTGCGAGGAGTTTGGCGTTCCTTGCGTTGGCTGCTAAGCGATTTAGTCTGTTTTTGACTCTTGTGTTCAGGAAGTTCCACAGTGTCTTATACTGGGGATGTCTTGTTGTTTGCCACTTGCGCCTAGCCCATCGCTTCATTTGGATTAATGCGGTAGTGCGAAGGTCCTCTGGTTTCTTCGTTTCCCTGGCCTGCTGCTCCATTGTTGCACGGCGGTATGCCACCTTTATGGCTGTGGTTAGATGTTGGACAGCTGTGTCGATGTCTTCCGGGCTGTTGAGTGGTAGTCTTGGATTGACCAACTCGGCTACTTGGCGGGTGTACTCGTTCCAATCCGTTTCGATCCTTCCTGGTACTCGACGAACCGGAACGTGAAGTCTTGTCGCCACAGTAAGCATGACCGGGATGTGATCAGAAAGTAAATCGTGGATGACGCTGGGTCCCTCTAGGATTGCTGTGTGGGCCGAGAGGGTCATGTCCAAGACGTCTGGGAGGAATCCGTTTCTTGGGAAAAACGTTGGTTCCGGTGGTGCAGCAGGTAGGAAGTCAATGTGGCGTAGTGCTGTGTGGAGTGTGCGCCCATTCGCATTGGATGTTCTGGAATTCCAGGCCGGGTGCTTGCAGTTGAGGTCTCCTCCTACAAGCACACGGTGTCCTAGTCTTCGGAGGAGTTGAAGATCCGGCGGGTGAAGTCTGGCGTTTGGTGGTTTGTATGCTGCTACTATGTGTAGCGGCCCGTCAGGAGAGTAGATCGTGATGGCCGTCCCTTGGATAGATTATCCGGGACTCCTTACGTTCCTTTGTGGAATCCCTTGCGCGTGCATGATAGGATTATGAAACATGCCAAATTCAATAGAGGAGGAATGACTTCTTCAGTGGATTTTTTACCCTCCCTCTTTACGTTGGATAGCTTCCGAACTATCGGCGTTCGAAAATCATTTTCCCACGCTTTCGGCACCTTGTAGATCCGAAACTATGTACGAGACCTGAAGGTTCAAAATATATTTTTTTCTTATCTCAGTGGCAGGAGTCACCTCCCAAGAGTTGTAACACATATTCTGCAACACCCGATATATATAGGGGAAGGAGTTGTACCTGTGAACACTATTAGAGTCTTCGAAATTTTGGTGCTAATATTCAGCACTTTTCCCCCAATTTTTGTCGTACATTTGAAGTGTCATCTCTTTGCTATCAGATAGGATGATTTTTAAATGTGTTACATAATTACAATAGATTTTATAAGATAAAATAAGAACAAATCCGTTTTGTTCACAGGTACATTATGGTCGTGTACTATTGAACAGACTCTCTTGTATTTTTGAACAGTGATAATTACAATGTTTCTGCGGCAATAATATAAAAAGAAGCCACAAATATTAACAGTTATAAATTGCAATAAGAGGTTTAGCTATAAAAAGCTCCCCAGAATTAAAATTTTATTAATTAAATTAAATATTGAAGAGAAGTTCTAACAAACACTTGGGAACACTAAAGTTGAGCATATACAACTCTTAACATTATGTTATATAATAAGCGAATATATAGAAACTACTTAAAATTATAATTAATAACTTTATATCCTAACCTAAAATATATCAATTGTTTTAACTACTTACATTGTGTAGCTTTAAACAGTATTATTTATCGTTCAAAGGTACACGATGCATTAATGTTCATAGGTACAAGAGGGTCACCATTACGAAAAAAAGTTCTCCACTAGCTTAAATATTCAACAGAAGTAAAACTAAAAATATTACTGTATTCAAAAATAATTCTACCCCAAGTTTGGGCAAATAAATATCACAAATTAAAAGGAACATTGCTAGACACAACACTCAGTAAACAACAGCCAAACGCGTTTGTAGTGCTTTTTTTTTTTCATTTAATCTTTCAAACGAATTTTAATCACTACACCTAGATAGCTCTGAATTTGAGAAAAGCACAGGTGTTCAAAGGTACATTGTTTCAAAGGTACAAGGCCTTCCCCTATATCCTTAGATATATATATATATATATATATATATATATATATATATATATATATATATATATATATATATAAGTATATAATAGGTATCCTTGTCGCCAAAAGTGCCTTTACATCGCCGTGACGGGTATGTGAACGCGCAATAGTCTAAGGAAGGGATGGTTGCATAAGAATTTGTGATTAATTTTGAAGAGTTTTTATTTTGACTAGGGAAATAACGTAGGTATAGAGAGTAAAGGCACATATTTCAAGCATCAGTGCACTGTTATCTCTGTTTTTCAATTTATTGCCTTATATGTTAAGTTAAACACCACAACATCTGTCACTGATAGCGTAGATCATCTTACTTTTTAAAATTACCACTTAGCTTATTTGTCCAAGCATTAATCTCCAAACATGATGTAGAGAGAAGAGAAAGAAAGAGATACAACATCTGTAAGATTTATGTAATTCACTAAGGAACTACAGGGACCGACTGAGCTAGTTACTGTTACTAGCGCTTTTCACTCTTCAGGAATTTACTACGACATGTTTCCTAAGTCCTAAATCTGTGCATGAATTATATCATTCGCTTCACTGTAATTATTTGGGAATGGAAACTGATTACGCTTAACGTGAATATGTTCCGCTGTCGTAAAGCAAGGACAGTAATAAATGTAAATAAGGTTCTCATTATTATATAAAACACAGAAGTATTTATTCCGTGTATAGAACAATATAATACAGTAAGTAAGCAACATCATAATCACTAACGCCCGCAGGATTTTTTCCAACGGGGGGGGGGGGGGCAAAAGACCGATATAGAAAAATCTTTAAGTTTTACGTCCCACGATTATGCCGGTTAGGCTAAGGGAGACGGTGATGATGAGTAATGAATGAAATGGTGGAATGAAGAATGTGGGAGGAAACGGGAGAACTCCGAGAAAACTCACACACACGGTGTTTGTCTAACACAAAGTTTAATTGGCGTGGGCTGGGATCGAACCCGGGACCCCAAGCAGCAGAGGTGAACGCTCTACCACTGAGCAACCGCTTCCCCTGAGTCAAACGGCCCAGCGTGAAAAGGACCCGGGTCAAAAGGTCTCCGCAACAAAAGGATGCTAGTCAAAAGTCCCGAATCAAAACGTAACTCATCAAAAGGGCCCGAATCGAAAGGAGCCGAATCAAAACGCCACTCATAAAAAGAGCCCGGGTCAAAAGGGTCCCACGACAAAATGTCTCAAGTCAAAAGTCCCTGTGTCAAACGGACCCGTGTGGGTAAGGGGTCCGTTACAAAAGGGCCCGAGTCAAACGGCCCTGTATCAAAAGTTTCCGGGTTGAAAGGGCCCGAGTCGATAGGGGACGAATCAAAACGCCTCTCATTAAAAGAGCCTGGGTCAAACGGGTCCAACGACAAAATGACCCAAGTCAAAAGGCCCTGCGTCAAACGGGCCCGGGTGAAAAAGGGTCCCGCTAAAAAGGTCCCGAGTCAAACGGACCTGTGTCAAAAGGGTCCGAGTCAAAAGGCCCCTCATAAATAGAGCCCGGGTCAAAAGGGTTCCACAACAAAATGACCCAAGTCAAAAGGCCCTGCGTCAAACGAACCCGGGTAAAAACCCATGCAACGGTGTTTGTCCACCACAAAGTTCAATTGGCGTGGGCTGGAATCAAACCCGGGATCCCAAGCAGCAGAGGTGAACGCTCTACTACGGAACCACCGCGGCCCCTCAGTCAAACGGGCCCACGTTAAAGAGCCCGGGTCAAATGGTCTCCGCAACAAAAGAGCGCGAGTAAAGTCCCGAATAAAAACGCCCCTCATCAAATGGGCCCTGGTCAAAAGGGGCCGAATCAAAACGCCCTTCATAACAAGAGCCCGGGTTAAAGGGTCCCTTGACAAAATGACCTAAGTCAAAAGGCTCTGCGTCAAACGAGCCCAGGGGAAAAAGAGGCCCGCTGCAAAAGGGCCCGAGTCAAACGGCCCCGGCTTCAAAGGACCCGAATCGAATCGAACCGAATCAAAATGCCCCTCATATATAGAGCCCGGTCCAACGGGTCCCACGACAAAATGACCCAATTCAAAAGGCCCTGCATCAAACGGGCCCGCTGCCAAAGGGCCCGAGTCAAACAGCTTCGGGTTAAAAGGGCCCGAATTGAAAGGACCCAAATCAAAACGCCCGTCATAAATAGAGCCCGGTCAAACGGGTCCCACGACAATATGACCCAAGTCAAAAGGACCTGCGTCAAACGGGCCATTGTCAAAAATTGCCCCCCTATAAAATCGCCTAAGTCAAACGGCCCCGCGTCAAGAGGGCCCGGATCAAAATGTATCCACAACAAAAGGACCCGAGTCAAAACGCCCCTCATCAAAAGGGCTCCGGTCAAAAGAACTCTGCAACAAAAGGGCCCGAGAATAGTTTGTTAACGCAAAAATTTGGGGTTTAGGTAGCGATAATAAACATAACAATTATAATGACTGTCTGCATTTTTGCATTATGTTACTATACTCAGAGTTTTTGCGAAGAGTGTTAAGGAATGACAACCAATGTCACTAACAGAGGCGACTTTTGATGGAAGTTACAATTTTAAAAATTTACATTTTACGAATGTATAATAAACGAGAACTGCTCAAATATATGGTGGAATTTCATGTACGATGGAAAACAATAATGGTCTCAAAACAAGCGTTAAAAAAAACTTTTTGTTCATTGTTATGCAAGTTTAATTATTATTATTATTATTATTATTATTATTACTATTATTATTATTATTATTATTATTATTATTATTATTACTTTTTCTATTATTATCATTAATAATAATAAAAATATACAAGGTTAGTGGTAGCCCATGCTTTCAAACCAGTATACGCCACTGCTTGAAACTATTAACTATATATTATCCGTGTATAGAACAATATAATACAGTAACTAAGCAACATCATAATCACTAACGCCCGCAGGATTTTTTCCAACGGCGGTGGGGGGGGGGCAAAAGACCGATATAGAAAAATATTTAAGTTTTACATCCCACGATTATGCCGGTTAGGCTAAGGGAGACGGTGATGATGAGTAATGAATGAAATGGTGGAATGAAGAATGTTAGAGGAAACGGGAGAACCCCGAGAAAACCCACGCACACGGTGTTTGTGTAACTCAAAGTTCAATTGGCGTGGGCTGGGATCGAACCCGGGATCCCAAGCAGTAGCTGTTAACGCTCTACCACTGAGCCCCGGCGGCCCCTGAGTCAAACGGCCCCGCGTCAAAGAGCCCGGGTTAAATGGTCTCCGCAACAAAAGGGCGCGAGTGAAGTCCCGAATCAAAACGTTTCTCATCTAACGAGCCCTGGTCAAAAGGGGCCGAATCAAAATGCCCCTCATAAAAAGTGCCCGGGTTAAAGGGTCCCTCGACAAAATGACCCAAGTCAAGAGGCCCTGCGTCAAACGGGCACACTTAAAAAAGGGACCCGTTGCAAAATGGCCCGAGTCAAACGGACCCGGTTAAAAGGGCCGGAATCGAAAGGAGCCGAATCAAAACGCTCCTCATAAATAGAGCCCGGTCAAACGAGTCCCACGACAAAATGACCAAAGTCACAAGGACCTGCGTCAAACGGGCCTTTGTCAAAAATGGTCCCGCTATAAAAGGGCCCAACTTAAACGGCCCCGCCTGAAGAGGGCCCGAGTCAAAATGTATCCACAACAAAAAAGCCCGAGTCAAAAGGTCCGAATCAAAACGCTCCTCATCGAAAGGGCCCGGTCAAAAGAACTCCGCAACACAAGGCCCCGAGAATAGTTTGTTAACGCAAAAATTTGGGATTTAGGTAGCGATAATAAACATAACAATTATAATGACTGTCTGCACATTTGCATTACGTTACTATACTCAGAATTTTTGCGAAGACTGTTAAGGAATGACAACCAACGTCAGTAACAGAGGCGACTTTTGATGGAAGTTATAATTTTAAAAATTTACATTTTACGAATGTAATCCACGAGAACTGCGCAAATGTACGGTGGAATTTCATTTACGGTGGAAAACATTAATGGTCTCAAAACAAACGTTAAAAAAAAGAAAGAAAGAAAAAAGAAAAAAACAACCACTTTTTGTTCGTTGTTATGCAAATTTAATGATTATTATTATTATTATTATTATTATTATTATTATTATTATTATTATTATTATTTTTATTATTATTATTACTTTTTCTATTATTATCATTAATAATAATAATAATAATATACAATGTCAGTGGTAGCCCATGCTTTCAAACCAGTATACGCCACTGCTCGAAACTATTAACTCTATATTAACATCGGTCGTCTTTCGATCATTTTATGTTACTTCGTCGTACTGTCCCAAGGTGTGCAAGGGTGCTTTCTTAATCCTTGCCCCAAGGCAAGAAAAGCAAACAATATTTTTGCAAACAGAGCCAGACTGTGACTCAGAACGCACACAGCTCGCTGTATAGCTGCAAGAGACTCATGGGTAACTAGTTGCCCTCTTGTTACAAGGCGTTTCGTAAGTACTTATCAAGGTCAGTTCCGTTAGTTGAACATTGAGTTGACTGTTAGAATACAACAGCAGCAACAACTAGTCCCTTCTGTTTACTTTTCACGAATATTTTTCACCTTCATGCGTATTCCGTCGAATTAAATGACATGACATCCCAAAAAGATATAAATACTCAAAAGGCAAAAACATGTAGCTATTTTTGTTTTCCCCTTTTCTATTAGCCAATGGAAGTGTGTACGGTTGTTTCACATCCTTCTTGTAGTTTGCTTACTAGTCCTTCTTTTTAGTTGAGCTTTTGGCTATGAATACCACCGCGACAAGTCGTGGTTCTTATGATAGTGGCGTATTTTCGCCCCGAGAAATTACGGAAATAATAAATAATGTAGACTACGATGCTTTTGAAACGGACGATGAACGTGGTTTGTAGGAAGATTCTAGCATCAATTTGTGACCCACATGCCTTTTTTCATATAGCCTCGCTGCTGAACGGAACGTTAAACCAGAGGCGGAGTAGACACACATTATATATACAGGGTGGCCCATTTTAATCTTTCCACGGAAATATCTTGAAAACGTTTGAGGATAAATAAACTGAGCATAAACTCAAATAGGAAATACCATGGGGCAAATCGAATGATAATATCGGGGTGCCCCCAGGGCCGCTGTTCAAGGGGGCCCGGGGCTAAATTAAAAATATTAAATGCAAACGTGAGGCGAGTGACAATTCTTTCGATAGATCTTTAAAAACTAAAAAGCGATGTGGCAAAAGGTTTTTCATATCGGTCACCGTGTTTCAAATGGCCGCCAAAATATGTTACCTGCATCACATAAACGTCCAGTAGCACTAATATGGAAACGGTTGAACATAAATGAACCAAACAAAAACTCAAATAGGAAAGTCGTGGGGCAAATCGAATAATGTTGGCGCGGTGCCCGCAGGGCCGCCTTTCATCATAGTCCAGGCCCAACTTAGAAATTTTATATGAAAATATGGGTCACGTGATACCTCGTTCGATAGGTCTTCATACACTAAACAGCGTTGTAAGAAAAGATTGTTCATATGAGCCACCGTTTTCAAAATGGAAGCCAAGACATCTTGCCTGTATCAGATAAAACGGCCAGTACCACTAATATGAAAACTGTTGAAGATAATAACGGATGAACAGAATAGAACTCCTACAGGAAATCACAGAGGGTATTTATCATTCCATGGCTCGAAAATGTTGCAACGGAGGAGAAGATGATTAGAGTAAAGGTGCCATAATGCAAAGGAGGAAATCTAATTCCTAGAAAACGGTCCAACGATAAGTGGGTGAAGGGGACGGGAAGGAACGAGAACCTTAGTTTTTGCATGTTGTATCTACAAAACAAAATTATCTGATACATGTTTTTTATAAGATATACAGATGGTAATCAGAAAAATGGAAACAGCTGTAGTTGGCAACACGTCAGATGTATGAGTTGGCAGTAGTGTCGTGGCGCCCGCAGCGCCCGACCGCTGGTGGTGGTGTGTTAGGTCGGTCTCCATATTACGTCAGGCGCAGTGGAACAGCAGTGTCCAGTGGCTACAGCAGACGGAAGTAGTGTAAAATGGGAGACTTCTCAGATTTTCAAAGAGGGCAAATTGTTGGTGCGCGGTTATGTGGAGTGAGTGTGACGGCAGTGGTTACTGTGTTAGGTGTGTCGCGTGGGACAGTGTCGAAGGTGATGACAGCCTACACAACACACGGGAAAACCACATCGGGGAAGCGGAACAGTGGGTGGAAGAAAATCATGAGTGACAGATCACACCGGGTATTAAAGCGCATTGTCACGCAGAACCGTCGTGCCACTGCGGAGCAAGTGACGGAGACACTCAATCACCACCTCCCCCACCATGTTTCGACAATCACAGTCCGCCGCGAATTACATGACATGAACTTACGGGGTCGTGTTGCACGGGCCAAACCGCTCATCAGGGACCATAACGGTTTCACACGCCGCAAATGGTGCCGCGACCATGCAACTTGGACCGTTGAGGACTGGAAACGTGTGATATGGTCGAATGAGTTTTTCTTCACCCTATTCCCAACCACTGTTATGTGTGTTTATGTGTGGAGAACGCCCAAAGAAGCTTATGATCTGCAGTGTCTCCACCCAACTGTGAAACATGGCAGCGGCTCGGTGATGCTGTGGGCCGCAATATCATGGTTTTCATTGGGTGCTGTGGTCACACTTAGCAGACGAATCACTGCCAACGATTATGTCGCAATTTTAGGAGACCACTTGCATCCTAAGGTCCGGATGTTGTTCCCGGACAATGACGCCATCTTCCAGGATGATAATGCACCCATTCATACAGCTGGCGTTGTTGCAGCGTGGTTTGAGGAACATCGGCATGAAGCTCAACACCTCCCCTGGTCCGCCCAATCCCCAGATCTCAACATAATTGAACATCTGTGGTCCGTCTTGGAAACACGACTCCGGCGACGATTTCCACCTCCATCCTCTCCCACAGAACTGGCCGATGCCCTACACGAGGAATAGTGTAAAATTCTACTTGCTACCATTCACGACCTCTAGCTTCCATCCCACGTCGAGCTCACTCGTGGCAAAGCGGTTAGAGTACGCGCCTTTGGCGTGGGAGACCCAGGTTCGATTCCTGGCGGGAGCTCATGTGGTTCGGATTCCACGTTACTCAGTAGGTCCACGTCTCATATAGCCTCGCTGCTGAAAGGGACGCTAAACTAAAATCCACTCCACTCCATCCCACGTCGCATCAAGACTGCTCTGAAGGCGAAAGGTGGCCCGACACCATATTAATCTGGTAAGTTGCAATTTCGTTCAGGTGTTTCATTTTTCTGATCACCATCTGTATGTCTGTAATGGAAAAAAGTAGGTAAAATTATTGTTAAACGGTACCTTCCATTTTGATTGCAGGAAATAATTTGTGCAAAATAAATCAACTGAAATGCGAAACCAATTTGTCGAACAATGCAATTTTAGAACAATGTGTAGAAACGTTAGTTTTCTCAAAAGTCGTCTGCAGAATATTGGTTCATTACAGTACCAGTCACTTGTGCACCCCAAATGTTTCAGGAGCTCCTCCATGGCTAAGCGGTTAGCGCACGCGCCTTTGGCGTGGGAGACCCGGGTTCGATTCCCGGCGGGAGCACGTGTAGTTCGGATTGCACGTTAGTCAGTAGGTCCACGTCTCATATAGCCTCGCTGCTGAACGAGACGTTAAACCCAAAATCAATTCAACTCAACCAAGTGTTTCAGACAAACCATACCTATTGCAAGTAAATTGGGGGTTCTTATTTGAAATTTTACCATTCATTTCCGCATCACCCCTTACGGAAGGAGATCGGAAAGATAATTTTCTAAGAACTAGATTTCCTCTTTAGCATTATCACTTATACTTTAATAATCTTTTTCTCCATTGGATCATTCTCGAGGCGTGGAATGAATAATACCCTCTGTGATTTCCTATAGGAGTTCTATTCTGTTCATCCGCTATTATTTTCAACCGTATTCATATTAGCGACACTGGACGTTTTATCTGATACAGGCAAGATGTCTTGGCGACCATTTTGAAAACGGTGACCCATTTGAACAATCTTTTGCCACAACGCTGTTTAGTGTATGAAGATGTATCGAACGATGTATCACGTGACCCATATTTTCGTTTAAAAATTCTAAGTTGGGCCTGGGCCCCCATGGAAGGCGGCCCTGCGCGCACCGCGACAACATTATTCGATTTACCCCATGACTTTCCCATTTGAGTTTTTGTTTGGTTCATTTATGTTCAACCGTTTTCATATTAGTGCCACTGGACGTTAATCTGATATAGGTAACATATTTTGGCGGCCATTTTTAATACGGTGACCTATATGAAAAACCGTTTGCCACATCGCTTTTTAGTTTTTAAAGATCTATCGAATGAAGTGTCACTCGCCCCATGTTTCCATTTAAAATTTTTAGGTTGGCCTCGGGTCCACTTGAAGAGCGGCCCTGGGGGCACCCCGATATTATCATTCGATTTGCCCCATGGTATTTCTTATTCGAGTTTTTGTTCAGTTCATTTATGTTCAACCATTCTTGAGATATTTCCGTGGAAAGATTAAAATGGGCCACAATGTACGCGAGGCAGATGTTCTGTATTTGTAAGTGGAGACAATGAAGCATAGATTCCCAAGGTTTGTTCTTGGAGGTCAAAGGCCAGAACACTACCCTGATAAAGGGTTGGGGAAGGAAGACATGAATAAGATAAAGCACGTAAAGGAATTCCGAGAATAATTGCACGTATTTGTTTACCCTATCTGTTTTGGTATAATCATTAGCTATAGCCTATCAGCTCCGTTCATCAGTGGGGAGCTATAGTAATTCCGGAAAATTCTCAAGGCTAAAGCTAACCATCTCAATTCTCAACTATTCGCACATCACTTCTTGTCAAAAGGTGGTGGAGGTTTTGAAATATGAATTCCCTTAACATTTCTCAAAACATCTTTTGCTCCGAGGGAAACACTTGTAGCTCATTAACAAAAACTAGTTAAATGATTAATCTATATACATTATTTTGAAGTAGCTGTCGTGCCATTGCTTATTAACAACCAAGTAATACTAGAAATCCTATTCTAAAAATACACGAATCATGCTTATTTTCTGTAAGTTGGCCATATATATAGTATTTGTAAGGGATATGTTTAATATATTCCTTTAAGTGTAAACTTTTATAATTAGTGAAATTTGGTGAATAGTATTTTTTTTTCGAAGCATAGATTTCTGAATGGTACCTCATTTGCAAGAAATGGGGGCATTACTTTCTTATACCCTTCTTAGGGATAGTCATTTCTAAATACATTAGAAATGAACTGTAAAGTAAACAAGAAAAAAAACGATAGAAGTAAAAAACCAAACACCTTACAACACCTAACTTAATACCTAATACCAAATACCTTATCTAATTAATACCTTACAGTCTTGCAAATGAGCTCCATACCTTATTCTTCATTTCGGCAAAAATATTAATAGCTCTTTCTTTGAATTCAAATATTCTACAAAGCTTCCATACCAAGTTCTTTATTGTAAGTGTCCGTAATTCAGAAAGTTTGTCATGCTGTTCGTTAAGTAAGTTACACTCTTTTCAGGGCATTCACTGAATGTTTACAAAAAACTGGAGTTGACGGAATGCTCAATACCATATTTAGCAGCTTCGTTGTTTCCTGATATATGCTTTGAGGTTCATTACTGAGAATATATTTCAAGTATTCGGGAAGAGAAATGTGTTTGTTCTATCGGAACATATGTTCATAAGTTCATTCTTAAGCTGATCTGAGCAAAAAGTATTAGGAAAGGTGGATATCAAGTCATTCAGTTTGCCGTATGGAATAATTTGTTGATGGATACTAAATATTCAATAATTTATTAGTTCTACAATGACCAGATTTTTGTATTTTTCAAATCTTTCATCTGCACAATTATTGAGCGAAGAATCTAATATAAATAAAGTAGAGTTTGTTTGTATGTCTATCTATCTATCTTTGTGTCTGTGTGCACCAGCGGACCAGACGAGTGGACCGAGTTACCAAAATTTAGTCACGGGTACCTTGATCCAGGCCCCAGACCAAAACAAAAAGTTCCTCTTTTTGAAAATTCGAACGGGGGGGGGGGGCATTTACAGGGAGATGTAAAAGTACTTGTCACTCTCGAAAACATAAAAGTGATAGAATTGCCAATACATCTAAACTTTTCGTTAGGGAGTCTTCTTTTTTTTTATTCTGATGTTGGACACATATAGGGACAATATATATATATATATATATATATATATATATATATATATATATATATATATATATATATATATATATATATGTGTGTGTGTGTGTGTGTGTGTGTGTGTGTGTGTTCTTCAAGGGTACGTTACAACAATTTAACATTTTATAGAGGGAGCTCGAAAGATGGTTTAAGATGAAAACAAATAAGAAGAAATAGCAGTCTGCTTCTGTCACTTACAAATCCGACTTAAAATGAAGATAGGTAGCCCTGTTAACGTAGTCAGAACAGCAACTGTCTTTTCGCAAGTACTACAGTGAAACCTCTACCAACGGACCCCTCCCGTAACGGGCATATTTTGTAATTCCCAAACACTGTAATAGGAAAAAACATATTGATAAACCTCTCTAAAGCGGACACTCTCTAGTACGGACACGGACAGTCTTTCCTGTCTTTTATAGGTATTATTTACCTCCGTATTACGGACACTTTCTCTAGAAACAAGTTGAAAAGTGCAGTAAAAATACATTTTTAGTAATTCATACATGTGCCATCAAGGAAGCATTGTGACATTTTGCCTCCTCAACTGGCTGCTCAGCAACCCAGACAAAGTCTCTATTTAACAACACTCTCATGTCCTTTGCTTGCATCCACTCCCACCCATCCGAAACTGTTTTAGACAGAAAAGTGTTTGACAGTTACCCACAATTTGGGATGACACGTTATGGCACTGTTCCGCTAGAATCTGTAAGCAAGCAGAAGACAAGTTTTTGGCCGGCGGGTACACATATTGTCTGAAAAAAGACACTACTGGACTGCAATTAACTCACAAATTAAAACAACATACCTAAAATGTAGTAAGTAGTAGCAAGTGTAAAGAGCAGAGAACTATATCATCTTATTTCCATGTTGTGCCTCGAACAGAGTATTAGGTGGCGGTGGATAATTCAGGCATTTTTGTATTTTAATATTCGTAAATACATGATTCATGCAAAAATATTTGTTTTCTAATTGCGTATTACCTTGTTTACTAATTTACGTCATAAAAATATTGAAACCTCTCTAAGGCGGACACCTCTCTATAGCGGACAATTTGTGATTCCCCATGGCTGTCCGCTTTAGAGAGGTTTCACTGTACTACATAGCACGATTCCTTGGACTTGAATTTCTCACGTGGCTGTTTGTTTCTCCTACGCTTCTATAGGAATAATGTTCAAGGTTTCGCGAGACCCATTGCTTTCTGCCTTTCATACGGAAGCATTAAAAAAAAAAAAAAAAAAAGAGCTCAGAATAAATTATAGGAAATTTTAAGTTCAGAATCTAAACTGCAAAATTTTAAGTTAGTAATTTAGGCTTAATGGCTTAATACATATAACATTCTAAAAGATAGACGCTGTCTACCCTATCTTCCCTCAGGCTTTGCCACTGCGTTAAACTCAAAATCAAGACTCAACACATACTCTTTTTATTTAAAAATATTGTGTGGTGTACAATATGCGGAAATCAAGATGGCTACTATGATGCATACTAAATCATTTAATGCAGTTTCTACACCAATGTCAAATTGTAACACTTGCTTTTCCTTCGTCTATGCATCTCTTTGTTACTGCCCTATCATGATACATTTTTTCTATTAGATACATATGTCAAACATAGCACACTCTGTCTCAAACAAATGATGTGTAATAAATGAGTTCACATTCTCATTTGTTTGCATATTTAAGCCTAAGTTGAAGTGTAAAATCATAACCTTTCACATTTAAAACAATATTGTGTGATATGCAATATGGCGGAATTCAAGATGTCTTCCATGTTGATCACACACCAAATCAATGCAGGTTTTGCAATAATACCATTTGTAACATTTATTTTTCCTCCGTCCGCACATGTCGTTATTATTGTTCTGTTCCAATACTTTTCACTAACCCTGTATACAGATCCACATATGTATTCTCACAGTAAAATTAAACTAATCTTTTCCACAGAATATTTTTCATACTATACTTTGATCCAGGGGTAGAAATGGAATTTTACAAGTAAGGGGAAAATCAGCAATAGATAAAGTTTGATTGGGCTATATCACGAGAATACAAACTCAGAAAGACGGGAGTCAGGGGCAGACTGGCAAGAGCCGTTAGGCCGCAATCGCGGCCTATTCCCTCTCAGAAAAAAAAATATGAAACAATAAAGAAAGAAAGAGAAAGAGAGAAAAGCTAAAACAGAAGAAAGCTAAATAATTCGGTAGATCACTGTTATTATGCTGCCAACACACACTCCTCTTCCATCCTTCCATCAATCAGTAAGTTATCTTTTTCAATAACTGGATTTTTGGCTAGGTCCATCTTTCACTATGGTCTTTTATTATCAGAAACTGTGATTTAGTTTGTACCTGGGGCCTTGGACCCTTCTTTCAATATATTGGACAGTTGGGGCCTTGTTTCATTACATTGAGCAGTTGTGGCCCTGAGTCCTTTATTCATTATATTGGGCAGTTGGGGACCTTCTTTCATTTCATTGAGCAGTTGGGCTCCTAGGCACTTTCTTCATCATGTTGAGCCGTTGGAACCTGGAACTTTTTAAATTATGTTGGGCAGTTGGGGCCCTTTCATCGTTGAAGACTGAGGTCTGGTTTGTAGCTGGGTCCATATTTAACCACAGGCTGATTGGTCCTTTATGGATGTTAATACATCTTGTAGGTCTATATTTGATAACTGAAAAATGGAAAAACAGCGTATTTTTTAAAAACTATTTACTATCAAAAACGTTTGCAAAATTGCAAGAGAAAACAGTGGAAGACGGCAAGAAAGCGGGCATTTTCAGCATAATGGTTGATTCTATTTAAGATGTTTCAGTGCTGAATCAGCTTACTATAGTAATTCTCTGCGTTATAAGCGGTCAACTAATTGAGCGGCTGTTAGCAGTTGTCGTAAAGAGTGACACTTTAAAGAGAAGTAACTTAAAATGAAAACAAAAGAGTACTTTGTGCCAACAATGTTTTGATGTCTGATATTGATGGAGCTGCTAATTTGAGTGGATGCTATAAAGGAGTTAAAGCATTACTGGAGAAGGATAATCCTGAAATCATTTACACCCAATGCATGGCTCATGCTCTTAATTTGGTTATGACAAATTTGACTGAGTAGATCCCTGAAGCTGCAAATTTATTTGGTGTGGTTGAAACCAGTGCCGTGTTCTGTCTGAATACTACTAAAGAAAGAATGTTTGGAAGAAAATGATTGATGCAAGCCACGAGGGACATGACAAACTGCGAAAAGTTCAACAAGTTGGTGCAACACGATTGTGGAGCAAAAACAAGGCACTGAATGCGGTAGTCGACAGTAACAAGTTTCGCTACGAAACATGAAGCCAAGACGAGACGACTGTCTATCATCATCAAGATTTCTTTCATTTTTATTGTTCCTCAATGATGATGTACAGGACAGGAGTTTTAATGCGAAATCAACATATCAAGCTAAACTTTACTGAATAAATTGACAGAATTTAACACTGTAATGATGTGCTCTGTGTTTCAGGACTTGTTTACAGAAACGAAGCATGTTTCAAAATACCTGCAGTCTCACGGATTGGACTATCTTACAACCTGGTGACTTCTAGACAATTTGCTGCAGCAGCTTCAGAAGAAAATAGAGGCAAAAGATGTCTGTTTAAGCCTTAGGAAAATACAAGAATATTTTGTGTGAAAAAACAACAGCTTGTGCAATCTGGTGTAGAGATAGCAATGGAAAAAGACTTTCCGCCCAGAAGAATCTTAAAGAAGAAGAAAATGTCAGGAGAGCTTGCGGCAGTTGAACTGGAAAAGAACTTAAATATAAGTGAAAATGATTTATTCAGAATAAAAAACTTCAACGAAAATTCTGAATACAGCTGTTACATGAGTCAATGATAGATTTCAGCAGCCAAATGAACTCCAAATGCTGGATCCCAAGCACTTTTCGGAAATCGGGAAGAATGATGTGTCTGCAGGAGCTTTCAGAGTTCTTGCGAAAAAAAACTAAATATATAATAATAGGAAATATACAAAGAGCTCCAGCAGTTCTTTGTCGTGTATTCTGTCACAAATCGTTCTGGTTTTTGATGGTCATGAACAGAATGGTGCCCCTGAATCCGTAGAAGAAGATGATGATGATTATGCATCTGAGCATGCTATGGGAGATGGAACATTTTGGACGGGATTCACGGCAAGATTGATAATGATGCTAGAAACACATTGTGTAAAAAAATTTTCTTATGCAGGGAAAATTTTGTACCAATTTCTGTCAGTCTAGTTGTTTTAATAATTTATACATTGCATACAAACATGCGTTGTCTCTACCATGCACACAAGTGACATGTAAAAGGTGCTTCTTAAAGTTAAAGTTAGAGAGTAAACAAATTTCAGAGCTAATTTGTGTTAATACATTTTGGACACACTTTTACTATTGAAAATGGAAAGATATATGTTATATTTAGTGTCTGTGAACGAAGTTATTCAGGAACTCTGCCACTCATAATCTGAACTGAAAAGAATCTTAACGTTGTAAAATTATTAGTTGTTTAGTTGTTCAGCAGTGTTTTTCATTTTCAGTAAAACGTCGTGTTCATTCCAGAGTCAAAAGTTATTATTAGTTGTTTGTTACAATTTTCAGAAAGCTGTTCTGTTCTTTCCATAGTAAAAAGCTATTAGCTATTATTTGTTTAGTGTTTCAGATACTATACAGAATGTCTCAAAATTCCCATGACATACGGTAACTCTCTTATTATCAGAGTTACAACAAAATGTAGGAGGGGGAACCGTCTCCAAATATAAGGTTTTCAATCTAAAGTGCAAGTATTTTTCAAATCGGACAAGCCGTTCGGGCTGTACGCTCTATATGCACATAATGTTACATGAAAATGCAACGTTACCACTTACCTGGACCCAGAACATAAATGAATGAAGTTACTGTCTATTAAAAACTTTATTTGAAGACGGTATCTCCTCTTACATTTTGTTGTAACTCTGATAATAACAGAGTTATCCTAAGTCAGGGGACTTTTTAGACACCCCGTGTGGCAATATAATAATAATTATAAAATATTCTCTTGAAACTTTGTTTCTGGAAATCCTGTGCTTGCTATGACATCAAATTTCCAATGACCAACAAAAAATCATAGCTTGCAAAAACTAACATGTAACAACGAATTTACCAACGCGATGGATCATCGCATATGTTCATTGTACGCACTGGCGCAACCAAGAATTTATTTCAGGAGGGGACAAGAATATCCAATACAGTAGTCCGCAAACGACGTGCTGCACCATTTGATATGGACAAAATTGAAAGTTTGAATTTTCCTCATTACAAGCAATTTAGTTATCCTTAATATTAACTTGCTAGAAAACCTTAAAATGAAACTTCCAATTCACAAATTCCCTATTATTAACGGTTAGAAGTTTTAAAATTTGCACTATAATTATTATTTTGTACACTTTTGTTTTTGCATAAAATGACGCACTTTTTACTAACATTTATTACTCTAAGAAATTAATGTAGGGGTTTTCTCTGTGTATTTCTCTTTCGACAGTGCTTTGACTTAATTCAATATTCATTTATGCATTGATCTATTTTGAAATTTCACCGAAATTTGTCTGCAGCGTTGCTGTATAAGGTAGACCAGGTTTGATTCGGAGAGGCATGAGCCCCCGAGCTCATAGCTGGTTGCACCACTGATTGTACGATATTTTAGAAATTGGTGTTATAGTCTGAGGGCCCTAATCCTGAGGCCTCCAAGGTAACCGTGGCCTAGGCCCTAATACACCCAGTCCGCCTATGACGGGAGTGCAAGCAAACATTCATGGAGAACGACTTAAGCGAAAGCGATTGTTGCAAACCAATCAACAAGCAACCAAAACTAATATCACCATTCAAATTTTCTATTTGTTACTAATAACCACATATATATTTCCTTCTTTCGCACAAACTCTTCAATTTACTAACAGGAGACAAAACCCTTATGCATGCTTGATCTCCAATCTACAAAAGATCAAGCATGTTTTTTTTACCCGTGAAACCGTATTTACCGGGACCTTTTGAGGCGGGACCTTCCTGACTTATGCCACTTTGACGCGAGGCCCTTTTGACTCAGGCCCAGCTGACGCCTGGCCGTTTTAACCCGTGCCCTTTTGTAGCGGTGTCCCTTTGACCAGGGACCGTTTGACGTAGTTCCCTGTTGACTCGGGCCATTTTGTTGCAGAACCCATTTGACCCAGGCTCTTTTGATACAGCGCCCTTACGACTCGGGCCCTTTTTTCGCCGAGACTTTTACCTGGGCTCTTTCGACGTGGAGTTGTTTTGACTCGGACATTTTGTAGCGGGACCACTTTTGCCCCGGGCCCGTTTGACGCAGTGCCCTTTTTTCTCGGACCCTTTTTTCGTGGGACTCTTTTAACCCAGGCCCTTTTGATGAGGGTCGTTTTGATTCGGCCCCTTTTGACTCGGCTCCTTTTGTTGCGTAGACTTTTGGTCCAGGCCCTTTAAACACGGGCCCGTTTGACTTAGGATTTTTGTAGTGTAGCCCCATTTCACCCGGGCCCGTTTTACAATGAGCCCTTGTGATTCGAGACCTTTTGTCGTGGGACTCTTTTGACCCGGGCTCTTTTGATGAGGAGCGTTTAGATTCCGGACTTTTGACTCCGGCCCTTTTGTTGCGAAAACATTTAATCCGGCCCATTTGACGCAGGTCCGATTGACTCTTACCCTTATGTAGCGGGGCCCCTTTATGACTCGGGCCTGTTTGACGCAGGGCCTTTTGACTCGGGTCCTTTTGTCGTGGGACTCTTTTGACCCAGGCCCTTTTGATGAGGGTCGTTTTGATTCGGCCCCTTTTGACTCGGATCCTTCTGTTGCGTAGACTTTTGGTCCAGGCCCTTTAAACACGGGCCCGTTTGACTTGGGCTTTTTGTAGTGTAGCCCCATTTCACCCGGGCCCGTTTTACAATGAGCCCTTGTGATTCGAGACCTTTTGTCGTGGGACTCTTTTGACCCGGGCTCTTTTGATGAGGAGCGTTTAGATTCCGGACTTTTGACTCCGGCCCTTTTGTTGCGAAAACATTTAATCCGGCCCATTTGACGCAGGTCCGATTGACTCTTACCCTTATGTAGCGGGGCCCCTTTATGACTCGGGCCTGTTTGACGCAGGGCCTTTTGACTCGGGTCCTTTTGTCGTGGGACTCTTTTGACCCAGGCCCTTTTGATGAGGGTCGTTTTGATTCGGCCCCTTTTGACTCGGATCCTTCTGTTGCGTAGACTTTTGGTCCAGGCCCTTTAAACACGGGCCCGTTTGACTTGGGCTTTTTGTAGTGTAGCCCCATTTCACCCGGGCCCGTTTTACGATGAGCCCTTGCGATTCGAGACTTTTTGTCGTGGGACTCTTTTGACCCGGGCTCTTTTGATGAGGGGCGTTTTGATTCCGGCCTTTTGACTCCGACCCTTTTTTTGCGAAAACATTTAACCCGGCCCATTTGACGCAGGTCCGATTGACTCTTACCCTTTTGTAGCGGGGCCCCTTTTTGACACGGACCTGTTTGACGCAGGGCCTTTTGACTCGGGTCCTTTTGTCGTGGGACATTTTAACCCGACCTCTTTTTATGAAGGGCGTTTTGATTCGGGCCCTTTTGACTCAGGCCCTTTCGTTGCCGAGATATTTTAACCCGGGACCTTTTGACGCGGGGCAGTTTTGACTCGTGCCCTTTTTAGCGGGGCCACTTGTGACTTGTGACCTTTTGTTGCGGAGACCTTTTGACCCAGACACTTTTGACGTGGGGCCGTTTTGACTCAGGTCTTTTGTAGCGAGGCAATTTTGACCAGAAACTGTTTGACGCAGTGCCCATTTATCGCGGGACCCTTTTGATCCAGGTCCTTTTAATGAAAGGTGATATGATTCGGGTCCTCTTTTGCGGAGACCTTTTGAACCGGGCCCCTTTGATGCGGGGCTGTTTGACTTGGCCCTTTCATAGCGACACCCATTTTTGACCCGGGCCGTTTGACACAGGACAATTGACTCGGATCCTTTTGTTGTGGGACCCTTTTGTCCAGATCCCTTTTTATAAGGGGCGTTTGATTCGGGGCCGTTTGACTCAGGCCCTTTTGTTGCGGAGACATTTTCACCCGGCCCATTTGACGCAGGTCTGATTGACTCTTACCCTTTTGTAGCGGGCCCCTTTTTGACACGAGCCTGTTTGACGCAGGGCCTTTTGACTCGGGTCCTTTTGTCGTGGGACCATTTTAACCCGACCTATTTTTATGAAGGGCGTTTTGATTCGGGCCCTTTTGACTCAGGCCTTTTCGTTGCCGAGGTCTTTCGACCCGGGACCTTTTGACGCGGGGCAGTTTTGACTGCGGCCCTTTTGTACCGTGGCCCCCTTTGACCCGGGCTTGTTTGAGGCAGTTCCCTTTTTACTAGGACTCTTTTGTCTTGGGACCTTTTGACCCTGCCCTTTTGATATGGGTCGTTTTGATTCGACATCCTTTGACTCGGGCCCTTTTTTGCGGAGACCTTTTAACTCGGTCCCTTTTGATGCATAGCTGACTTGTGCCCTTTTGTAGCGGGGCACCTCTTTGACAGGGCCCTTTTGACGCACAGCTTTTTGACTCAAGTTCTTTTTTGTGTGATCGTTTTGGCCAAGGCTCTTTTCATTAGGTGCGTATTGATTCGGGCCCTTTTGACTCAGGTCATTTTGTTGCAGAGACCTTTCCACCCGGGCACTTTTGACGCGGGGCCTTTTTGCTCTGGCCTTTTTGTAGCGGGTCCCTTATGTCGCGGGCCGTGTTGACTCGGGCCTTTCTGTGTTTGCCCTTTTGTCTGCCCTTCTGACATGGAACCCTATATATAAGGCAGCAACTGAAATACCTGGGATAGGGGGGCCTGGTGGAGTATGAGTAAATCAAAATCGATCGATCCAGGACGCAGTAAAATTAATTACGCCACTGTTCATATCTTTTCTTTCTATTCTCTCGACATCATGTCTGGAGATTAATGTTCTGATTAATGGGCTACAGCGGCGAAAGACGATATACGCTATCAATATTAATGTTATGGATTTTAACTTAACATATACAGGGCGATAAAATGAAAAACTCTCTATCGGTATTTTGCTCCCCCCCCCCCGTTGGAAAAAATCATGCGGACGTAAGTGATTATTATGTTTCTTAGTTACTGTATTATATTGTTCTATATACGGAATAAATACTTCTGTGTTTTGTATAATAATAAGAACCTTATCTACATTTGTTACGGTCCTTGCTTTACGACAGCGAAGCATATTCACGTTCAGCGTAATCAGTTTCCATTCTCAAATAATTACAGTGAGAGGAATGAAATAATTCACGCACATATTTAGGACTTAGAAAAGTGCCCTGCTAACATGTATTAAAGTCCTGAAGAGTGAAAAGCGCTAGTAGCAGTTGTTAACAGTTATTAACGTAACATAAGACAGTAAATTGAAAAACTGAGAATACGAATCTTTTCAGAGAGGACAGTGCGCTGATGCTTCTAATCTATGCATTTACTCCCTATACCTACGTTATTTCCCTAGTCAAAATAAAAACTCTTCAAAATTAATCACAATTTCTTATGCAACCATCCCTTCCTTAGAGTACTGCGCGTTCACATACCCGTCACGGCGATGTAAAGGCACTTTTGGCGACGAGGATACATATAGATAGCTATAGATGAAAATTCACCGTAGTTTAGAGGTTTGTTGTATAGTATACTTTTGTAGTGTGAATATTATTATCTAACGAAAACCCACAATTTTTTTTCAAAGTAAGAGGTAGTTTTGTTGACATGATGTTAATATACGGTATATTTAAAATGAAAACAAATATAATTAAATTAAATCTTGAGTTATCAAGCCTTGTGCGTAAAGAAATACAAGGGAGCACAATTAGAATTCACAGGCCAGTATGTACACATGCTCGTCACTTCGCAGATGTTGGGCACGGTTACTAACAAACCTAATTAAGGTCAGATGTGACAAAGATATATTACGGTACTTTTTGCCAAGAATGTTGTGCATGGAAATGAATATTTTAATATTTAATTTTACAATCTTGCAATGCATGTATATGTTTCGTATATGTTACGATTTTTTCTTTAACATTAGTTGTGCTTATTTAGTATAAAGCACGCATTTAATTATGCTATTCTTTTGTTTCCAAGATGTTATGGTTGTGTGGCGAAGTATTGTGAGGCTTGTAACAGAAGAAAATAAGCCACGCACTGTTTAAATAATTTATTTTAGCTTCAAGTATTATACAATGAAACATCCCCGCACAGCATGTTGAAAGATGTTCATTGTATATGAAAGCCACCTAGCCATGTATTTTGCGCAAGTTTCTGTCGTAATGCATATCGTGGAAGTGAAATTGTATTTGATGTTGACTGAAGCTTGGTTTCTTGTTGCTCTGCCGAAGCTCTGCATTCCCTTTCAGCTCCGAGGATATATGAAACATCGTCCTAAAGTTTAAAGTTGTACCAGAAAGCGTAATGAGTTCAACCTTCTTGAACCAAGGTGCTGATGCTGGGGGGGAGGGGGTCGGGACCCGGGCACCTCCAAAGCTCATGTCGGTCCCCTATTGTATTTATGATTATACAATATTTGGCATAATTTGAATGCAATTTGTCTTAAAATTATCATATATATATATATATATATATATATATATATATATATATATATATATATCTTCTGCATCTGATTGACCCCCCCCCCATAAATTCACAAGGAAATCGGCGCCCTTGTCTCCAACCACAAATTAGAAAAGAAAAAGAACTTTGTTCTAGTGTTAATCTTGACTATGAATTGTGATGTATTTGGAGAACTACTTAAATTAAAACTTTATAGAATCAAATCAGGAAAACTGAAACCACTCACATACTTATGACTTACATACTTGAACGTGCTCGCGTCATGCATTTCCTGCAATTAGTCTCAGATTCGCTTAGAGAAAAGTGAACACACTAGTTTCACCTGTCATGTTTTGATAGAATTTATTTTCATTTTAACTTCCCTTTCAGTAGCTAGGCTATATGAAAGGTGCACCTACAGCTTAACGTGACATCCGAATCACATTAGCTCGTGTCAGGAATCGAACCTGGGTCTCCCACGCCAAAGGCTAGCACGTTAGCCGCTTAGCCACGACTGAACTCACAAGGATTTGGACGATTGTGAAGTAAGGGTGTTATAAAAATTTCCATGGGAACCCCGACTACATGATGCTGAAGCGACTTTTGTCACCAAAAGCTAGAACTTCACAACTAAGTCACTTTATTTTCTTATCGGTTGGCTTCCAGATTAGGTTAATTTCTCCTGTAAGTAGAAACAAAAGCAGAGTGTCGGATCTGAATTTGAACAACAAATGATGTGTAATTTAGTTTTATATGAATAGTAATGGTATTACAAAGTATATATAAAAAAACAAACTTCGTTTCACTTTTAAATCGGAAGTAAAATTATTTTTATATAAAATGATGATTTTGATTTTATTTTTCAGTTTATCTTACCTTCCAGTAGCTAGGCTATATGAGACGTGGACGTACAGCTTAATGTAGAATCCAAAGCCTCATCTCCTGCCAAGAACTGAACGCGACTCTGTCACGCTAAAGATGCGTTCACTAACCGTATTTTTATTTTTTTAATTTTTTTAATCGTTTCAACCGAGACATTTTTCTTCATTGCCATCTCTCGTAAAGTCTACGTAATTCAAACATAAAAGGGACACGAACATAGAAATAGCGAGAACAGTTAAAACCCGAACCATGCTCTTCATATGAACTCGTGCCCCAGTGTATTGCGCATCATATTCCAAAGTCAAATGCGCTAGGCCACTTGGCTATTGCCACCATCTCCACTTAGCCTCGAGAAAATTCTGGAGAGAAAATTGACTTCACGACTAAACAGTTGCATAACTTCAAGCATTTGTTGAAACGAAATCATCATTCGTTAAGTTTCGTTACTAGTCTCTCTCCACCAATTTCCATTTTTGATGTTAATTAACAAATTATACTAACAAGTAACAATGTAAAGTGCACATTACATGAAGGATTTCGGATTACAGTTTGATAAAGTTTGAAATTATACTGAAACCGGAATCAGTAAGTAGATACATACCACTTTCTGTATTAGTAGACATTTAACGATGAAGATAAAATATATTCTCGGGCTTCTTAATTGATTACAGGAAACTACTTCTCGCTATGTATTACTGTCTCTTTTTCTCCATGTAGATCAAGATTGAAACCGGATGTTGTAATTTACTTTTATCACTAAAGGTTTTAGTAGAAATTTATGAATGAAGACAAAGTATATTTTTGGACGCTTAATTGGTTAGAAAAAACTGTTTCTTGCTATTTGTTACCGTTTTTCCTCTATCATAATCAACGTGAAATCCAGAAATGTTTGATTTCTAATATTTTCAGTGTATGGATAGCTTCCGTTAACTAACTGATATTCTACCTATTCAGTATCTACATCTGGCCGACATGTTTGATGATCAGAGAATTATGTCTTGAGATTTTTTTGTATCCCGAATGGACAGATACTCACATGGACAGATGGCGTAAATATACAAAAATGTTTTGGTAAATCAATCTTCTTAAATGTTATGAATTAAATTCATATTCAATGACAGTACTGCTAGGTTAACTAAAGATTTTTTTGAACAAAAAAGATATTTATATGGTGCAGAAAGTTGAGTGTATTACGATTACGACAATATCAACTGCTCGTCCTCATTTCAGTACGTTCTATGTCGTACGAGCAGTGCTTTGCGATCTAACGAAGGACTGAGAAATAAGTGAAGTAAACAAGAGAGAGTTCAAGGTAGGGAATGGAACAAAACAACAGTTGGAATGACAGAATATTACATAATAATTGTTCAACATGTGACATGAATTGACATATAAAAATGTCTGAAAGAAATACGGTTGTCAAAACTTTCCAATGAACTGGCTTAGAGACAAATTCTCTGAAAGATGATGTGACAGCGTGAGGGTAACGAATAATACACAATACGGCTGGTAGATAACCTGATATTAGTGAGTTTGACATTATCCAAATAGATATTATACCATTTGAAGGCTAAACAAAATGCATTGTCTAGTAATTACCTTCTATAGACGATGATTAAACAAGCCACAAATGAGAGACGAATGATGTAAAGTTGCAACCTTTGTAACAGGAAATTTTAAGAAAAAATAGTAACTACCTGCTTAAATTGATTTATTGTTAATTTTACAATGTAAAGTATTTCAAAGCTATGCGAATAAAGCTTGGTTAACATATAATAATTTCGTTTTCGTTGAAATTAAATACCAAAGAAATGCTTTTCCTGCGTGAAGTAAAAGAATGAAAGAATATCACCACTAAAACCCAAGCAAAGCAAATGACCGCGGGTACTTACATACTACCACTCAGCTGGGCTATGACTGATTTATTTCTCAAGATCGAGGGTTGTTAATGAATAAATTCCAAACGCCAAGTGCGTGAAACTGTCCCTCAATAATATTATCTCACCATCCCCTTAAGTTACGAAAACAAAACTCGACTATAAACTCTTCATTACAAATGAACAAACATACTATTCGGCATTTTCCAAAATTCCTTTCCCAAAGAACGGGCAAAGGGGCAATTTCTAGGTTTTTTCGTCTCATTTGAATCGATGTTTTTAGTTGTTCATGGTCGCAGCACATAATACAATCTTTGCGTTGGGAATGAATTTTTCATCATAGTTTGTGCCTACTTCAATGGATTTCGTCATGTAACATTGATTAAGAGGGTAGAAAAAATCAAAACGTATGCCAATATATAGCATCTTATGGAAGTGTATCATTAATTATTGATAATCAATGTGTTATTCTAATGGGGGAGAAGGTTCGGATGTTTTCCATAAGCCTGTTTCTTCAAGTATAATATGCATTTCACGTTGTTTTCTGTAATTTTCGTAGTTCTATACTCTACATTACAGACATATTTCTTCACACAAAGGTTACATATTTCCACGTATTGACATATCATGTGCTTTTCTTCGCATTTTAACCTAATTGAAAGATACATGATAACGTCTATATACTTTATCTCGGTGTTTTCTAATTTATAAGCCCTTATATTTTAAGAATGTTATTCAGACAATTATGATCATATTTTTTATGTAAAACTAGCAGAAGGATTAATTTCTTCACACAAAAACCAACAAAAGATAATGATTAATGAATATAAAGCCGATAACTTGAATATTACAAAAGTTTCCCTTCTCTTTCCTTTGTACAGGCGAATTTTTGAAGCACGTGAAAGCACATATTTGCTCAGTTTAAATGAACATTTTTATAGCAAATCTCTCGTTTCCAGCATAAACAAATCCTCACACTGGACATTTTTTAAAACAAGTATTGTACTATTGGAATTATTTATTTTCTTTCTACAAGAGAGGAATTTTAGATAACACTCAAACAATTGGTTGTTTATTTTTAATCAAGCGTTCGTACACTGAATTTCAAATCTCTAACTTAAGCGTATATTCACAGTAAACATCTAACGAAAAAAAAAAAAAAAAAGAATATTACAGAGTTCATTCTCTCTCTCTCTCTGTTCCTTTAGGAGCGTATTATTCGAGAACGCATAAAAAGGAATTCCGTCAGTTTTAATTAAGAATTGGTATACCAAATTTTGAACAGCTACTCAAGTGAAGCATTACATTGTGCATTGTTTAAACAGAAAATGTGAAAAAAGAAAGAAACTCTGAAGCATTAATGTTGTTCAGTATTTTATAAAACATGGAAACGTGTTTCTTTTTTAAATGAAACGTTTACATATATGACTATTGTTGGGAAAACAAATGGGTTTTCCGTTAGTCTTTTAGAATACGTATTAAAAGAAAGTTATTTCCTTTTTTAGAAACAAAATGATTTTTCTGCTTAAGTTTCACGTTTTTAACTATAATATCCTGTTGATAAGTAAGTAGCTTCCAGTCTCTTGTACAATAGTATAGACATAAAATATGACACTTTGAGTAAATTTATAATGCGTAGATATACATACGGTTCCACGATGGTATTTAAAGTCGAAACAAAAGAGGAAATGAGATAGTCACAACTCATATCAAAATACTATTTTTTACAGACCCACAGCCATTAAAGAAAAAGTGACATTTATATTAACCATTACCAGATACGATATACTGTTCCTAAAATTGATCAACCTTCAAATCATATAGTTAGTTATGAACCAGTTGTTATTTTTAATGCGATACTGTAAGATGTACATATTTTACTAACACTTTATTTTATAATTTTGTTTTCATTATAAGAAAATTCAAAACTGAACTCCTTGGCAATAAAATTACTACCTCTTTCCGACGCGAACAAAAACGTTCCATTTCTTCATGTAGTTTGCTTCTTCAATGGATCCAGAAATAGATTGCACATGAAAGGTTCAAGCCAATCTCTAAAGTGCAAAGGCAACTGGAAATGGAAATGCAATCAAATAGAGTAACTTCCTGAAAGAATGTTAGAAAAAAATATTTACCGGTGAAGTGATTTTTTTAGAAAAAATACAGAGAGGGGTAGGAATACATAAACCCATATATCCTAGACCAGGGTTTTTCAACCTGGGGATAAATATAAATATATAAGCAGAAGATAGATAGAAGAGAAGCGGAAGGGGTAAATGTAAAAAGAATCTAATGCCAGAAAATATTTATAAATATTACTAGCTGAACCTACGCTCTCTTCACAGCGAATCATTCACATACGAGTATGAATCTCCTTGTCATTCCTCACACCATCTGTACATGTTCCTTTACAGACACAAGTGAAAGACATCCTGATAAAATAAGAACGACAAAGGGCGCTATAAAAGAGATATTTTTTTTCGATCATTTTTTCAATATCTCGCACCGTTTCGAAGATTGAGAATACTTACGCTTGGAGTTTCTAATTCATTAATGATTAGTGTTTTCTTTATTCTTGAATGCAATATGTAATAAACAAATACATTGGATACAAGATTAATTATAACGTCAATGATAACTAAATGATTCATTGGGCAAAACACTCCAAACATTAAAGATTCATCTTAGGCTAGAGCAAAGCTTATCTTCGTTTTTCATTATCATTTGGGCATGAAAGAAACGCCTAAGTGATATACAACCCCTGTACACAACTATGTTGTGTTGAAATGTGGAACTCATAGGATATGATGCTTTTTTTTAAAATAACAACACATTCAGTGTACCTCTAAAAATGTAATAAGGAAATTACGGCCAAGTTTTTTAAAATACGCAGTTAGAACTGGGCAATCCACAAATTTTGGAATCGACCAGCGAAAACAGCTCGTTTCTAGCCCGTGTGGTTTTCGAGATCTCATTGAAGAAAGGATTGGAGACAAACATATAAACTTTTCTTTGTAGACAAACATATAAACCTAGCATTTTAATATAGCGAGGTACGAGTTATACAAATTCGCAAATGGGGTGAAATACGTTTCTCTGTAAACAAAATAACTTTTTATCTGTAACAGCTAGGGGGCTCAAATTTGGTGTGTAAGTACGTTTTGTCAGTACCAAGGCCCAACAAGTGAATCATCAATCTAGGTTCACTCTCAAGGTCAAAATATCAAATTATTGAAAAATGTTCTAAAATCTAAAGAAAGAGACCAACACGTTACAGTGACCTTAAAAAGGATATCCATAAGCAGATAATGCCCACTTACCTGCACAAAATACAAAGACCCATCGGTCACATTGAAGAGTAGTAAAATTAATTTCCCTAGGACATCACTATTTGTGCCTGAAAAGATTTTTTATTTACTGCCAAATATTAATAATGGCTTACAATAACATAAAGGCAACGGATAATTTTCAATTTAACACACACATACACGCAAACACACACACACACACACACATATATATATATACATATATATATATATATATATATATATATATATATATATATATATATATATATATATATATTCATTACGGACTATAGAAGCATCACACTAATACATTGGCGAACTGCCCAGGGCCGCTAGGCCAAAATCGCATCCTAGGCCCTCCCAGGAAAAAAAATAATGTAAACAATAAAGAAAGAGATAGAGAGAAAAGCTAAAAGAGAACAAAGCTAAAAGTTCGGTAGATCACTGAATATTATGTTGCCAACCCACACCACTCTTCTATCATTCCATCAGTAATTTAGTTTTTTCAATAGGACCCTTTTGTTACTGGATTTGTGGCTAGGTCCATCTTTCACTATGGTCTTTTATTATTAGAAACTTTGATTTAGTTCGTGCCTGGGGCCTTGGGCCCTTCTTTCAACATATTGGGCAGTTGGGGCCTTCCGTTCATTACATTGAGCAGTTTGGGTCCTGGGCCCTTTTTCATTATATTGGGCAGTCTTTCTTTATAATTGGGCCTTTCTCACATTACATGGAACAGTTGGGGAACTGGGCCAATTTTCATTATGTTGAGTATTATGGCCATGGGCCCTTTTTATGTTGGGCAGTCTTGCATTATGTTGGGAAGTTGGGGCTCTTTCATCGTTGAAGACTAGGCCTTTGTTTGTAGCTGGCGCATATTTAACTACAGGCTGATTGGTTCTTTATGGAAGTTAACTCATCTTGTATGTTTTTATTTGATAACTCAAAAATGGAAAAACAACGCATTTTGAATATGTATTTACTTTTGTCTAGTTCAAATATAACGTTAATTTTGGCCAGAAAACATGCTTTGCTTTTGGAATTATTCGCTGGAACTTATGCTAACGAGCTGACATTTTTTTTTTCGTCAGCATAAATGCCTTAATTTATCCAGTTCGGAAATAAAAGTGTTCTATCACAATCATGTGCAGTAGGCCATAATGCCAATAAAGTACGAGATTGAAAATAATGATGTAGGTAATTACTACACTACACACAAAATAACGTAATTGCTAATCAGAGGTCAATGCACAACGTTTTGGAATAGGTCCTGCTCAGAAAAGACGTTATTTTCGCTCTTCTGTATGAGGTTGATTCATGTAACATCACAGAGCTGTTTTGATTATGTGGTGCCAGCATAAACTTCCAAATTCATCAGAAACTTTTGTAGAACTTTATACAGGCTACTTCAAACAATACGTATAAACAAATGACATCATTATAGTCTCATTGAAAATTTTCTCTCAGTATAGTAATTGAGTCTCATCTAAGCATTTGAGAGGCTGTTAGAAATTGTCGTAAACAGTGACACTTCATTACAAAGAGCTTTTAATGAAATCAAAAGAGTACTTTCTGCCCACAACGTTTTGATGACTGATATTGTAGACTGCTCTTTTGATGGAACTGTTAACTTGAGTTGATGCGATAAAGGAGTTGAAGCATTACTGGAGAAGGATAATGCTGAAATCATTTACACCCAGTGCATGGCTCATGCTCTTAATTTGGATTGACAAATTCGACTGAGCAGATCCCTGAAGCTGCAAACTTATTTGGTGTGGTTCAAACTAACGCTCTATTCCTGTCTGAATCCTAAAAAAAATGGACGCTTGGAAGGAAACGATTCATGTCAGCCACGAAGACATGGCAGACTACGAAACTTCAAAACGTTGGTGCGACAAGATGGTGTAGCAGAAACAAGGCACTGAGTGCGACAGTAGACACTAAAGAGTTTCACTATGACAGTAAAAACCAAGATAAGAATGACTGTTCATAATCATCAAGATTTCTTAGATTTTTCTTGTTCCTCAATAGTGTTGTACAGAACAGGTCTTTCGATACAAAATCAAAATTTCAAGCTGAGACCTTGTTGAATAAATCAACAGAATTTAACACTGCAAGAATGAGTTCTGTGTATCGGGATTTGTTTACAGAAACGGAGCCTATTTCAAAATACGGAGGATTCTCACAGATTGGACTATCTGACGGCCTGGATACTTGTAGACAACTTGCAGCAGCAGCTTCAGAAGAAAATAGATGCAAAAGAAGATGCCTGTTTAATGCTTTATGAAAATACAAAAATATTTTGTGAGAATATGTCAACAGCTTATACAACCTGGTGTACAAATACAAATAGAAGAAGACTTTCCACCCAGAAAAATCTCATAGAAGAAGAAAATGCCAAGAGAGCTTGCCACACATGAACTGGGAGATAACTTAGATGTAAGTGAATATGATTTATTCAGATTAAAAAAAAAAAACTCCAACGTAATTCTGAATACAGCTGCTATATGTGTCAGTGGTAAGTTTCAGTAGCCAACGACTTACTGTCTGAACTTCAAATGCTGAATCCCATGCAATTTTTGGAAATCAAAAAAATGGTGTGCCTGCAGGAGCTTTGAGAGTTCTTGTGAAAAACTAAATATAAAACAGGAGGAAATATGCAAAGAGTTCCAGCAGTTCTCTGTCGTGTAGGTCACTTTATCACAAAACTGCTTTGTGATGATCCTGAAAAGAATGATGCCCCTGGATCCGTAGAAGAAAAAGATGATGATTATTATCATACATCTGAACCCGCTATGAGAGATGGAATATATTTGGGCGGAATTCACGGTAAGAGTGATAATGATGCTGCAAACACCTTGTGTAAAAATTGTTTGTCGTGTGCAGGAAAATTTTGTACCAATTTCTATGTCAGTTTAGTTGTTTTAATAGTTTATACATTATATACAAATGCGTTGTCTCTCCCATTCACACAAGTAACTTGTGAAAGGTGCTTCTCAAAGTTAAAATTGTTAAAAAATACATTTCAGAACTAGTCTGAAGACATCTTGGACACAGTTTTACTAGTGGGTATGGAAAGAGACATGCTAAATTTAGTGTCTATGTACGAATTTATTCAAGACCTCTACAATTCATCATCTGAACTGAAAAGAATCTGAACTTCTAAAAATTACACTAATCAACAAATTTTAACTTTTTTCTGCCACATGAGAAAAAACACCTAATCTTATAGGAACTTTGGCCTCTAAATTCGAATCTGCAATCCGTTTTTCTCTATCACGCACAGTTTTCCCGTGATAGAGGGATTTTCGGGAAATTTCCTCCAAAATTTCCCTTTTTCTTCATTTTTGTACCTCTAGCTCGGGTACCCTTAGGCATATAAACATACAAATTACATTCTAGGTTAGCTTGATTTATACTTAGCACATCCTGTAAGTTTCATCTGAGTCACATCATTCTTCATTCAGAAATAAATATATTTCTATAAATATATGCTATGTGTACTGTCCATTTTACCATATACAATAGGTACAGAAAAATCACATGTAACTTCCACGGGAATTACAATATAAGCAAGGTTTACACTTCATTGGATTTGTAATGAAGCATACTTAAAAATTATGTATACACCATGTCCGCCATTTTTATAAGAGGGAAATTCTAGAGGGATTTTTCGGGAAATTCCCTAAAAAAGTAGATTTTTTGTCTCATGTCACTGTTCATATAGTGATACAGAAGCGGGAATTGCGCCAGAATATAGATTTATACCAATTCAATAAATCAATAGCTCACTAGTAAACAAGGTTTTTGCCACATGAAAGAAAACATCTGATCCTAAAGGAACTTTGGTAGCTGAATTCGAAAGTGCAATCCGTTTTTCTCCATCACCAACAGTTTTTTGCGTGACAAGGGGAGGGGGCTGAGAAATTCCCTCAAAATATACCTTTTTTTCCAAATTTTCGTACCACTGGCCCTTGAAATATAAATACAAAAATGACACCATATAAAACTCTGATTTATACTTAAGAAACCTCGCAAGTTTCAGAACAATCGCATTATTATTTCTATAGAAATAAATATAGCTGCCTGTATGTTGTTTGTACTACTTATTTTAAGACGTGATGTTGCGTTCTTTGCACCGAAAGAAAAAAAAAACAATTTCATTTACCCATACCGGCACAAATACGAAAAATGAGAGTATACGACATGGAGTAAGAGGTCTGTTGTTTTCTACCACCTGGCATGTGTTTGCATTGATACAGCTGTACAACAACACGTGTTTAGCTGATGCAATAAAGCTGCGCAAAATCGGACTCTACTGATAAATTGTTAGGTCCATGGCAAATAGATAAGGAAGTGTTGTATAAATACATGCATATTGTAGGTTTAGTTTTAATTTGGATTTACCTGCGACAAGTGGTCGTAATTGCGTGTGCGTGTTTGTTTTCTTTCTCCGCTAAGAATAGATCGCGGCGTGCGTGTATAAACTCACCGAAAACTTTCTGTTACGTGTGTGGAAAATAAACTGTGAAAAGTCAGCGCCGTGCATTAACAGAAACGTTAAAACAAGCTTATTATAGGTATTTTAGGTGTCATGTGGGTGATCAAGACAAAGTGTGGGCTCCCCATGTGTACTGTGTAACATGCTATTCTACTCTTATTAAGTGGAAAAGTGGCGACAAAACTAGATCTATCGCTTTTGCGGTGCCAATGGTCTGGCGAGAACCAACCCGTCATGCTGAAGACTGTTATTTCTATCTAACAAAAAATTTGGGGTCATTCTAAACGAACAAAATCTAATATTGAGTACCCAAATGTTCCATCCGCTCTAAAACCCATACCACATGGACCTGAACTCCCAATCCCTGATCCATACGCACAATCTGAAGAATCTTCTCCAGCAGCAAGTAAATTAGTTGCCAGAACCATCAACTTCCTTTGATTCAAACTATAGCCCAACCAAAAACACACCTTTTCTTGTTAACCAGTCCAGACTGAATGACTTAGTGAGGGATCTAAATCTGAGTAAGCAACAAGCTGAGTTGCTCGGATCGAGACTTCAAGAATGGAATTTACTGGCTCCTACCACCAGAATTTCAATTTTCAGAAACCGACATGAACAATTTTCAGGTTACTATATAATGCAAAATTCCCTCTGTGAGTGTACAAATATAGATGGATTAATGGATGCACTAGGTTTCCAACACATCCCTGAAGAATGGAGGTTGTTTATCGACTCCTCTAAAACAAGCCTTAAGGCTGTTTTGCTACATAATGGGAACATTAGACCATCAATTCCAATGGCATATTCCGTAGAGATGAAGGAAACTTCTGAAAGTTTGTCTGTGTTGTTAGATGTGATACATTATAACAAGTACTGTTGGCAAATTTGTGGTGATTTAAAGGTCATTGCTATATTACTGGGGCTTCAGGGAGGATTTACAAAATACTGTTGTTTTCTTTGCTTGTGGGACAGTAGGGCAACTGAATCACACTACATTCAAAAAGAATGGTCCCCAAGAGAAACATATATGCAAGGGAAACACAATGTTAAGTATTCTCCGTTAGTTAATTCAGAAAAAATTCTGCTGCCGCCTTTACATATAAAATTAGTCTTAATGAGAAACTTTGTTACGGCCATGGACAAGAATGGAGAAGGTTTTGCGTACCTTAGAAGTCAGTTTCCAAAACTTAGTGACGCGAAAGTAAAAGAGGGGATATTCGTCGGGCCCCAAATTCGGAAACTATTAAAAGACAAAATCTTTGAGACGAAGTTAAATAATGATGAACTATCCGCCTGGAGAGCTTTCAGTAAAGTGGTGTAGGGATTTTTGGGAAATCATAAGGCAGAAAATTACCGTCAATTGGCTCAAGAGCTTTTGGATAGCTATCAAAGGTTGGGATGTAGAATGTCCCTGAAAATTTACTTTCTTCATTCCCACTTTGAATTTTTCCCCGAGAATTTAGGAGCTGTAAAGGACGAACAAGGGGAACGATTCCATCAGGACATTCAAAATATGGAGCAACGTTATCAAGGTAAATGGGATCCTCATATGATGGGCGACTACTGCTGGTTTTTATTTAGAGAAAGTGACTGGCACTATAAAATGAAGAATTAATTGTAAGTACAAATATTTTATTTTCATTCTTTGTAAAGCAGTTGTGCATTTGATCCATTGTGAGTTATTGATATTTGTTTTTGTAGGTCAATATTAATTTTTTGTTTACTATCTGGAATAACTTTTAAATGGCGCGGGAACTAAGAATTTTGTTGTATACTTTTGGAGTTAAAGATCAGTTTTTCAATAGGATTAATCTGGCGCAATTCCCGTTTCTGTGTCACTATATGAACAGTGACATGAGACAAAAAATCTACTTTTTTAGGGGATTTCCCGAAAAATCCCTCTAGAATTTCCCTCTTATAAAAATGGCGGACATGGAGTATACATAATTGTAAAGTACGTTTCATTACAAAGCCAATGAAGTGTAAACCTTGCTTATATTGTAATTCTCGTGGAAGTTACATGTGATTTTTCTGCACCTATTGTATATGGTAAAATGGACAGTACACATAGCATATATTTATAGAAATATATTTATTTCTGAATGAAGAATGATGTGACTCAGATGAAACTTACAGGATGTGCTAAGTATAAATCAAGCTAACCTAGAATGTAATTTGTATGTTTATATGCCTAAGGGTACCCGAGCTAGAGGTACAAAAATGAAGAAAAAGGGAAATTTTGGGGGAAATTTCTCGAAAATCCCTCTATCACGGGAAAACTGTGCGTGATAGAGAAAAACGGATTTCAGATTCGATTTCAGAGGCCAAAGTTCCTTTAAGATCAGGTGTTTTCTCTCATGTGGCAGAAAAAAAAAATAAAATTTGTTGACTAGTGTTATTAGTTGATTAATGTTTTAGCAGTGTTGATTAATGTTTTCCATTTTCAGTAAAACTTTCGTGTTCATTCCACAGTACAAAGTTGTTATTAGTTGTTTATTGTTTCAATTTTGAGTAAGCTCTCTTGTCATTCTACAGTAAAAAGAAGTTATTGGGTGTTATTTGTTTATAAATCAAAGCTTGCAAAAACTATCAAGTAATAATGAATGTACAACTGCATAACGCAATGGCTCATCGCAATGTTCATTGTATGCTATTTTAGAAATTGGTGTTGTAGTCTGAGGGCCCTCCTTGATAATAGCGGCCTATGCGTAATATACCTAATCCGCCCCTGCGCTAACAGTTGTCTGGTTCTGCTACAAAGTTGTGCCATTATTTGGAGACAATACTGATACATCTGGTTATCATTTAGTGAGAAATGTATTTCGCGACCAGTAGCTAAAATAGTTGCGAAAAGGACACAAGTATATCCCACAATCTATTGCGTTATATTGCTATCTATGTTCGTAAAAGAGCTCACTTAGTTCAGGGACAGATACCCCATGTCTTGCTCTGTGACACAATTTGTGAATTAGTTGCTTGACTACCTTAAGTTTTACGTGTTTCATTTTTCAAAATATGATTTAAAAAAAATACGCTCATACCTGCTACTGTGATGTGAACGGAGTTTCAATCTATCATAGTGGCATCGCCATCCTCGTTCCACTAGCGCCTAATATGTAGATTATGAATTTTGCTCTAATGGACATATTTTTATTTGCATATATATTGTTTAGAACAACGAAATATAGGTCTACTAAACGTTTTTCACAGATGTAGAACTGTTTAAAAGTCAATTTCAAGGAAACTAATGAGAACTGCGTGTTGAAATACCAGAAAAATACAAATGTAACAAAGCTTCATATTGAAATACAATTAAAATTGAAAGCTAATGAGATAACTGACACGGGAGGGTCCCACAAGTTGTCACTAAAATATGATTGCCACATAGCATATCTGATAGAGCATAATGGGAAATGAACATTAGCAAAATTTAAGGTGCTATGGACCAGAAAGATAGGAACTAGAGGGCTTCAAAATTTGAATATCCAAAAAATTATATCGGAATTATGTACGTTAAAAGAAAATATCTTGAAAACCGTTAAAGTAATCAAAACAAAAATTGCACAATATAATGAGAATAAAATGCCCTATCAAAAACCATAAACAGTCTTGCCACAGGTGGAGCAGTGTTGCCAACTCAACATAAAAACTTTTTATTTGAAATAGCACCATATACAAATGCGCACAGATTTATAATGCACTATTATCACTAAACATAACAGTGAAGGGTATTGGTACAGTGTTGCACAGTATTAGACCTTCATGTCAGTAGAAATGACTAGATTTGTCAACGACAATAGATTTTATTGCCCCCTTAATTGCTTTTATGACTGTATACATTTGATGTCAATATGGCCGTGTCGGCCTTGGGAGGTTTTAGGGGGAGGTTGTTTTATTACCCTGTTTGTTAGGTGGTTAGACGGGTTCCTGGAAAAGGTTGAGTGTTAGGAGGGATGGAGTAGTTTCTAGAAAAGAGGTTGAAGGACATGATTTTGATAGGGTTGTTTCTAACAGCTATGCTATGATCAAATTAATTATTCTTTTATTTGTATTTTCTTAATAAATTAGTCGGAACAATTGTACTGGTTCGCTTGCTAAGCAAGCTCCTTATTTATTGGATTGTATGCTAAAGCATACTCCATAGAACAATCTCTGATTGTGATTATATTAATTAATTCGCTTCATTAGAAGCTCATTCTTATTTGCAGTCTCTTAATAAATTAATTGGAACATCTTATTTTACGGATTGCTTGCCCTACAAGCTCCTTATTTATTGGATCGCTTCATTAGAAGCTTATTATAAAAATATTATGTTCGAACAATATGTGAGCATACTAGAAACGCTTGTTGTTAAATTTGATTGTGATTATATTAATTAATTTGACCATTTGCATTTATATTAAAATGGTGGAGGGAATAATCTTTATTCATGCGGGACTTTTTAATTTGACGGATCGTATCTTTATTTTCTCGAACACTGTGTGAGCATACTAGAAATTTCGTGTATAGAATATGTATACTGCGGTACGATATGCATTGCTGGTACATATACAGAGCGTGGTTCTCGTACGTCTTTCGCTGGTGAACTTAAGACATGAACTGAACTTTTCGCGCGCTTTTTGGAAACTGGTTGGGCAAGAGGGAAAGATGGCGTTGTTGGGTAACAGATGCGTGTTAAAACATGAAGACAAATACAAAGGAAAACCGACGACACGTTTAGTATACATCACAGAGTGCCGACAGAGTAATAAAAACAAGTTTGGCACCAGGGTAGGTGAATACAAGACATTGTCGGCGAAGAATACAAAGAGGATTGACGTTGTGGCAGGTAAACATGTTGAATCATGCTAATTGGTAATAAAAACAAGTTTGGCGCCAGGGTAGTTGAACACAAGATATTGTTGACGGCGAATACAAAGAAGATTAAGGTCGTGGCAGGTAAACATCACAGAGTGCCGACAGAGTAATAGAAAAGAAGTTTGGCGTCAGGGTAGTTGAACACAAAACAATGTCGATGGTGAATACAAAGGAGAATAAGGTTGCGGTAGATAAACATCACAGAATACCGACAGAGTAATAAAAACAAGTTTATTGGTATGTGAAATGACAATAAAAAACATTGTCGGCGAAGAATACAAAGAGGATTGAGGTCGTGACAGGTAAACATCACAGAGTGCCAACAGAGTAATAAAAAGAAGTTTGGTAATGCGTTAGGTGAACACAAAACAATGTTGATGGTGAATACAAAGAAGATTAAGGTTACGGTAGATAATAACACAGTAATAAAACATTGTTGACGAAGAATACAAAAGAAGTTTGGCACCACGAATTGTGGTACATGACGCGACACCGAACGGAAATACAAAAGAAGTGTTGATCCTGTTGAAACATGAAGGGGTACTGAATGCAATAGAAGATTGTTACATTGATATGATACCGAATGAAAACACAAAAGAAGTTTTGCAGTATGAATTGTGTTGACACTTTTCTTTGTACGTAGATAACATTTTAAGTGATTAGTACAGGATATGAATAACATTATTGAGGGAATACCGTTGTAAGATGTGAATGATCGTAACACAATGTAAATAATATTGACAATGTTCTTTCAAAAGAATGTTTGATCAATAAATGATACATGAGAACATAAATGCAATGTAAGTATATGTTTTCTCCATCCCTTATACCTATTGAAAGTTGTATAGAGAATTGGGGAAGTACATTTGAAAATATTTTAAATGATGTAATGGACGTGTTTTAAAGTACCACGTGATATGACGTCGACATAAGTTTTCCTTATATACTGGGTATGATGAGAAGACTGACATAGTATCATCATGGATTCGTCTACCAGTATAGTACAGCGAGAAATTCAACTTTGCAACGAAGTAGAATGGGATTCTACATTTGACTATGTTGAATCTCCCAACAAAAAGTTTAAATTGCATAGAGAATCTCCGGACTTGTTTATTGATGAAGAAACTTGCTATTTTTCACCGGCTTCTCCAGATGTCATTATAGAGGAAGAAACTTGCTCACCGGCTTCTCCAGATGTCATTATAGAGGAAGAAATTTGCTCACCGGCTTCTCCAGATGTTATTATAGAGGAAGAAATCATTGATTTAAGAGAAGAGCCAATATTAATTCCAACTTCGCCCGTTGGATCAAGAACAACTTCACCAGTACCAGTACCAGGAACACCGGAGCAAAAGTTTCAAGTTCCAACGATAAAGTGGACACTTGCAGAAGAAGGAAGATCAACATCTCCTGATTTATTTAATGAGGAAGAGGAGGAAGAAATTTGTAAGTTATTCAACGAGATAGAAGAGTGCAAACCCAGCACGCCATCACCAAGTGTTTCACCGTTGGACTATCCATCTTCACCCCAAAAGGTTCCATTGGATTTTCGTGTGCAGTACCAGTGCGAGTGTAATAGTGACTTTGTAAGTGAAACCTGTGTTAAAGATAGTATTTTAAAGTGGGAACCAGATACAGTTTTACTATGCCCTGGTTGTACCCTAAATTTTTTCAACCAGTTCGGGCACAGGTGCCTTCTTGTGAATATATTAACTCTCGAAGCAGAAGCATGGAAAATTATGGCAAGCAAAAATGTGAGAGACAATGTGTATTCAAATTATGTGAAATCGCATTCTGCTAACAAAAGAAGTGAACATTTATTTCATGAAACCTATGACAACTTATTAAAGAACCCAAATTATATTGAAGGACTAGTGAACATTTTATTAGAAAAAGATAGAAACGCGACAAAGTGATTTCTTTTTTGTATGTAATATAATCTGTATATATTATTTCTGTGTGTGTGTGTGTGTGTGTGTGTGTGTTTGTACATGTATATTATTTTCTATACTTGTTTGCTTGTATATATCTTTATCTCCAAATAAATATATACGAATTTCATTTCTTGATTTTTATTTAATAAAAGAAACTTTCCTAAATAAAAGCTATCATTGACATTTTACAAGGTGAAACTCATTTATGGTCTCTATCGTTTAAAATTGGTATTTGATGAGTGTTTTATATTTTTCTTGATTTTACTAATACTTTGAAGTATTTAAAAGTTTGGTGAGTATTTTACAAGTTTGCGATTTGAAACATAGATCCTCAAAGTTTGTGTAACAAACAAAACATACCCTGAATAAGAAGAGTTTATGTAACGAAAGATCCACATAAATAAATAAGAACGAATTTGTGCAACAAATATTTGATGAATTACACTTTATGAGTATTGTGTTAAGAAAAGTAAGCAGAGTTTCTGCAAGAATTTTTATTATATTCACAATCATAGATTGTTCAGAGTTCCACAGAAACTTTTTAATATATTTACAATAAAAAAAATTAACACTGACTTTGCAATGAGAAAGGATTTTCTAAGTTCACACTTAACTGCCCTTAGTATTTTACATAGTATTTATTTAACACTACATAACTATGTTGATGTAAGAGTATTACGGTAAGTAAAACGAAATAAGAAGATTGTTCATCGCATTCTTAATACGTTCACACAAAGTGTTCGATTAAATAATTACGAGATATTAAATAATACAACAACAACAAAAAATTAACACCGACTTTGCAATGGGAAAAAAGAATACATATAAAAACAGAAACTGATCTAATAATGAATTTAAATATGCATACTATGAAGTAATATTATAGTATGATTTATATACTTACCTTACAAAATGCAACAACTTTTTACATACATACATGTAATATAAAAATGCAGAAACTAATTTTACAAACGCGATTCATAACATGCAGAAAGTGTTTTACAAATGCGAATCATAACATGCAGAAAATGTTTTTACAAATGCGAATCATGACATGCAGAAATTGTTTTACAAATGCGAATCATAACATGCAGAAAATGTTTTACATACAAACATCATAACATGCAGAAAATGTTTTACAAACGCGAATCATAACATGCAGAAAATGTTTTTTACAAAGTGAATCACAACATGCAGAAAGTGTTTTACAAACGCGAATCATAACATGCAGAAAATGTTTTTTACAAAGTGAATCACAACATGCAGAAAGTGTTTTACAAACGCGAATCATAACATGCAGAAAATGTTTTTTACAAAGTGAATCACAACATGCAGAAAGTGTTTTTACAAACGCGAATCATAACATGCAGAAAGTGTTTTTCATACAAGCATCATAACATGCAGAAAATGTTTTTTTTTTTACAAACGCAAATCATAACATGCAAAAAGTTTTTCACATACATGTGGTATAAATGTCGAAAAGTGTTTTTGAAAAACAAATAATTAACACCAATTTTAAAACGTTCACAAATAAATTTGTTCAGAGTATGTATAACATACGATCCGTAAAAATATGAAGTGATTGAACAAAATTAAAATTAAAAAATGTAACTTACGAAAACTAAAATGCAACTTGTCAAAATGAAAATGCAAGTTGTCAAAACTAAAATGCAACTTGTCAAAATAAAAATGCAACTTGTCAAAATAAAAATGCAAGTTGTCAAAACTAAAATGCAACTTGTCAAAACTAAAATGCAAGTTGTCAAAATAAAAATGCAAGTTGTCAAAATGAAAATGCAAGTTGTCAAAATAAAATGCAACTTGTCAAAATAAAAATGCAACTTGTCAAAATGAAAATGCAACTTGTCAAAATAAAAATGCAACTTGTCAAAATGAAAATGCAAGTTGTCAAAACTAAAATACAACTTGTCAAAATAAAAATGCAACTTGTCAAAATGAAAATACAACTTGTCAAAATGAAAATGTGAAGTTTTTCACATGCATGCAATATAAAAGTGTACAAACAAATTTTAAGCACGTGGATCATAACATACGGATTTTTGTTATATGCATATGTTAAAGTTTCATATGCACATGTTAAAGTTTTTAGTTGCATGAAATAATTTTAAGTACGATAATGTAAAACGCATTTACACAAAAGAAAGTTTTAAAATCATACATCTAAGGAAATAATATAAATGAAAACAAGTAATATACAGTGATAAAATTTTATTTACAAATTACAATAAGATATAGATATACATAGTTTACATACAGATACATTTGTGATTTTAACATTCCTTGATATATTGTTTAATACAATCTATATTTATATTAGTATATGTACAATTACATATTGGCCAATTTTTTGCTGAAAGTCTTTTATCACTTCTTTTTGTTAATTTATACACATTGTTATTATTATTATTTTGTAATTGATTAGCAGAAAAGTTTTTATTTTCCATTATTACTTTTTGTGCATATTATAATGTAAATCTTTTTGTAAGAATAACTCTGTAATTAACTGAATGTTATCTTTGTTTAACAAAATGTTATATAATGTATATGTAAATGTCCAATCATCAATTTCAGTATCACAATGTACTGTTGCAAAATCTTTATATAAGTCATCAAAACTTTGTGTGCTTACCATTCTACGCCATGCATTATAGCATAACATATCATAGTCTAAAGTAATACACTCATGTTCATTTAAATTTGCGCGATTTTGAAAACACCCGTAACACAAAAGTTCTCGCTGTGGTTTCCAACGGTCAATACATAATAACAAACACTGTTCATCTATAGAAAAAAAAGAACACCGATATTCACAATAATTGTATGTATTTAGGAAACGACATTGGTATTCACAGTATGGATTGTTGATACACATTTTTATCGTGTTCAAGATATGTTTCTCTTAAATCAGAAATGTGATAATCATTGAATGTAATCTCCTGATATGTATAGTTAAATTTGTTTATAAGATGCGGAATAATGTTTACGTCTATATATTTCACATGAATTTTTAGATATTGTTTTAATATTTCCTCGCGTGTTGATTTCTTAATTAGGAAATTCCACACAGTAGTATTTAATTCTTCATCACTTTCACTTACACATTTATGCTCAGTTTCTTTCTCACTATGAATTGCACAACTTTCACAAAGTAATGGTTCAGAAAGTTTATATTTTTCTAGTAACTGTTTTACACAAACTTCATTTACTTCATTAGGAGTACAACCACACTTCACATCATTGAATATCAGAATGTCATTAGAAATTGTATTTTGATCTAGCACTACTACTTCCTCTTCAAACGGTATTTCATTTGGGTATCTGAAATTTCGTCTATACACACTATCGTCTATGCTAATTTCTTGTGTTGGATAAATAATCCTATATTTTTCAGCGTCTTCTTCAGGAATGTCAGGATCATTTGGATGTACAACAATAATTTTCTTTTGTTTTTCAAGTTCAAAACGTTTTTCACGTGGTGAAATGTACTTTACATGTTTACTTTGCGATAAGGAAAGATTGGTTTCAATTTCACCTTTCCTTTTCTTATTATGAAAAGAAGAATATGTTCTTAATTGTTTAACATTATGCAGGTCTTTATTTATTTCTCGCTTTGCAACTGCTGAAACATCTACCTTTTGACTATACATCTTAACAACGTATCATCCACTTTATTTGTGTTAGTACAAGTACACGCATGCGCAGGATTTATAGTGCAAAGGTAGGGGATGCGCGAAACAAATGCGCAGAAAATAAGTATGAATATTTTAAAAGTTTTTCCCCATTACAATATTTGTTTACGTATTGAATTAGATTCTGTGTATTTTAAATATCAAAAAATATTTAATTTGATACGTCAGACTAACTCCACTTTTATTTTGATTGAATATTAACTTAAGAATAACATTAATTATATACATGATCTTATGAAAATATAGTGTGAGAAAGTATGATTTTATTCATACAGATTTAATGGATGACAATTCAGTATTTGAATGTTACAGTACTATATCCACTTATAATGTTTCATGATACAGAACATATACACAAAGTAAAGAAATATGCATGTAACAGTGGACATATACGTGTAACGGTTGACTTATGTTTGGCTTATGTTGCACATGTAAGGAAGAAGGTATCATTGAATGCACACATTGTGACACTCAACATGTCTTAACAGATACATATTGTACCCCAGAACTTCATAAAGCGTTAAAGACTGGATATAAAATTCTGCAAATTATTGAAGTATGGGAATTATGAACTGTTGGTTCTGAGCTTAGTCATTTAAATATATCAGGAAGCTTTAAGATTTTTACCTTATGTCAAATCAAAGGAGACAAAGAAAAATACATGAAAGAGTATCATGTATATGAAGGAATAGAATTAATGGAAGATAACATTAGGATGAACCCATGCATGAAACAATCTACACTTCATTGCACGGAAAATGGACATAACGATCACACTTATTGCAAAACAAAAGATTTTGTTTTACTTGGTGTTAATGCAAAGCTATGCTACGGGTGTGAGGGTAAACATATGTAAACTTACTACAGGCAGCATTCCTGCATTTTGGCTGTGTACCGACTATTATGTTGAAAAGTTGCAAGTCCGCAAAAGATATTATTGATCTGTACTGTGTAGGCTTCTTTCGTCAAGACAATATGCTGAAAGCTACGTGTGAAAAAAAAAATAGTGAATTTGTGTCTGTAGGGAAGACTACTGGCTTAACTGCTGATGATTCCGACGAGTTAATGGGTGTTTTTCGGGAGGTTAGCACGAGTTTTGCACCAGAACATAGTATATGTTCTACATTGTATGGTACAGGCACTCGGGATTACTTTCGCATTGTTAATAGTAAAACTATGCAATATCCTTATTTTGGTCTGCGTGGAAAGGAAGTTACCATTGAGCGTATGCGCACTACTGGAATCGAAGACCCGCAAACATATGTTCGTTCATTATTCGAATTTGTACAAGAACATACACTAAATGACGTCAATGATGATGATATGTTTATCGGTATTACTATTGAAAGTTCGCGTCAAAATTAAACAAACGATGTACATAACATGACAGCCTAAAAAGGAATTGAAACCCGATGTATTGTTCCATACAGTTGAAAATGTTTTAAATACTAATGAACATTTTCTTTTTGGGAAAAAAGGTGAATTTTAAGATCCATATTGCTAATCCACGTAAGGGAAGGGATCGAACCCGTGGATCGGCCAAATATGAGGAATATACAACTCTTTTGGAAAAGTGTTCCACCCCATTGGAGAAACAATGTATATTGTCATCCTTGGAATGGGTAAGACTGATCAACGTTGTAACTACATGTACAAACTAAAGAATTATCCTGAGCTAGTATTAAAACACGCTATGGATTTGTGCATTGATCCCAATGTTAGTATTGACCATTAACATGGTTGTACTAATGCAGATGCGAAGAAGTTCGAAAACAAACTAGCCTCTGAACACCAGATAATTATTATTTATGAGAAGAACAAATGAGTTAAGAGTATAATATACCCGTGAATTAAAGATGGCAAACAAAATTTACACCTTGTATGAGAACCAATTGATAACTAACTTACATAAACGTTTGTAACCCAATGTTTTTGTGGTTATTGTTTGTAGGATCTTACATGTATTATAGTGAATATCTTACTATTACTTATTTCCCAAATAATTCTAGCAGAAGCGTATCTTTCATTATTTTAAATTGACTTGTACATAGTTTTCATTTGTATTGGTGTTAATCAGTTCTTTGCAGCATTTACCACATTCTTTTCATCATTATCAAAACATATCTTTAAAATTATCGCACTATACCGAACTATGCAGTAACTATTGTCAACTTTCTTAGAGAATTACAGCAGTTAGATTCATTTGTTATCAGTTTTTTTTTACGTTCACAGAAGAAATCAAGTCATACCAAATCCTTTTTTACACTTTGTATGTGTAATACGTCTACAGAGGAGTAACATTTTATCCATACGTCTATTATTTCTTCATATTTTTCAATCACAAACACTATCACTATCACTATGGTTTTTATTCCAAATTAAGAATTTCTTAAAATCTTTCTGCAAGAATATTTCTATCAGTTGATTAAGAAATGTATCATTATGAATGGCATCATCATATATATGAAAAAACTGTTCTAATTTATTAAAAGTATTGCCGTGCATCTTTTGAAACTCATGCCAAATTTCATCTTGTATGTCAATATCCATAACAATGCTTAGTACTTTTGTTTTCAATATATTTTTATCTAACAGAATACAGTCATGGTTTATTGCGTCTTTTAATCCGCGTGCACATCCACTGCAAAGAAGCATACTTCTTCTTTTAGATTCCCACAGTTGAAACGCATTTATTAAGCACTGCGTGGTTATGCGAATGTTATCGCAGAAACAAAACCATACGTTTTCAGCATTAGACATTTTTCAGTTCAAATCTTCAACAGTTTGAAAATATTGTTTTTATGTATTTCTAAAACACTAGGCACAAATATTTTCACTGCCCACCATACGAAGAAGAAATCTTTTCATCGACTACAACGGCACAAGATTATTATATGTACCTTTGTTAACTCTGGTATTTATACGTTTCGCCGTAGGATGTATTGTATTATCTGGATTAACCAATGAAAACAGGTTTGAACAAGTTTAAGGTAGACCTGAAACTCATAGTTTCCACACCCATTAGTTTTAACTGCTATTCTTTTATGATTATGAAGTGATTCTTATATTCAAATTAACTTGAATATTTCATCTTTGCAACAGTTTTTTTTAAAAACAGATAAAGTCACCCATCCCGTTTACCCGCGCTTGCTTGAATTTCTATATACTAACATTTAAATTAATAATTAGAAATCACGATACCTGAACACCAATAGATCCTTTGCATGTGTTTGTTTTAATTAGACTATTGGATTCCAACGCAATGTGACAGTTTGATTTGATCCATAAATAATCCCTTTAAAAGTTAAAGGGAAGATTTTAACAATGTCTACTAGATTTTCCGATTCTTAAGTAGTCCTTTGCTCTTGTTATTTTCCAATATTGATTATCTTAAGCTGTATCTAATTATCTTAAGCTGTATCTAATTATCATTTTCTTACTTTTGACCAGTCTCTCTCTTATGCTGAGTTTCCTACTTTGTCCACACTCCTCCCATCCTAATACCCATTGAAGCCTTAGCGGTTTACTCACCATTTCTATTTGCATTCGGTATTGCTTTTGACTTGGTTTCAGCGTAAAATTCATCAGAGTTGTCAACCGGATGTGGGTAGTTGCTCTACTAATGCAGAAAAGTATGTGGGCAGATAAGTACAACAAACAATATCTAAAATAATATTGGTCATAGGAAAGATCAAATGGGAGTAATAAATTGTTTAAGGATCTGAGAAGTAAACTTTGTGCCGGACAATATTGTGTTCGTAACTTTTCTTGGGAATTTTCCCCGTTTTCCCTCATAGTTTTATTCATTTCCTTTAGCCTAACCGACATAAATGTGGTACGTAATACTCAAAGATTTCATTTATTTCATTGTTTAAGGAGAACGAGAATGTTTGTCAGCATTGTTTAGTGTAGGTTGCGAATATATGTTGCAGATGTACTCGCTGTCCAAATCAGCTATTTTGCTACAAACTTATACAAATTCTCATATTCAGTTGATAAATCTCCGAGTGACGATATTGATCACAGCGCAGTACACTTTTTATAGATAAATAGATACTGAGACCTTCATAGCTAACATGTCCTTAAATACTGATAAGCTCAAACAAAGAAAGAAAAAAATCTAATTCCTAATAATATTTATAGTAAACTGAGCAAATTATAAAAGTTTCCAACATCAGCCTCTGCCCCCTTTCCTTCTTACGTTTCATGAATTTGGAATTTATTTTACGGATAAAGTGTGGTATATCGCCTATTTATTTATCTGTTGTACAATCAAATAGCTTTATATGTAATAGGGTACACATCTCTGATGTGGTAGTTTGTGATTCGATTCCCAACACCCATGTTTTCCTTCATTTATTCACCCACATGTCTTAAGAGGTGTTCTTCATACCCACTAGAAATAAAGATTTCAGTTCAAGTATACTTTCTGACTTGAGCCCATTCAACTTGTTGGTATTTAATAGCTTCAGCTATATATCAGGTCTAATTTTGAAGTGCTTACTTATCATTATTTAGTGTTCAAACAATTTTAACAAGGAGTCTGCTACGCATATGCACTCTAAAATAATACGAAAAATTACAGTGAGAACTATGAAATTGTTGACAAATCCATCATTAGGTTAGTTCTAGCTTCGTATTGCTTATGAGAAATTCAGTTCACTCTGAAGATCGTAATGTTGGGAAGAAAGATAGGAACATATTTCGCAAAACCATGAAGATTATTGAATACAAAGTTCTTGTAGTGTACATCCTATTTCTCTCCCTATCTCCATCTCTGTACCTCTCTCTATCTTTCTCTTCATCTCTCTCTCCCTATCTTCCTATCTGTACCTTTCTCTCCATCTCTGAACTTCTCTCTCTCCCACCATCTCTGTACCTCTCTCTATCTTTCTCTTCATCTCTCTCTCCCTATCTTCCTATTCACACACATGTCTTAAGAGGTGTTCTTCATACTCACTAGAAATAAAGATTTCAGTTCAAGTATACTTTCTGACTTGAGCCTATTCAACTTGTTGGTATTTAATAGCTTCAGCTATATATCAGGTCTAATTTTGAAGTGCTTACTTAACAAGGAGTCTGCTACGCATATGCACTCTAAAATAATACGAAAAATTACAGTGAGAACTATGAAATTGTTGACAAATCCATCATTAGGTTAGTTCTAGCTTCGTATTGCTTATGAGAAATTCAGTTCACTCTGAAGATCGTAATGTTGGGAAGAAAGATAGGAACATATTTCGCAAAACCATGAAGATTATTGAATACAAAGTTCTTGTAGTGTACATCCTATTTCTCTCCCTATCTCCATCTCTGTACCTCTCTCTATCTTTCTCTTCATCTCTCTCTCCCTATCTTCCTATCTGTACCTTTCTCTCCATCTCTGAACTTCTCTCTCTCCCACCATCTCTGTACCTCTCTCTATCTTTCTCTTCATCTCTCTCTCCCTATCTTCCTATCTGCACCTTTCTCTCCATCTCTGGACCTCTCTCTCCCCCTTCCTCTCTGGACCTCCCTCTGAACTTCTCTCTCTCTCTCCCTATCTCCCTATCTGCACCTTTCTCTACATCTCTGGACCTCTCTCTCCCCCTTCCTCTCTGGACCTCCCTCTGAACTTCTCTCCCTCCATCTCTATACCTTTCTCTATTCATCTCTCTCTTCCTCTAAATGTACATTTTGTTTTGTTTTGATTGTCAGCATTATTCATTTCTCTTAGCTTACAGAGCATAAGGAAAGGAGATTACACTAAATGATCAATGTATCGATTTCACACTAAAAGTAATAAGAATAGTTTTTCTCTTTGTTCTAGCTTGCCTATGATATGAGACGAGATGAAACAAAAGTTTGTATGGTTAAGCGGATAGCGTACATGTCTTTGACATCTAAATTTTATTCGTACTTATAGTTTTCTAATATCATTTTCCATTTATTTCACAAGTAGCTCTTAATATAGTCATAGACTTTAGTGTTATTATAAATAACACGAAAGAATTCAAAAGCTGAGTTTTAATAAAATCGAAATAACACAAAAGCAGAGCTTGAACAAGCGATTCGTTAAAAATGTAATTGGTAAGTCAAAATACATACCGCAAAGCCGATAATCCAATACAAGAAATACTCAAAAGAATAAGTAATAAGAGGATTCGATTCCCAAGTAGAATGTTTAAAAGAACTTCAAAGTCTATCAGTTTACTGTCTAAGGACTACAAAGAAAATAGCTTTGATGATGGCAAACTCCAAACAAATTCATACGTATCATGACTATCTTACGTAAAGTTTTCCTTAATCGTGCCACGCAAATGTGATGTCAAATAAAATAAGATTGTTTTCACATTACGCTCACAAATTCAAAACCAAGGGAGGTTTACACCAATTAAATGTTAAAATGAGACTTGACATACACTTGCTTACTGTTCTATCCTCACGAATACATATTTTCAAACTAATTGTGGAACCAAACTTCACCTTAGATGGTTGAGATTCCGGGTTGACCAACTAAAATTATGACTGAACATATTGTGTCTGTAACTTTTCCAAGCGTTCCCCTCAGAGTTTCTTCATTTTACCAATTGCTTTATCCTAAACAAAATAATTGTGAGGTATCACATTTCATTTTAATACATAGCGAAGAGAGACCACTAATTATTTATTTAATTAGTAAAGAATATGATTTCAAATTTCAATATAAGACATCATTGGGTCAGTGGTAGTACCAACAGTTAGACTTGTAGTGAACTCTCTTGGAGTTTTTCAAGACGAAACAACATTAAATCGTTCATTCATTTCTCATAATTACTGTCTCCTTTAGCCTATCCAAGTTTAAACTTTGATTAGTTTACCACAAGACAAAGAGAAATATTACTGGTGAAAAATCAAATAAGCAATTTTCTTTCTCTCTTTTCAATTGTTTTGAAATCTTCAAGGTTTGTACAGTATAGTTCCGTGTACAGTTTGTTTTCTACTGTACCAACTAAAATTGTTTCATGACCAAGTGGTTAGTATGATCGTCTTGGCTAACTGAATAGTACATCAGTGTTGGACATTTAATATTTTTATTTGTACGAAAACATTTTCTAATATCACTCGTCAAGGATTCGATTCCCGAAGATAGGTCATGTGACAACAGATTAATTCTTACAAGGAATGTTCTAAGAATTTAGAAAAAAAATAGAGACTTCTTGCTGAAAAATAAACTCAAAATTCAACCATTCATCAAAATAGAACCTGCATTAATTTCAAGTATATATAAAGGAAGAAGAAACCTTATATGTTTGCACATTAGTTATTGAGACTATTATCAAAATACCTCAGCACTGTTAAAAAGTTGGAAAGGTTTTAAAAATTCAGAGGAAAGAAAACACAAATTTCCCAGCACCCATCCAACAACAACACACAATTTATTTACAAATATATATACAACTTATTTTTCATCTCATTTCTTCATTCGTTCTTCAAGAGCTATATATTTTAACACAGCACCAAATTTAATTGTCCGGTTTTCTTTATTGCAGTCTTCTTCAAATATAATAAATATCTCTTCTATATCTCTTTTTGACAATTTGTATGTTTTGGTCCTCTGTTTCGTGACCTTGCCTACAGACCCTTTCTTCTCATCATGAATTTTCGTCGCTGATGTTGATGGTTGGTGTTGGGACTCCATTTCTTCTGGAAAATAATAAAAAATAAAAATTATTAGTACAACATAATTTCATCAAAATAGTGCAAATTATACTTAATAGAAATAAAAATTCTGTTATTCTATCCACGTACAAATCAGTTTCTTTTAGCCTATAGTTTGCAAAAGCTATGTAGAATTCTGGCAGAGTACTTTATACATTTTCGAATTCTCAATAAATCTGTACAAGCAAACTATCTGTGTTGTGTAAAACCCAAAGCTAAACGTACCGATAACTTAAGATCAAATCTAGTGTTCCCCTCACAATATAATCGCTAACGTTCTTGCATTCGGTGCGAGCACCACCGGGTTCAATCCCCGGTAGGGGAACTAGTGTTCCCCCTCACAATATAATTGCTAACGCGTTTTGGCTTTAATGCGGGTGGTTCCGCGTAGCGTACTTGCTTTCGCTTTTGCGTTTAATGTAAGCGGTCCCGGGCCCGATTCCCGGTATAAAGGTGTCGCGACGCGGACGTACCCGAAAACGCATTCAAAGCAAACGGTTCTGGTCCAATTACCGGCGGGGGCATTTAGTCAAAAATAATAATAATGTTTTTCTCATTTACACCAGACAAATGTCTTGCGTGATACCTAATTTCCCACTTTTCCCGAATAGTGTGCTCGTTGAAAATTGTCTGATCTCACAGGTTAAAATGTTTAGAGATCGGAAATATAAAATCAAATCAATCTTTCACCAACGTATAAAAGATAAATCTAATTCATCCGCAAAAACTCTTGCACTTGTAAAATCATATATCTCAATCCCGATAAAAAAAAAAAAAACTTATATGAGTCCACTCCAACAACATGTTATAAAACGGAATTCATACAAAATTATTTATTTATTTAAAAAGTGGTAAGGTGTTCACTTTATATATTTAGGGGGTCTGTAGTTCAATCCTAGGTCATACCAACTGAACAAACACTATTTCTGCGGATTCCTTATACTTTTTATACTAATACTACCAATATGTTTTCCAAGAAAAAAAAAATCAGAACCAGTACATTAGCAATAGTGATTTAATACTATTTTAATAGAACTACTAGTGACACCTATCGGCAAAAGTCATAATTAAAGATTAGTTGTGCGTTGAAAGTTCAGCAGCGCTGACGCGTGTGCGACAAAGTTCCGTATATTTCTCAGGTGAGTATAGTATATATGTTTTCAATGTGTAATAAATTATAGCACATGTTTGTATATTCTGTTGGTCTTAATATTCTATCAAAGTATTGAAAATCAAGCAAGTATAAGTAAAACTATTGGATTAAATAAGGAATATAAACCCAAGTCTTTCAGTGACAGAGCAAATATTTACTTAAGTGGTGCAGTACCTCATCATTTCTGGGGTATGAAGTCCCAGTCTTTCAGTGAGGGATCACTACCTCATCATTTCAGGGGGATAACCCCCTCTACTAGTACTGCTGCATACATTTACATTGAAATCCTAGTGCCTCACTGCGAAATCCATGTATAAAACAAGTAACGTTCAGTAATGGGAGGCATTACTCTTAAAGACGGGTATACCCCCTTTTCTCTACGCAAAAAAGAGTGCATTCAGTAATTAAAAGTTATGAGGGGGAATTCAGTCCGGCCATAGTGCCCCCTATTCCCCAACGCAAAAGAGTGCATTCAGTAATTGGAAAAGTTATGAGGGGGAATTCACTCCGGGTATAGTCACCCCTCTTCCTCCACGCAAACGAGCGCGTTCACACTGCATTGGATTCTCTTTCTGCAACCCCTAACAAAATATTTCGTATTTCATTTCATTTTTCTCACTCATTACCTTGCTTAATATAGAGTTAGTATGTACAAAAACCATGTGACTACCATATGATTAAGATTCTGAATACTGTATCACATGTTTAAATACGCAAGTTCATATTCCCATCACTTATTCAGAAATAAAAGAACATCTAGCTTAAATTTCTCTCACTTAATTACATTCTTTCATTTGTCATGTCTTGGAAAAGAACCGTTTGAGTATTCACTACGTTTCGTGATAGTCAAGCTATTCTAACACGAATTCAAAGGGAAAAGGCCGTTGCTATGATTCAAAATGAATCAATGAACGTAGATCTTTTCTTTCGAGTCTAACTGTGGGAAAGAAAAGTCTACACATTTACGTAAAATTGCAATATTCACATGTATCTTGGAAAATTGCATCCACTACAACTAAGAACTCTTTATATATAAAAAAAACACTTAATACTGACTGATTTTCTAAATATTAGGGATACAAGCAAGACAAATGTCTATCTTTTCTGTTGAACTTAATTATTTTACACTAAACAATATATTTTGAACATTATCTGTAGTAAATATTGAATATGTATCTGTTCTAAAAGTGTTCTTTATGTGTAAATTGCTTATTTTCCGAATAGACAATCCAATATGAATACAGATTCATGACAAATCATTCAGACACAATGTATTTATATAAAATCTACCATCAAAAATATTGGACAGTACGCAGTTCAGTTTAATCACAATTTCAGTTATAAAGATTCAAAGAAATTGCACACTTGATTTTGCCGTAAAGTCCATCAGTGGCGGTTCTTAAGGGATGTCACCACGCATTTCTAAAACTATAAGTCCGTCCGTCCGTCAATGGCGATTCTTAAGGGATGTCCCCATACATTTCTAAAACTATAAAGTATCTCATTGACGGTTCTTAACGGATGTCACCACGCATTTTCTAAAACTATAAAGTCCGTCAGTGGCGGGTCTTAACGGATGTCACCACGCATTTATAAAACTATAAGTCCAACCGTCATTGGCGGTTCTTAAGGGATGTCACCACGCATTTCTAAAACTATAAGTCCATCCGTCATTGGCGTTTTCTTAAGGGATGTCACCACGCATTTTTTCTCTAAAAAGATTAACACTGCCAAGATATTTCTCGTGTCCCCCACATATTCTTAACTATAATATAATAATGCTAGTTCCATTCTTCACTCTTTCCTGTGGTTAACTTGTCCAAAAACACAACCGAAACGGAATCAAAACTCAAACATAGTCTTCAAACAATTTAAAAAAAAAATAAAAAATAAAAATATTTCGTTCCTTCGTGCTGACCGTTCAGGAAGCTAGCTTTTCCGGTGTTGGTAAACCCACTGTTTGGTAAACACGAAAAGCAATATAAGTCAAACGCGGTTCCCTCAGGTTTGGGGGGGCTATGCACCCATGTATGCTTCCCCTCGGTTTTCGATAAACACATAAGGCGTTATAAGTCACACGCGGATCCCTCAGGTTTGGGGGGCTATGCACCCATGTATGGTTTCCCCTGTTTGGCAAACACATAAGGCGTTATAAGTCACACGCGGATCCCTAAGGTTTGGGGGGTTATGCACCCATGTATGCTTCCCCTCGGTTTTCGGTAAACACATAAGGCGTTATAAGTCACACACGGTTCCCTCAGGTTTGGGGGGCTATGCCCCCATGTATGGTTTCCCCTGTTTGGCAAACACAGAAGCTGTTATAAGTCAAACGCAGTTTTCCTGTTTGGGGGACTATCCCTCATGCACAGTTCCCCGATTTTCGGTAAACACGTAAGGGAATGTAAGTCAGACGTGAATCCCTAAGGTTCGGGGCGTTATGCTCCCCACAAATTGAAACATATTGGCAAACTCATAGCTCGTTTCTACACCGTGTTAATTATTTTCATAAGAAAAAACAATATGTGTTAATTTTCTAGGAGGAGTCCCACCATTCGATACTTATGCAAATATATCTAATCAATTATAATGATATAAAACTTACTTGAATATATTATCTTCTTCTTTGAACAAACACAGAAAAATCCAGAAAATCACTTTAAAGAAACAATGCAGAAGCAAGGCAGAAGACTTCACGAGCAAAATTGTTAATACAGGAAATGTGTACTCCATTTATATAATATAATTTTTATTTATTCATTAACATAAGGGGAATGGAATAGGGGGAGAAAAAAAATAAAGTAAATGAATTTGCCTTGTAATACAGCATTGCCTCGCTCTGCAAAGAATCAGAAAAGAATTCCTTTGTCGGTCTCTTGCCGAATCGAAGGAAATATTTCTTTTCTATAGAGGTAATACCAAGGAATTTTCACACAATGCCTAAAGTTTGAAAAACATCGCCAGCATGTCTCAATTCATACCTTAAAGACGCCAAATTGTCGTATTTTTCACAGCAAATAGTTGTTTACCAAGCAATAAAATTCGTTAGTTGGGTTCAGGCAACAATGTTCCTAAATTTTAAAATTCCGGCTTTATTCAGTAAGCTAGATAGCTATCATTTCAACATCTGTTTCAATAACTTGTATCTTGCCGAAAAGAACAGGACAATTATTGTATGTTGTAATTCTACAGGTTCTTTTTTGTGTGTGTGTGTTGTTTTGCAGTAGTCAAAATGAAGGACAACCATTTATTCATCAGGTTATTGGCAATGAGCACAAGGACATCAGGTTAGTGGGCGGGGAAGAGGTTGTTGTCCGCAAACCATCCACCAGAACTGGTTTGAAAAACACCCTTTGTGAGGAAAAATGTGTCAGTTATCGCCGTTGGGGGGAGAGAAGGTATAAGCATGTTCACACAGGATGCAGCCAAAGAGTGGCAGTGAGGGGTGGGGAAAAAATGTGTGTCACTTGTCGCAGGGTAGAAACCTGATCACACAGAATGCGGTCAAGAGATGCGGGGAAGGGTGGGGAGCGGGTAGAAACTTGTTCACACAAGACATTGATGATGGAAAGAGAAGCGGGGGAAGGGTTGGTTCTCCCGTTCACTCAAACTAGAGGGAGTGATTGGCCCCCATGGTTAAACATTGGAGGTGGAGCAAACTGGTTTTTCCTGGCCAATCATATCGCAAGGTTGTTTGCATAGGGTGTGAGAAACTGAACTTCAATCTTCACCCTCAGTATTACAATGACGCTTGGAGAGAACACAGAACCTTGCGTATCTGCGAATTTCGTACTGAGCAACGCTGAAAAATAGCAAAGTTAAGTCTGTCATTTAAGAGCCAAGCAAGCTAAACGAAAGAAGTGCAGTTCGCAACAAGAAAAATAAATGAAAATAAATAAATATTTCTTCCTTTCCTTCCTTTTTCCTATCTTAATACTTTACTCCGTAAAACAAAGCACCATTAAAAATCGTTGCTAAACATTGGAGCTTAAAGGGTGTAATCATATTCATTATTCATAATTTTCTAGTTCAAATAAGAGTGTTCAATTAGTTACGAGCTTTACAAGTCAGATCATAATTAAATTAATGGGAAAAAACCTTGTGGAAACTAGGGACCGCGTTTTAAGCCATATACTGAAGTTCTAATTATCTAAATCATAGTTTTAATTCTAATTTAATTATAATTTCAATTCAAGAAACGTATTAAATCATGTTTAAAGCTAGGAACAGCATTCAAAGCCGTATCCTCAATCAAAAAACCGTGTTGGAGCGCGTTTGAAGCTAGGAATTGCGTTCAATGACGTATACCATTGGTCTAATTATCTAAATCGTAGTTTTAATTCTAATTTGAATATAATTTCGATTCAAAAATCGTATTAAATCATGTTTAAAGCTAGGAACAGCATTCAAAGCCGTATCCTCAATCAAAAAACCGTGTTGGAGCGCGTTTGAAGCTAGGAATTGCGTTCAATGACGTATACCATTGGTCTAATTATCTAAATCGTAGTTTTAATTCTAATTTGAATATAATTTCGATTCAAAAATCGTATTAAATCATGTTTAAAGCTAGGAACAGCATTCAAAGCCGTATCCTCAATCAAAAAACCGTGTTGGAGCGCGTTTGAAGCTAGGAATTGCGTTCAATGACGTATACCATTGGTCTAATTATCTAAATCGTAGTTTTAATTCTAATTTGATTATAATTTCGATTCAAGAATCGTATGGGAGCGTGTTTCAACAAGAAAGAAGGTCATTCCACTTTTCCAAACAACCTCTATTGCACAAGTAATAAAACCACTTCCCCCAGAAACCTCCCCCAAGCCCGGGGCCGGTCTCTCCAAGGCCGACACGGCCATATTGACATCAAATGTATACAGTCATAAAAGCAATTAAGGGGGCAATAAAATCTATTGTCGTTGACAAATCTAGTCATTTCTACTCATGTCCTGAAAATGTACAATAGAAAAGCACCACAAAGGGTACTAAAGGGTAATATGTGGAAACACAGGGTAATAAAGAAATGCAGCACAAACAAGTGAGGATATTGCATTTTACTTCTGTGGCCCCGATGAATAAGCAGACGACTCGCGAAAACAAAATGATACACGCGAGGAAAGAAACACGTGTTTTCTATTTCTGTAAACTGGTTCTTGATTATCTTATCAGTATTTTTAAGAGTAGTTTCTTAGTTTCTGTTAAGTGACATTATTTTACTTCCTCTCTTACACACCACATGATTATGTATGTACACTGCAATATTACCATATTCACATTGGAAATATAGTTATTTTATTACTAGCTCATTTAGTTTTCAGTTGGCCAGGACAGCCGTGTGGTCTAGAAAGAAGGCTAGACACACTACATATTACGCATCGCGGGTTCCAATCCTACCTCGGACATATTTTTGTTGTACTTTTCACCTTACATTTCATTGTAATCTTTCTCTTTCATAACGATTCATATTCCACTTTACACTCCTATATAGATTCGAAGCTGACACAGGACGTAAAAATGGCATCATTCAATTTCGTTCTTCAAATGCATCAATATTTTGTGACTGCTGACATTTTGCTATGTTATATTATCTGCGTTATACATTTAAATTAAATTCATAGGATGAGATCCAGATCCCTTTATTACTATCTGTTGCCACATATGAAACTTCTCCACTTTACACTTTCAGCACATGTAGCTCCAATAGCGTGCAACACTGTACCACTACACTTCACTGTTATGTTTAGCAATAATAGTGTATTTTAAATCTGTGCACATTTGTATATGGTGCTATTTCAAATAAAATGTTTTTATGTTGAGTTGGCAACACTGCTTCACCTATGGCAACACTGTTTATGGTCTTTGATAGGGCATTTTGTTCTCATTATATTGTGCAATTTTTGTTTTGATTACTTTAACGGTTTTCAAGATATTTACTTTAAACGCACATAGTTCTATGATATATTTTGGATATTCAAATTTTGAAGCCCTCTAGCTCCTATCCTTCTGGTCCATAGCATCTTAAATTTTGCTAATGTTCATTTCTCATGATGCTCTATCAGATGTGCTATGTAGCAATCAGATTTTAGTGACAGCTTGTGGGACCCTCCCGTGTGAGCACGGTGGGATTTCAGTAGTGTGGTAATGCTCAATTCAATCTTCGTGACATACATTAGCAAGTCACTTAAAATTCTAAATAACTGTACACTTTTTAAAGCAATGTTCAACTAACTGTACACTTTTTTTATAGCAAATTAGAAATCACTTTATTTTTATGATTCATTAGGTACATTAAAAATCCCACACAACCTTATTACAAATCAGAAGTTATAAGCGGGTGGTTAGCAAAAGGATGTGATAAAATTGGGTCGTGATAAGAGTTGGGTTGAGAACCAAAGTTCTAGACAAATATATCAGACGTTCTCCACAAATTGTGAATTTTCATTTTAGAAATTTTAGAACATGAACTTTGGACTCCCTTATATCGTACTTCCTTTCTGTAGTTGCGGACATGGCGTGGGTTGACACTGACAAGGAGACCACTACAATTGTTAGATCTATGTGCAGGTTAAAAAGATAATATACTTACTACAGTACAAAAATGTCTCACGAGGTTTAATTTTCGATGTTGAAATTCCGTAATAAATATTTCTTTGGACATCAACTTTGTAAGTTTCATTATACTTAGTACATACCAGCTATAACAATAAACACAATTATCCATATACTTGCAGTAACCGAGACAGTAGATCAACATGTATCAAACGAAGTTGACAAGAAGAACTTGGTAAAGAAGTGGAGCAATAATTCGACATTTATCGGAATCTATGATAAATTAAATTGACATTAAAGAAATTAAATTTTCACCTTGCTCATGCGCGATAGGCCAAGGGAGTCCTATGAACTGGGTAGAAATAAGAAATTATGCTTTGTAGATTTGAGAATACATAGAAAATGATGATTAGGGTTAACGACGAGACGAGACATACTTTTCGTGACGAGATCAAAGACAAGACAAAGCTATACCAATAGAAACAGATACATTTTCCGACATGAGAGATTATTTTTACGTCTCTTCTGAACGAGATAGACTCAACTCGTGTTAAACCATGAAGATAATGTACAATTTAACTCCCCAAATATCTCCAGGTAATCATTTTACATAGTCCAAGTAAACGATTGAGATGCATTGGCACGAAGATAGATTGCGAAGATTTGCCTCCACCGAGGATCAAAAGCCGGTCCATCAATTAGTGGTTGCACCAAAATATACTAATATTATTTAACTACGAGAAGATCATAATCAACTCATTTCTTGTGTATCCTGGAGGATGACGTATATAGTGAGAAATTCAATTGCCTTCTATCTTCCATTGCAAATGAAGATATACAATTTTATGACTGTCTCGAACTAACACTAGAACATGTTGCAAATATGATCATTTTACTCAAAATACATATAGAGAAACTATAAGTCAGAAAACCAGAGTGAAAAGATAAATAAGGAATTGGACTTCAATATTATACAGATGACAAATAATTGAATAATTACGATATCATTTTACAGTAAGTAAGAAATATCTACAACATAATTACTTCTTACTATAGTGGTGTTTATAATTTACTGCACGGTCAGTTTCCATCTACAAAAGGAAAACTAATCAAACATTTCTTAATATCAGAAGTATTCACTTTTAATTACAAAATTTCATTACTATCTTTATGTTGCATACAACACACATGCTTGCGAAATTATAAGATGTATAGTAACTTGCAACCTCCAAATCTCTTGCAAATTATTATTATTATTACTTATGAGTACATCATGATTCATTCTTTCGGACGTATTACGTCTTACGTATTTTAAAGTGGTAAGTATGTAGACTACACAGAAAGGCTCAGAAGACACATGGTGAACTTCTTGATAAATCTCACTTTTTGGATAGTACGATATTCAATAACAAATTTCAATAAAAGTAAAAGAATATCCGAAATTTTATTGAGAGAATTTAAAGATTTCGTTTAATGGGATGAAATATCATTAAGTAAGAAAATTATGTTGATTTATATTAATAATTAAAGTGGAATCATTATCACATATTTTTATAAGAGAATTAAAGTTTTATAAGAAAATTATAAGTTTATTAGCGTAAAATATCTTGCAAGGAAGAACTTTGATAAAGAATTTATTTTTGAGTTCTATCATAATATATTCTGGAAGTACATTCGAGAAACAAAATTTGTCTTTAGAATTTAAACTTAAACTTACCAAAGGATTTTATGAAGAAGAACAAACTGCAACTTAAAATGTATTTGTTATGAAAAAATAAAAAAAGTAAAAAAGAATATGTAATTAAAAAGTAAACCAATATGTAATTACGTATTTTCGAGAACATATTTGTAAAATGGTTATAGGAAAGATAGCTGTCCAATATATAGGAAATTAATAAAGATTGATATAAATCTGATGAATGTAATTATTTTTTGTGATAGGATTAATAAAGAAATTAAAAATAAATATGTAATGAAGTATAAAATTATTAGTTATATTTTTGTATTTAGTAATTATAATTAAAGCAATATATACTATGAATAAAGTAAAAAATAAAATGAAATCATCGAATAACAACAATCAGACAGGTAATAGTACGATTAGATAAAATTAAATACATGATCAATTGAAACTGCTTCATAATTAACTTGAGGAAATAGAGATACAGAATTATTAACATAGAAAATAACACAGTTTAAAGTAAACTATAAATCAGAAATTAAATTGGTAACTAACTAAATATTGTCCTTCCATCTGCACCTAGGTCTTCCTAATGGTCGTTTTCCGATTGGTCTTCCAGTTAAGACTTTGAAAATGTTTCTATTTTCTTCCATCCTAGCTACATGACCTGCCCAACTAAGCCTCCTAGACTTGATGGCCCTAACAATGTTTGGTAAACCGTATAAATTATGTAGTTCCTCGTTATGAAGTTTCCGCCATTCTCCATTCCCGTTCCTCTTGGGTCCGAATATTCGTCCCACGATCTTATCAAATACTTTCAGTCTATGTTCTTCTTTCAGACTACGCGACCATGTTTCGCTACTTTATAGAACAACAGGCATGATTATCGTTTTATATATTTTCCGCTTCAAATTCCTCGACAGAATTCGCGATGACAAGAGATTTTGAACTGAATAATAACATGAATCCCCTGCTTTCAGTCGACATTTAACTTCTTCGTGAATATGATTTTTTCTGTTAATATTGATCCTAGATATTTGAAACTACCCACTTTATCAAAAGAATTATTTGATATTTTAACGCATCTATAATTTGCTGTATTACGGTCCCGACACACTTAAATGTATTTAGTTTTCTCTGCATTCACTTCTAAACCATGTCCTTGCAAGCGTTTAATAAGATATCTGCATTCCATTCTATTGTTCTCCTATCATTCTCTATTAAATTTACATCATCAGCATATGCTATAACCTGGTGAATACCGTTTAACTCGAGGTCCTGGTTGCTTTCTTTGATTTTCCTCATAGGATATCCCAGGACAAAATTAAATAATAATGGTGACAACGCATTTCCTTGTTTCAGGTCATTTTCGACGTGAAAGCTCGTGGACAAAAGATTTCCTACCCGCAATTTACTTTGGGATTCATTTAAAAATATCTTAATTAATCTGATTAGCTTTCTATGTATTCCAAGTCCTGTAAGAACGTTGTATAATGTTTATCTCTTAACCGCTTCGTAAATCTTTCTGAAATGAATAAATAATTGATGTATCGGGGTATTGTACTCCCACTTCTTTTCGAGTAATTGGCGAATGATAAATATTTGGTCGATAGTCTCCGCATTGATAATTTCCAATAATTTCATCTGCATATGGGGTCAATCTTGCTAATAGAATATTTGAAAGGATTTAATAGGATGTTCACAGAAGGGAAATGCCTCGATAATTATAAAAGTCAGTTTTCTCGCCTTTCTTGTGAATTGGAACAATGATTGATTCTTTCCACTCTTGAGGTAATCCTTCCTTGTTCCTGATAAGGAGAACGTGTTTGTGTATCTTGTTCCACAATTGTTCGCCTACAGCTAGAATTAACTCAGCCGGAATTTCGTCTACATTCGGATATTTGTGCTTCTTTAATTTCTTTATAGCGGTTTATATTTCTATTCGATTAGGTTTCGAAATATACGGTTCTACGGTGTGTATTTCCTTCTCTGCACGCACATTAGTTTTTGGTTGCGTGTTAAAAGAAATCTTTCCATCTATTTAAGATGCTATCCGTATCAGTGAGAACTGTACCGTCAGCTTTCTTTAATATATAAGCACAAGGTTGATAGTCTTTCTGAAACTCGTTGATTCCCTTTTACATGTCCCGAATGTTTTTATTTTTACTATTTTCTTCAAATTCTTAAATCTTAGCTTTCAAAAAAATCGCGTTTCTTTGTTCTTAAAGTTTTGGAAATTTCCCGCCTGATGTCTACGAAATTTTCTGTAGTTATTTCATTCGGATTTTGTAGCCAACTTAATTTTGCCTGTTTTCTCTTCTCTGCTAGTTTAATGCGTTCCTGGTCGAACCATGGTTTGTATTTCCATGTATTTCTTATGTATTTCCGTGTGTCTCAGTTTTTCTTTTGCTAAAATTTTAATACTATCTCTAATTTCAATCCAAGTGTCCTCAACACTGTGCACTCCGAATCTTCTAAAGCTGAGAATCTATTCAAAACTTCAATTTTGTATTCCTCTCTTACCTGGCTCTCATCTAATTTCTTTAAATTAAATTCTCCGTTTTCGGACATTGAATATTTCTTTTATTCAACGATAATTTTTCTCTGATTATCGCTGCTACCAGGTAGTGATCAGTGTCACGATCAGCCCCTCTAAACGACCGGACATACATTATGCTAGATTGCATTCTACTATCTACTAAAACGTGATCAATTTGATTATCTGTTTTTTTTTTTCCTTTTGGTGAGGTCCATGTGTATTTATGAACGTCGCTATGTGGGAATTTGGTACTCTTCAAATTTGGTTTTTGGATGTTGCAAATTTCGCGAGTCTAACACTTGTCATTACTTTACTTATGCAGACTTTCGTTCCCTATGATCGGTTTAAAAATATTATCTCTTTATACCTTCGCATTGAAATAACCTAATAGAATTTTCATGTGGTATCGCCGGAGTTGGTCAATTATCCGTCCCACTTCTTCGTAAAAACTGTCTCTTATATAATCATCCTTATCTTGTGTTGGGGCATGTACATTTAAAACAATAATATCATACCACCGACCCTTAAGAGTAATAAAAGATAGTCAGTGAATAACAAATTCAACCTTCTTAATTGCTGGTAATATTTGTTTGTGAACGAAAAACCCTGTTCTTAATTGGTATATTTATAAAAGATAGTGAGTGAATAACAAATTCAACCCGCTTAATTGCTGGTAGTATTTGTTTGTGAACGAAAAACCCTGTTCTTAATTGGTGGTTTTAATTTCCTTTCCCAATGGTAATAATGGTTATGATGAATTACATTCAAAGATCTTTGTGGTTAAAATGAATTAATGGTTTAGTTACACGTTAGTGAATTTGATGGGTTGAATCTATGAAAGTAGTATTGATAATAAACGTAAACAAATTCAAGAACCATACGACAAACATTAACTGCTGTATTAGAAAAATGATTCAGTCAGAGACGTTTCAAATATTACATAAGTGATGGGTCTTATTAATAATGGAAAAATAAAGTAAAAATACTTAAGTAGAAACAAAAATTATGAATGCATATACAGTATTTCATTTTTAATATTAACTTTAATAAAATCACTAAGAAAGATACAAAAATATGATTCATGATTCATGAGTTATTGAATTAAAAACGTCATATAAGAAAAAAACAAGGAATATTTCAAACTAACAACGATTGAGTTGACCAGCCTAATTAAATAACAGAAACAAAAACATGGATATAGAAAATTCAAACTTAGTATAATGTTTTCATGAAAGAAGAGATATTTGAAAAACCAAAATCAGAAGGACCTACGCTAAAAATTGTATTGAAAGTGGGTCTCAAAGGACCATCATTTAAGAATATAAAAACATTTGAAGTATAAAACATTGGTACATATAAGAACAATATCTAATTCTTAAAAACAGGTAGAATTGTTGAAAATATAATTAAATGTAGGCCTACTTTTAAACTTTTAATGCACTTAAAGTGAATCTTTGATTTATTTGGGATTTTAGAAAAAGGATAACAAAATACAAGAACATACCTTAGAAACAACAAACAGTAATACTTGAATATAATGAAATTTACACAGACACTGTGAACAAACTCAAATCGGAAATAAGGAGTTTGAAAGAAGATATCCTGGATTGATGTTACACTATATAGACTTGGCTATTAATGAATGTTACACGATTATTAAATAAGTTCTAATGAATGGGTTTTCGTATGTAGAACTTACAAATATTATTATCAAAACATGTATTCATGTTACGAATAAAGATAATAAACGATATTTGAATTATATTATGCAACTAAACATTAAATATGAGTATCTAAACATGACAGATGGCTTTAAAGTTCAAATACATTTCTTATCCTATTCAAACTACATATATAAGGAAGTTTCGCAGATGACCAAATATTTACATTGGTGTATTTGAATTTGATTAGATTTTTAATTTTTTTCCATTTCAAACTGGAGAAACAAGAAAACAAAACAAATCGTTTATGTCAGTTATACATAAGAGAAATCAAACCAATGAATGTTGGATTAAAACATTTTAGAAATAACTTTTGAAATAGTTGGACGCTGCTTAGGAAAGAAGATAAAAAAATTGGTTATTGTAAGTAAATATTTAAAAAACGGGGGGAACTGAATAAAGATCAGAACATTCCAAAAAAGAATTTCTTATGGTAAAAGATGAGAAAATACAGGTAATGTGGAAGATAGTTTGAGTTTGGCTACATTGTGTGTAATTCTATAGCTATATGGCGTACAAGAAAATGTTTGATTGAATGAAATATATTGGATCTTGTATCATTGGCCACAAAATGTCTGAAAGGCCCCTAAATCGATTTTTCATAATTTATACGGAATAACCACATCATACTGAGTTAAGTGATAGTTAAGTTTGGCTAGACTGTATGTAGTTCTCCAGATATAAATTATATACGAAAATTTTTGATTGAAATATATCATATCTTTTGATCCATAAACAAAAGCATGGACAATTTGTTTGATAAATGTAGGAAAGAATTAGTAAAATTCAAAAGTAATTGAGAATTATGAGAAACAAAAGTTGCTGATTATGATAATTTAACCGGATGTTTTCGACTTGCGGTCCATTCCTACATCAATTTAAAATATAAAAACCTACAATTAGGAAAGGGATGTGCAAGAAATCATGGCAGTCTGGATAGAAACGACGCTGCTGACGATACTTAAAGGATCAGAAAAGGGTCAGTAAGAACTTTTGGATGTATACGGTTCCTAATTAAAGGGGAAGTTTGTACATAGATTGTTGCGTTGATCGGATATTAAACTGCCTAAGCCCAATAACATTATCAGCTTACAGCCACTTGTGCACAATGTTCTTCTTCACAATTTTAAAGTATATCTCAATATGTATGTGGTAAAAGTCAGGGCACACTGTGCATACCCCTCCGCTATTTGAAGTGAATGTTAATTTTTATTTGAACAAAAACAAAAATGTAATATATACGTTTGGTGAATTGCAGTCATAAGGTGCGATTGATGTAAGCGCTCGCTTGTTTGCATTTCTTCACAAGCATCTCTATCATGAAAACATCATTCAATAAATCATGGATAATGTTCACGGAGTTTGGAACTGGTTTCGTCTTGAAGTGGGAGTGAGATGCTCCCTTAAACCCCACGATTGCCGATATAAAAAATAATGGACTCTTTATTCTGTCTCTATTGTCCACTTAAGTTCCATTAAAATCGGTTTACGTCACCTGGATACGTTACCTTGTAGGTAGGATACATCTCTTATTAACGACGAATGACACGGCTGGCGGAAATGGTAGTTAATTGTTTGAGGTGTTTCTCAAATACTCCATGCTATTAGGTATTGAGCTTTAATTGAGAATGAATGGTTTCATTTTACCATACTGACTAATTGCATTCCATTTTAGAACCCCACACTCACACAATTCACTGCTTCGAAGATTGTCTACATGTACACATGAAACATATATGAGTATTAGTGACTCGACTTAACTTGATTATAGGACATAAATCGTTGAAAGTGAAGCAAGTTTCCTTAAATGTGCGAAGCACTCAATTAGAAATCATTTTCACGATATATTCTCTCTCTCCCTACTAAAAGAAATACCACAGCGGTTTTACTTTTGAATATTTAATGAAGCAAAGACGTTAATGTTCTTTAATATGTTGAACTTCATTCCAAAAAAAAAAAAAAAAAAAGCATCATTGTAATTAAATAATATTTTGATCTGTCTACTTCATCAACATTTGCTATACATTCCTTTTACTCTAGTGTCCTCTGCTACATTTTTCTTTCCCTTTCTTTCTTTCTTCCTCTCTCTCTCTCTCTCTTTCTAACAAAACATCGATTTTCCTTAATCAATAATCCGACCGAAAAAGAACATAAATAGTAAGAGTAAATATGCATAGGAAACAAATTCTTGCAATTTAATAGGCTACTGTGTCACCACCATCATATATATCTATATTAATGGTAGAAATGTGGTTGAAAATTAAATATTACAATAGACCAGTAGTCTATTCAATAATGACAGGATTAGCCTTTAAACCTTAAATATCTGTCTATTTTAAAAGTTCAACAAAAATATATATATATCCTTTGCGAAGGGTAAGTGACTAATGATGAACATTTACATCGCTAATTTAAAAATTATAAAATAAAAGTTTATGTTGTCAATATTGTTTTATTATTCAAGCCTCTTATATTCAACTAATTTCTGCCTTCTAAGAAGGGTTCAGAAACAATATTAAAGGGCCTATTCGGTTTCAATGTTATAAATAGACTTTGGAGAAGATGGCTGAAATTCAGCTTAGACGTAAAAGAGACAATGCACATTCTATATTTTATAAGCAAATCGTCCTAAAATGAATGCAACATAGTCGAAAAGCACAACATATTAACATTAATGAAAAATCAATGTGTAACAAATATTTTTTCAAAAACCAAAACAGAGAGATTGCTGGAATTAAACTCAAATGTAGAAGAAACTATGCAGAATCTAAATTTCAAAATTAAATTGTCCCAAAATGAACGAAACATAGTCGAAAAGCACGAAACCCTAACTTTAATATCAATGGAGAACGAATGGGTAACAAGTAATTGCACCACTTATCTAAAAAAGCCTACGGATGGAGATGTCTGAAAATTAGACTAAACAAAGAACAGACTGAGCGAATCCTACATTGAAAGAAAAAAATTACCTAAAATGGATGAAATATAGTCAAAAAATCACGAAACATTGAAAAGTCAAGTTATTGGCAAATCATTGAAAAAACTGAAGTCGTCCACATATGGCAAAAACTGTAACAAAGAGATAGCTAATAGAAAGGTTATTGCAAAGACATAATGAAGAGTTTAGTAATGATGCATAGCGCATAAGGTAAATATGGATAGAACATTGTCAAAAGTAAGTTGTTTGAATAAAATCAATAATAATGATAAAGTAGGATTTACCTTCTTCGAATTACCCAGAGCGCCCCACGTGGAAGTTGAAATATCTCACATCTCGATTTAGGAACTCCAATCTCGATTTAGCACGCAACGTGACTTTTGACCTGACCATGTGGCAAAGTCTGATACTTATGTCAAACGTGATAGGCCCTTTAGATTACTCGCTGAGCCAAGTAACACGTTTATTAAAATTCTTAACGTGTAATAATTTCGCGAATTTTCCACTTTGGCTTCATCATACTAGTGTCTGATAAGGTCAAAATGGATAGTTGGCAAAACTATTACACGTTAATAATTTTTACAATAACCGTATTGGTTTGCTGAACGAAAAGTTTAAATCAAATTTACATTAACTAGAAACAGAGCTGGGACAATGGAAAACAATTGCAGTTTTTTTAAAAGACAAAAGAGCACCCTAGTGGTTTTATGTGGTAACATTCGGTTTTCTTAGGCAAAATTGAGGTTTATTAAATTTTAAAGCCGAAATCCAACTTAAAATATCACTTAGGAATGTATGTTTTACTGTGAATATTTAGAATGAAACTCTGGAAGTCCGTTGGCACATACAAGAAATTCGTGAACACTATCCACGTTTCGTGGTGCATATTTTATACTTCGCGTTCGTTTATATTTCTGTTTCTTGAAAGGAAAAAAATAAACAATTTTACAGAGTACCAAATAGGTGGGTAATTTCATATAATAGAATATGAATGAAATCCCTGACCATACGTAGGATTCAAGAGTCAGCTGTCTTGTTAAGATTTCTTGAAGTTTACTGAAAAAAGTCCCAGACAAATACAGTTCCTGAAGTCAGGAGCCAGAGATGAAAAAAGCTGCTTTATTAACTTTTTTGGCACAAATACTGTAACAACGTGATTAATTATCACCTTGAACCTATTTTATATGGTTGAAACACAGTGATTTTGTTTGCCTTTTATCCAGGGGATATATTGTTTTAACAAAGTGCATTTTAGCTTTCGACGATATATATGGGGATGATGACCCTTTAAGTTTTGACTTGAAATGCAGATATGTAGTTTGGGATAACGTAGAAAGTTATCAGTGTTGTTTGTCGTTACTGTATGTCCACAGTTCATAAGAATATATATTAAGAAATGGACATTATAACCTTTCCTCTGTTCTCTCCCCATTCCTATTCTTACGTCCAGAAAACTTTATATAATTTAATTCTAAGGCAAAGAAGGGGAGTGAGTGTTGTTTCAGCAATTTATGTGGGTTTATTACATTCTTATTAGCCAATGGTATGCAATTGGGAGTTGTAACTTGGGTATGATGTGTGATAATTAGATAAGAGTGCTGTTGTAGGATTACATTCTCGGTCAATCCATCTGAAGTGATCCAAAAATAGGGAAAATGGTTGCGCGACCATCCTCGAAAATTATAAACATTGGCGTGTGATGAACCTCGTGTATGAGAGGGTCAATAACATAATTTACGTTGTCGTATGTACAAGTGTTCCTGAATGGTGCCTACCTTTCTTGTCAGTGGAGTGCCATTTTTTACACTTGGAAGCGTTTACGAAAATTACAGTTGCTCAGGACTTCAGTATCAGAAGAACTACAAACGAAAATGAGCGTTTAGAAAAGAGAACGAAGTACACGAAGAACATTCACTCTTGCTTCTAAATAAATATTCAGGGTTGCAAACCAATACATGAAATCACTAGGAAAAGTAAAGAAAATTACACTTTTAAAGGGACTGTAATTTGGAATGGCACAAAGTGGGGGGTTCATAGCTAAGTTTTGTGATGAATACTACTACATGTAAAGAATCTACAGAAATATCCACAGCTATGATACTACTTACCACTTTCATCGTACATTTATGGGGTCCGAAAGTTGAAGTTTGTAATTTTTGAAGCCATGTTTGGGGCGTAATATCTCAGGAGGGCAAAGTGCTAAAAAAAAAAACTGCTGCTTAGGCCACAAAGTAATTCTGTATGTGAATAAACTATTGCAAAAAAATCATGACTGATATTACATGGAGCAAATGTAAGGACATGGTAAAAACACGAAGAAAGCGCGCACGTGACAATGATAGTAACCCGGAAAATATTAAATGTTTTGATATGTTTCATGCTAGATCTCAAAAACTACGCATGCTTCAGCAATCAGGGCACTTTTGTTTGTGTTCAGTTGTTCAAAAGCGTGAGAGTGGCGTTTGTTTAGCCATGGTCATTACCACGTCTATATGGTAATCCCCCTTGCACCCACGACTTATATCATCGAACTGGACCGCTCTATTAATGTATTAGCAAAATATGATTGAAATTCATTATGCTGAAAATGGTGTGTTAGTGGAAAATTTTTAAAGTGTTTGTTGTTTCCCTTCTCTTCTATAGCATTACACGAATAGCTTTTAGTAGCTGTAACTACAACAAGTTCTCGCAATTACACGATCAGTGTTGCAAACTTCAGCAGTGTTTATCATATCTCCGGAACGGTTTGAGATATCTAAGTGTTGTAAACCGCAAAATAATTTACACATCCACTACAAACCATACAAGTAACTAGATATGATACTTATTCCAGTATGTTTTCAAACAAATGCTTTAGAAAATAATATTTTCAACCCCTGGTAACTTCGCTCCTATTCATTCGAAACAAGTTATACCATGACCGTGCTATTGAACACTAAAGTACATTCTATGTGCGTAACCTGTCCATCTCCGTTATGCTGTATTTGCTTTACAGGCTTCCAAACTTTGGATGTGTGGGATACTATAACATCCTTAGTTTGCAACACTGAATAATAAAAATGGTAGTTTAAGTTTACGTTTGACACGTGATTTGAAATATGTAATAACCTGACTTAGTGCCTTTTGAAAAAATATAACTTTATATTGGGTTGGCAATACTGTTTGCTGAGTCTGTTAAATACATACAAAGATGCCGCTCTTCTTATAGTTGCTTCGTGCAATTTTTTTTCTTTTTTCTGGTTTGTTAGTTATAGTGGATGGAAAACATAAATTATCCACCCTGTAGACATGCCAATGATCATGGTGCTAAAAGGATGAAACAAACGAAACTCGCACGCTTTTGCACAACTGAACACAAAAAAGCTGCCTTAATTGTTGAGACGTGCGTAGTTTTTGAAATCTAGCATGAAACATATCAAAACATTTAAAATTTTCCGGGCTACGACCATCATCACGCACGAGCGTTCTTCACGTTTTACCATGTCCTCACTTTTTTCTCCATGTAATATCAGTAATGATTTTTTTATATAATAATTTATTCACACACAGAATTAATTTGTGTCCTAAGCAGCAATTTTTAGCACTTTGCCATACTGAGATATTACACTCTAGACATGGCATCATAATCACAAATTTCAACTTTCGGATCCCCATAAATTTACGATGCAAGTAGTATCATAGCTGTGGATATTTCTACAGACTCTTTACAAGCAATAGTATTCATCAAAATACTTATGAAAACTTTATGGCATTCCAAATTACAGCCCCTTTAAAAGTGTAATTTTCTACTGATTTCATGTATTAGTTTGCAACCCTGAATATTTATTTAGAAGCAAGAGTTAACGTTCTCCGTATACCTTGGACTCTCCTCTAAACATTCGTTTTAGTTTGGAAATCTGAGCAACTGAAATTTTCGTATACGCTTGCAAATGCAAAAAATGACACTCCACCGACAACAAAGACGGCCATAGGACAACGTGAATGATGTTATTGACCTTCTCATACACAAGGTTCATTACACTCAAAGTTTTATAATTTTCGAACATGGTCGAGCAACCACATCTGGACCACTTCGTATGGATTAGCCTTTCTTTAATAGTATTTCGTTTTTAATGTCAAAGAGGATTGATAAATAATATTATCCACATAACTATGTAGTGTACATTGAAACGAAACTTTGCATGGACATAATGTATAGGTCATAATTTTTTTGAATGTAGATTATATTTGGGTAACTCCGCTATAGAGGGCAAAAGAACTTAACAAAATGTTTTTTGGGGGGAGGGAGATTTTTCAATTTTACCCGAAATTGCCCTTCTCACGTACATCACGCTCTAACGCGCCCATAAAGATTTCAGAGAAAAAAATATAAACAAATTTACTCAACCTTCCTGAATAGGGCGCTTTGGGCAGAGGTCATTCCAAGTAACTAGTTCGCGATAAGCTCAGCTCAAACCTATTAAACACTTACCTTATCAGCAGTAACTCAGTAGGACTCTCACCCTCTTAATGGCTCAAGTAAACCATTTTCCAGTTTAAAGGAGAGGGGAAAACACACACACACACACACTTATATATACAGATGGTGATCAGAAAAATGGAAACACCTGTAGTTGGCAACACGTCAGATATATGGGTTGGCAGTGGTGTCGTGGCGCCCGCAGCGCCGGACCGCTGGTGGTGGTGTGTTAGGTCGGTCTCCATGCTACGTCAGGCGCAGTGGAACAGGAGTGTCCAGTGGCTGTAGCAGACGGAGGTAGTGTAAAATGTGAGACCTCTCAGATTTTCAAAGAGGGCAAATTGTTGGTGCGCGGTTATGTGGAGTGAGTGTGACGGCAGTGGCTACTGTGTTAGGTGTGTCGCGTGGGACAGTGTCGAAGGTGATGACGGCCTTCACAACACATGGGAAAACCACATCGGGGAAGCGGAACAGTGGGCGGAAGAAAATCATCAGTGACAGGTCACGCCGGGTGTTAAAGCACATTGTCACGCAGAACCGTCGTGCCACTGCGGAGCAAGTGACGGAGAAACTCAATCAGCACCTCCCCCACCCTGTTTCGACAATCACTGTCCGCCGCAAATTACATGACATGAACTTACGGGGTCGTGTTGCACGGGCCAAACCGCTCATCAAGCACCATAACGCTTTCGCACGCCTCAAACGATAATTGAACATCTGTGGTCCGTCTTGGAAACACGACTCCGGCGACGATTTCCACCTCCATCCTCTCTCACAGAACTGGCCGATGCCCTGCACGAGGAATGGTGTAAAATTCCACTTGCTACCATTCACGACCTCTATGTCTCCATCCCACGTGGCATCAAGGCTGTTCTGAAGGCGAAAGGTGGCCCGACACCATATTAATCTGGTAAGTTGCAATTTCGTTCAGGTGTTTCCATTTTTCTGATCACCATCTGTATATATATATATATATATATATATATATATATATATATATATATATATATATATTAACAAAGAAATGAAAACACAACACCTTTTCAATTACAAATATATTACAAAAATTATAAACAACAATCAGTATATTTTTGAATTAAATAAAAATATGAAGTAAATAGAAAGTTTCGCCGATCGGCTAGAGTTAAAACTTGAAAGTCTATTATGCAAATATTTTCCGTATTAACACCACAATTTGTCCTTTCTTTCTCCTCTGAAATTTGAAAGCAGGAATATTATTGTAAATCAATCTCTAAGTAGGGATTCAATTCTAATCCTAGCTATTAACAATAATACAATTTTTCTTTCGAAAATATACTACTAAATGCTCCTTATTTATTTATTTTTTTTTTGAGAGGGGGTGTCCTACGTCTATCTTTACTCTCAGATTAATAATATTAATACGACTTTATCCAAATTTTTCTCTATTGGAAGTTACTCAACTTCGGATAACTTTCAATGCTTAAGTAGTATTCTCATATATCCAGTGAGCTTGGATCGTTCCCGCTACACACACATAAGCAATCAAGAATACTTTTAATAATAATTTACTCTGTATTTAAATAAAATTTTCAACAGCAACACAATTATCTCTTCCTTCTTTAACTGAAACAATAACTAGGATCGACCTGACCATTAATTAAAAGGATAATTGGATCCATTGATTACCATTATATTTCGAAATACCGGAATTAACGGTTGTTCTTCTAGTTAAAGGAAACAAACTAAATCATGACCAGCCAGCTAGAATAACAATTTCCCTGAACATTGACAATTACACACACAGAAAAGGTTGTTCTAATGCTCACCTTTCGGAATCTTCAGTTAATTGTCTTACTCAACTAATATCCTGGACTTGCCTCCTAGATGGAAATGTGACTATGACTGACTTCTGCAACCCAAAACTGGCCAACTTCTAAGCCTCCAAGACTGCTCACACGTTCACAAAGAACAATGACGCAGTTTAAGAGTGATAAGTTGCGCATAACACGAAAATGCTAAGTGGAGTAATCGAATTTACTTCGATTAATTGGCAAATAACCAAAAAGTAATTAAATTACTAGTAATATCATTCATTTGCCCACAATATTTCTTTAACCAGACCAGCTAAATGCACTAGCGTTCGAGTGCACAAATTTGTCACTTTTCATTCCACTTTTTTTCACTCTTTCCCTTTTTCTTAAATATATATCGCATTCATCTTTCGTACTGCACTTTTCTGTTAAACTTTAGCATTTAGTTGTCTTTTTAAGCATTGTAACAAGAAATTCAAGCGACGCATTCGAACATGTATAACCTACCAACTTGATCCACAAGGAAGGAAGGCGCGTGCACATCATACAAACCGTATTCGAGGAACAACCTTCCGCCTCCACAATCAACACGTAAATCCACACGCTTCATGACTCACGTGAGCAAGAAGAGAGCAAAACAGTGTTGCCTGTTGAAAATATCACACAGCCTCAATACTTTTTCTACCTGTCAATCATTTTCTTTTTATTGTTTGTTTTTAAACCCATACGTATTTTTACAAAATAATACAGAATTCAATTCAATATTGTCCTTGACTTTTAAAATGTGATAAGTGGGGGGTGATTAGGGCCACCGTTCGAATAGAGCCACTCTAAGAAAATTCAATCTGGCAACGCTGGACAGCTATGCAGAATGTAAAACGCCTCATGGATGGAGAACTTAGCTCGTAAAGAGTGTTAGTGGAATAAATGGATGCGTGTTGGTTGTACAGTTTTCATTGTATGAAGAATTGAATTTACGTTCTTGAAGGTAAGTTGTTAGAATTTCACTACGAGTTAAAATTCAGTGTTATGAATATTGTGTATCATATAGCATTCATTTTTCCTAACAACGGAACATTTCTGTATGTAAGAGCGATAGTTATGAGGCAGTAAATAGTCAGTTGTTCGAGGTCAGTCAGTGCATGGAAGTAGGGTTGCCATCCAATAACACGAAAATATGTGAAAATTAGGCGAATAGGGCCTAGTAATTTGGGGCGAATAGGACAACCATATTTGTAACATGTCTTGTAAACTTTTATACTTTAAATGCCGGTAGTCATGTTGTTTTGAAAATGTCCTTATATATTAAGACGACTTTAAGAAAAAATCATTATTATTTTGTTACTGTTTAATTTCAAATGACCAGATATGAAAGAAAAACTGAAGTCAAATGGACTGAAGAAATTGTTCAGGCGGCACTGTAAGCAGTTAGATACGATATGAGTCAAAGACAAGCAGCGAGGATGTATGGTGTTCACAGAATGTGCTTGCACAGAAGAATTAAAGATAAGGCACGTTTCAAACCAGTTGAAAAAAGAAAGGCAAACACATTTTACAAATGGTCAAGAGCAGGAGTTGGAACAACAATTAGTAAAAGTGTCAGAATGTGGTGTACAAAACGAATCATCAACCATGCTGTGCTCTTCTCTGGATCTTCTATTCGGAAATCGAAAGGAAGACAAAAAAGGAAAGGAGACAACAAAGAACAGAAAGTTGATGACAATATTTGAGCATTTTGTGGTATTTCATATTACCACACCAATTCTTCATCCTCTTCGGCGATTAGATATCTTGTGTGAAATGTAAAGCTTGGTTCCATGCACGATGCGTAGGGCAGAGAAGAAGATGTTCACATGCAGACGATGTTTGATTCTATCTACTTCTTAAATACAAGTGTAACTTCAGACTCAAGTGTAACTATTGAGTCTCGAGAGATCTTATTATTATTAATATTTCATACGAGCAATATAATCTCATTTGATATTCTGTAATCTACTGTATTCCGATTAACCTATTAATAATTTACTCTAAATTCTGAAACAAAACCTATTTCTATTTTTACAATATTGTTCTTTGATAATTCTTTATTTCATGAATACTTTCTAATCCAATGTATCACAGTGAGAGAAACAATATCTTTGTACTTACATTATTCATGAGAAAAAAACTTATTTTTTGTTTTATTGTTCTTTTTTCGGACTATTGATAACATATATTTGGCTGTCTTGATAAATAAATGTATTTGCAAAATATATTCATTCATTGATAAGTAAACTCAATGGCCCTATGCACCCTTTGGCTGGCCCTATTCACCCAATCAACTATGGTGAAATGGGCCGCTCGTAATACTTTGTCTTTTTATTTATTTCCTCTCCAACCTTAGAGGATATGTCAACATTTCTGGATGGAATCAATGGCTAATGGATGTAGGAAGTATATGTACTAGAAATTCGGAAAATATAATAAACAACGAGGGAGCAGCAAGTATTTTTTTAAAAGGTGGCCCTAATCACTCACGATTACCATACTATTATTTTTATATTATAATTTGTTTCCTTTTTGTCTAGTGAAAGAAGATCTGATGGTTTTTTCAGCTATTCAGTGGCGGCTTTCGTTACAACGCACATGTATGCGTGTTACCATTTGGAATATTATTTTATTGTAAATAGAATAAGGTATGAACCATGCTCCATGGATGAATAGAATAAACCAGCATCGACTCAAAAGTTGAGTTAATGCTGCCTCTAAAATACAGGAATTTAAAATGGTTAAAGCTAAAAATTCAAAATAATTTTAAGTTTACAATTGTGACTAAAAGATGTGAAAAAGATACTTAACTGATATTTAATTTATTTTGCGTTTTAACAATATGTCCTACAGAGACTCTCTCAGAAAGGGCTTAGTATGAACCCAAATAAGGTGAATCATCGAGATATTAATCTAGTACACGTTTCATTGAGAATACCAATTCCAGAGTTGCTAGCTTCAGACTCATTGACGCTAATAAGCTTGTGCCCCATTGAAAAAAGCGTGTCTGATCCCGAGTGAGCAAGGGTTGTCATAACCATGTGCGAGTGAACATGGCCAAGAGAATGATATATGACCATTATACTCGGATGATTAGTATTAAAGCAAGGGTTGCTTAACTGAAACTTAACATTTTTCTCATAAAAGAAGTAACAATCTAATGCCAATGCATTCCCCGTATAACTTATATTCAATGGAAGTGGCGCTTACTTTATATTCACCTAAGCCGCTCAATTTTAAACCCTACTTCCTGTATTTGTCTGTGTAACGGCTTGTTAAAATGTATTTAGATATACATGCAAGTCAGCTAGTTCTCAAGTCAGCTAGGTGGAATGTATAGGCTGTATTTAAAGTGGCTAGAGCTTTCAGCACCGAAACAATATGACATATTAATATAACAATTAGGCTAGAAACCGATCTACCCTTATGTGTTCAAATTTCAGTCCTTTCTGACTCGGAATTGAACTCGGTACACCGTTCACCAAAGACGTGTTCACTTGCCATTAGAACATCCATCAGTACGGAATATGTTGTTTTATGGAATACCAGTACTTTAATCAATTCTTTCTTCTAGAGTTGTGTTAGTAATTGGGATCCACATAACTAAGTCCATCTATGGTAAGCGTCTTAAACATAAAATATTTCAATTTTGAATCATCTCAAGATTAAATAAAAGGCAACCCTTAATTTTCTAATCAGATAATTGAATCCATACTTATGTTGTTGGAAATCTTGAAATTAATTAGTAAAGGATATAGTTCCAACAGTGAACAATCCTAATCAACGTGAGATAAATAGGTACTTGTATGGAAATATCGAATCTGTCTACAACCAACAACTAAAATTCTCCCATAGAACTATGCAAAGATTCTTATGTTTCCTGTAAAAGCTTCTCATGTGTGTGAGATTGAGTAAAGTAGTGACATTATGCATTCTTTAAAAAAAAAAAAAAAAAAAAAAAAAAAACAGAAAGACATTGACTTAGCTGGTGTAGAATATTGTGATGGAGGTGACTGTTGATGCTTCAGCATAACTAAAAATGAAATTTTTCTCTGCATACTTAGACTAGCCAAAAGAATCTTTTAAGCAGTGGGGGCACATCTATTTGGCATCAGTTTAAACAACAAGTATCTAGGCAGTCTTTATATACTCTAGCAAACCACAAATATGTAAGATTTTAACCTCCCAGTAGTTTTTATGTGTAACCAGCAGTAAAAATGAGCCGGTATGCGGGCAATCGACGTTGCCCCAGTTCCTAAAAATTACAATGGGCAAAGACAATCAGAGAAACGGCGTGGCGTCAAATTTCACTAGCGTGGTTCTATTAAGGAAAAGAAATGAAACTAATTACAGTGATAATCAAGGTGATATTTGTTTATAAAGGTTTGAAAAAAATATGTGATTCAAGGTAAACTGAAAAAAAGAATGTAATTTTTCATATATAGATCTCCGAGAATAGGTATGGTACTTGCAATTATAAAAATGATGAATGTAATATAGAATGTATCTACGTTTCCCATAATCCAAAAGATATAATTAATCTTATAGACAATAATAATGTGAAATTATAACATTAAAATCTGTGTTCATTTCTTGGAAAAAGATTTGCAGAAATGAATTTTCCTTGAAAATTAAACATGGTGATGTAATATTGCCAGTTAAAAAGTGAAAAACATACAAAGAGTAATACCTCCGTAAACAAGATTCATTACCATTATGAGTTTCCCTTTCCTTTGCAGGCTGTAACACTCAATTGCACAAATAATGTGTTTTCTTTTTAAATTCTTTGATATACTGTTTATGCAACACGTTTCTACATCAAAGGACTCCTAGATATAAAGGAACACAGAAAACATTTTAAAAATATATGTAATTACGAACGTTTCAAAAGGATCATTTGTACTGCAATCGCAGTGTTCCTTAGTATGACTGCTTGTGAAGTATTTATTTTCAAATTACATTTATGCATTTACAACACCCAATATAACCTAGTTACATCTATTTCCTTTCATTGTGACGTCGTGAATGAGTATAATTGTGTTTTAAAACCATGAACACCATTGTTTTCTAAGAGTCCTAAATTGTTATTCATAAACGGAATCCAAAAATTCGATTTTTTTCGAATGTTCACTTTTCGTACGTGTATGTAAAAATCAAAATAATTAAGTTGTGTGTGTTCTGAGAGTACGGTGTTTCAAGAAGAATTTATAAATTATACGTTTATTAAACATTACAAAATTCTTAAAATTAGTTCTTTAAACCACCACAATTTCTCTATATATACACTCTAACTACCAAGACTGAAATTCGACACGTTTACAACACTATAGGTTATAAGTAAAGAAAGTTAAAAATTTGGTAACTCACGTCATGCAGATACAAGCTATTCCCAATCCTGATTTTAATAACTGGAATCTAAATTAAAACCAGAACTCCAAAGTTAAAACTTTATTACAGTGATCCCGCCTGGGATTCATCGCCAATGTATGGTACCAAACACACACTCTTAAGGCTACTAACATAAATATTATCACCTTTAGTCTTTTTGATGTTGCACTTCTTGTACTATACAAATGAGAATAATTTGTTTTGTCAATTAAATAACCTAGGTTTTAAGCTGGCTAGATATACTGCTACTAAAGATTGAATTTTAGATACATTCTGTGTAGTGGCCACGAACTTTCATATACTGTATATAAATAATTTTAATTGGGATCGTGTCAGAATTTAGAAGATAATATCAAATGATAGAAAAATAAATTCAAACAACATTTGGGCAAGAAATGACACTTTTAAGAACTATAAACCGCCGAAAATGTAAAACATCACTTTTTAAATGTCATGGTTAATTTGCTATGGGACCTATTCACGTGGTTCAAGGGACTACACAGCGATTTGTATTCACTGTATTTTTATAAAAATGTTTTACAATCCTCTTGTACCCACTCAACAAGTACTTAAACGTGCATCCTTATATACGATTAGTTTTAAAGAATTCATTATTCTAGTTGCAGATAATTTATGAAACATGGATATCTACATAGAGCGCACACTAATTTTTGTATAGTTTCTCGAACTGCTTATGGCATGGCTCATATATTTTTGAAGCCAGGGTGATTTAATCGTGATATTTGACATTTTCTACGGTTTATTACTAGCAAAAGATGTTTTTTTCTGACACACACTTGTTAGAACTTTTTTCTCATTTAGCTATTCTACCTACTCATCTCGATGTTGAATACACTTCGTTGCGAAGTTGAGTACACAGGACTATTGTCAAATATTTGTCTGAAATGGCCGACTCATAGCTTAGAACCATAATTAAGAAAGGCTTCTCATAAGAACGCACATCCGAGAAAAGATATCTTGTTAAATTACTGCACCAATAATTTCCCAGAAGAGGATTACTGGCAAGAATGAAAGCAAGGTATAATGTTAGTTATGCTAATGAATGATTTTATCATAATTAAGGACAACTTGATATCCTCTACATAAAATTAATTAGTATCAGTGGTTTACTTAACACACAAACTTTACTTTCCAGAAATATAACAACTTCACTAACATTCTTTCGTCTACACCATCAATTTCCTATTAATGCAAAACAACAAAGTGTGAAATATATCGTTATTTGTCAAATACAGCCTCCACAGAAACTTCCTAACTCAACATCATGTATACACTTTCTCAATAAAACTTTCTTTATTTAAAAAGAAAATGATTAATTTAGCATGGCGGTTTTATCTTGTTTAGTCTTTCTCTTATAAAATCAATCTAGTTCTATCATTTTTTTCCTGGAAATGTGGATGAACGTATTTCACAATTACTTATAACCTTTTCAAATGCAGAATTATTTTCTTTCAATATTAAATAGACGTAATTACTTCTAGTATTGGGTATCATCCTTATAGCTTGGACTCCTCCCAGGAAGCAAAAGTTTGGGGCGCGAGCCTGTTATCCATCATTGATTGAAAAAATTACACACACACACACACATATATATATATATATATATATATATATATATATATATATATATATATATATATATATATATATATAGGGCGTTTCAAAACAACACCAACAACGTTTGGGAGATGACTCCTGACAACAAGATAAGGCAACCTGTTAGCAGAAATGCTTCCTTTCGGAGTTATAGGCCTCCGAAAACATGAAAATATGAAGTTGAAAGCTTCATAGGTCCACTACTATCGGACCTACCATAGTCGGTTAAAGGCTTCACTGAGGAGCTAATGTGTACCTTATCCAAAGACGCATGTTTCGGAATCCTAAAGTGCTCAAGCAACAATTTTTATAGAGTTAGTTTGGCTACGGGCATATAATTTGAAGTACTCAGCAACTACCTCTATAAAAATTGTTGTGAAAATACCCCAGGATTGTGAAAATTAGATATTTGGATAGGGCACATACTAGTTCCTAACTAAAGTCTTCACCCAACTATGGCAGGGCAGCTAGTTTTTGAGCTACGGGCCTTTAAATTTCATTGTTTCATGTTTTCGGCAGCTTACAACTCCGAAAGGAAGCATTTGTGTAACCAGGTTGATCTATACCTTTTGTCTTACTTTGGTGTCAGGAATCACCTGCCAAAAATTGTCGGTGTTGGTTTGAAACACCCTATATATATATATATATATATATATATATATATATATATATATATATATATATATATATATATATATATATATATATATATATATATATATATATATATTTAATATATATATATATATATATATTTAATATATATATATATATATATATCGGGTGTCTCACCTAACATTGCAACCTGAAATATTTCCGAAATAACAAAAAATGTGACAAATCTAGTTACGTACGAATGTACCCATGTCAGGGGCCTAAAAATTCTATAAACAACTATTGTTCCCAAACCACATCGTAAAACGCCAGGGGCCAACTTGAAAGCTTTCTTAGGGAACCCCCATATTTTTATTGCAGATTCTGATTCTGCGATCAAAACGAAGCAACTTTTACTAGAAGCATTTTCCTGTAATTCTAATAGATGGCGCTGTAATCGCGAAAAAATGAATACCTTCGTACGTACGTCCCCTAACTTTGCAACCTCAAATATTTCCGAAATAACAGAAAAAAATTGAGAAATATAGTTACGTAAGAATGTGAAGATGCCCTATAAAATTCTGTAACTAAGGTCTTCCAGGGGCCCCATTATAGGGCCCGAGGGGCCAACTTGAATATTTCAAATGGAAACAACCTATTTTCATTGCAACTTCTGATTCTGCGATGAAAACTATGGAACTTTTATATAAAGCACTTTTTCGTTATTCTAATAGATGGCGCTGTAATGGCGAAACAATAAATACCATCGTACGTACGTCCTCTAACTTTGCGACTTCAAATATTACGGAAATGACAAAGAATGTGGCAAATCTAGTTACTTAAGAATTTACAAATGTGAGGGGCTCGTACAATTCTGTAAAATACAAGTTACCCCAGAGATCCCAACATAGGGCACGAGAGGCCAACTTGAAAGATTTAAAGGAAAACCCTCTTTTTTTGTTGCAAATTCGAATTTTGCGATCGAAAATACGGAGATTTTAGTTGAAGTACTTTTCGTTATCCGCCTAGATGGCCCTGTAATCACAAAAAGAAATACCTCGTACGCTACCTGGGATTGATAATAAACTAAAGATCTCGAGAAATACATGTGCAATATAAAAAGCACGAAATGCGTGACCAATATTTTAAAAAGATTTAACATAAAACAAAATTGGTTTCATCTAGGCCTACATGTCAATGCGACCATGATATACCATGACGATATGGGAAGGATTTTTCTTTGTGTTTTGCAACCAGAAACATCTTCCCTAGAATTGTAAAGAACCAAGTACACCAATACGTTTGTTTAATATCACGTGGCACGGACAGATTAAGTAAAATCGTTATTTCACACTAGTACGTAAAAGCACAAATGACAAAGGAAATTTCACAGGAAAACAACTTTTCAAACCCTGGATAAAACGCAAAGAAACTTAATTGTTATACAGGGCTATTGTATATGATCTTCACGACTTCAAAGTTTAATAACTCACGTTAGTTTAGGCACAATGATACGCAGCTTATGTTAAATGAGAGAAAACTCATAATTATGTTTTCTTTATAGACACATATGTTCCATGTTCGTTGTCAAAAATTGCTCAAGATGACTGCTGTATGCAATTCAACATACATTAATTTGATAGTCTAATTCTTTACACACTCTTTTTTACATTCTACAGTCAGGAGATCTATCTGCTTCTTAAATGCGTTGTCAAAGTTTAGTTAAGTTGTTAGGGAGAGGTGGCTGATACACTTAGATTTAACATAAGCCGAACTTTGTTGAAAATTTCCTTCCACATGAAAGTAGAGAATGATAAAAAAAACGTTGTCCTGTGTTCATTTCTTTCTATCTAGATTTACTGTGACCCTAGTTACGGAATGTGTAACTACACATCAGCTTTTCCAGGCACGCACTGTCTTTCTTGTTTCTTCTTACGAAGAACTCAATTATCATGAGTCCTCTTGCTTTTCACGACTTGGTTGTCTAAAATTTGCAGAGGAACAAACTGATATTCTACAACATGAGCTTAAACTGCGCCTCTTTCTTGGTCTGACAGTGATCAATTCGATGGTAGAACACAAATACTGCATTTCCGATGACTTCCAGTTCAATAAGTGCAACTTTATCAATAGCCCTTTAACGAAGATTATCCAAAGTGGTTGGTATAGTTTGATATACTAGGATTTTCAGATAAAACCAGAAAAAAGTAGTCTAGTGGCGATAAATCAGGGGACAGAGAACGAGCGAGAGACCCAATCTTACATCTTCTGCCGATCCATTATTTAGGAAATACAGTGTTAAGAATTTGCCTTATATTTACACCGTTGTGCCGTCCTGCACATATTGCTGAAACATTTGTGGGCAAAATTCTCTTCTGCAGTATATCATCGCTAGAACAACTTGATTTCGAAGTATCTCCTCACACAGTTCAGAAGTAAAATTATTATTAATATATAGGGGACCAATTATTGTATATTTAGGACTGCCGCCCAAATATTTAACTTTTCAGGATGTAGAGTGAGTTTGAAAAGACCAATCAGATTGCTGTCAAATCACAACCGGCTATTATGTCCGTTAATGTAACCGGTTAGATGGAACGTGCGTTTATCAGAAAACAGAATACTGGCAAGAAAAGTAGGTTCATCATTGATTTGCTTCAGTATATCTTCACAAAATTCTACATGGCAATCAAAGATATCTTTATTCAGCTGATGTATCAGATGAATTCTTATGAGTGAACTTCGGTTTCTTCGGAGGTGAGGTGGCTCTGTGGTAGAGCATTCACCTCCGGTGCCTGGGGTCCTTGGTTCGATCCCAGCTCTCGCCGTGTGGACTTTGTGGTGGACAAACACAGTGCTCGTGGGTTTTCTTGGGGATCTCCGTATCCTCCCACATTTGAGTTCCACCATTTAACTCATATGTCATCATCACCGTCTCCTTTAGCCTTACCGGCATAAACGTGGGACTTAAAACTTAAAGATTTCATTTCATTTCATTTATTTCATTTTCTTTAACATTCTTTCCGCAGACATGTCACTAATACCAAGTTGTTCAGCAGCTTTATGAATGCTAATTTGAGTATTTTCTACAAATTACTGCAACACTAATCAGTTTGTCGCCGATTTCTGTCTTCCAGCAATGTTACAGTCCTTTACAGTTACCGTTTCCTCAACGCGTCTTACGATGCACTCGGCAATATATCTCGAAATGGGATTGTGTGGAACGTGATTTTTTCGTTAAAAATTACCCTTATTTCAGCACATGACCTTTGGTGATTTCCCCATCCTCTTATCAAAGATAGTGTTAGAACTTTACTTTGGGAGCTCTAATACAAACCAGTTGGAATACAGTTTGAACGTTCAGAGGTTCTCTGTAATAATGCCTACTGCTACCAATATTTAATGTCTTCTGTTACTGGACCGTATTTTACGATCAACCATAAATATTTACAGAACATGACATTAGGGTGACACATTTGTCTCTTCTGGTAAAATGTTATTTGTTCCACTAAATTTATAAGAGCACATTTGCTCTCTTAGATCTACCGATCAACGTTACATGTCTATATTTACTTTCACTTCTCAGATGAATTACAATCAGTTTAAATCAAATCGTAATTATGGACATGTACATACCCATAACAACAAAATGATGATGTCCTTTTAAACTTTAATAGATCCACTGATCAACCTTACGTGTTCTCTTTAACTTTTACCTCTCAGGTAAAATCACATGGTGTATATTTAAATCAAATGTCATTAAACATATCTACATAAACATAAAAAAATGAATAACTTAATTCTTTTCTTGATACTATGTCCGAATATGTCCCAACAAAGAGCTAGAGTTAACGTTTTGTCACTGGTGCTGTTGAAAAAAAAAAAAAAAAAAACAGGTGAATAAAATTTAACGCTGTTTGCGAACGGTCGCATTAGCGAAGTCACCTCCACTTCTATTCCTCAAGTGGTTCCTCCCCTACTTCTACCTCAAAGATCGCTGACATGTTGCAATTGTAGTAGCTTCCAGTACAGATTGAGGAAAGAGTTTCGTTTGTGTCTGCTTTCTTGAAACGCGCGAGCATTTCCGTGATAAAAGTACCAACTATATATTTTTATGGAGTTTGAAATTTTCCAACGCGCGATTGTTAATGTGATAAGTTTTGGTTTTCTAAGCAGTGTCTCGCATCTTGAATACAAGTGAGATACAACAGTTGTTTGACAATATTGATGACGAGTCTGATGTTGATTTACGAGAATTAGTGGTTGCTGAAAGTGATGCAGATTTAAGTAATGAAGAAGTGAATGATGACGATCTTGATCATGATAGTGTTAGCGAAGCAGATGAGGACAGTATAGTTGCAGACTCAGATGCAAACGATATGGATGTGAGCTAGAGTTACAGTGAAAATAGTGAAGACTGCTTCATTGAGAAAGACAAAAAGTGGAATAAGAAGGAAGTGGCAGCATCGGCAAACAAAAAGCGTAAAGACATTGTGAAAAAGATGCCAAAGCCAAAGCTTACTACAAAGGGCAAGACTGAAGAAATTGATATATATATAATTTATTGATATAGCCATGATTGATGAAATTGTAAAATGTACTAACAAGTATTTGGTCAAATTACGAACACGTGAACACGTTTCGACAGAGAACACGACTGTAAAACAACATCAAGAGCAGAAATAATGACTTTATTTGGACGGTTATTTGATTGCCACAAAGAAGGGAGCACATGCTGATGTAAGATCACTGTGGGCAGGTAACGGAACAGGAATTCCAATCATAAGAAGAGCAATGAGTTTCACGCGCTTTTTACTACTTCTCATTGCTGGTTTGAATAAACCAAGCAAAGAACCAAAAAAGAGAATGATATTCATGAAGAATCTTGGGATGAATCTGTTGATATCTAGAGGCAGATAGATACCGTTCTGATGTGAAGGAAGTCCAGGACAGCTGCTAGTGTGAGCAAAGAAGAACTGAAGTTGTTTCCAATGTGGTCGCGCAAGGAATGCTGCAACGAGCATGAGATGTTACAAATACCAGAAGTTTACATGCAAAGAGCATAGCAAAAAGTTGTAAGTTGAATGCTATACTGGTGGAAATGAATAAGTACACCATTATATCAAACAGATCGAAAACATTTTACAGACACAATCTTACAATCTTACAATAATCTTACACAATGTATTGCATATTGAGACCGTAGCGTCAGTTATTTTTAAAACTTAATTCGCTTTCGCGATAGATATAATGTTCACTACGCTCATTTATCACACAGAATTAAAGCACATTTTATAAAATTTTATGTAATTTATATATATTGTACATATTCGTGTATTACTTCAGATAAGTGTTAGAAAATATATTCTTCATAACTCAAAATGTCAATGATGGAAACAAAGCAAACGCGCGAGTACTTATGTTATTAAATATGGCGCGAGTGACAAAAGGTCAATCAACTTTCATAGTGTTTACAAGCTCGCAGAAAAAAATCTCAGTTCTTGAAGAATATTATTACAAACGTGTTCTAATTTCATTTGTTTGCAAGTCTTAGCACCAACACCACATAGCATGTCATGTTCTTGAACAAGCTTTTCATTTATCAACCTCAGGTGACGTAAAACGATATTATCAGGGCGTAAAATTTCAAAATCAGTCCCACTCGTAAATCCAAACATTATAGTCGGCAGTATCTCTCATGCACAAATTATGAGAGCCCCCCCCCCCCCACGGCCTTTGGTTTGAAAAAGAAAGAGATTGTACATGACGGTACAAAATTTCAAAACCAGACAGTTAGATTCAGGATAATCAACTCTGAATTGGACAATTCATATACATGTTAAAAAATATCTTAAGACTACACGTTTGTGTAACGTTCCGTCTTTGTACTGAAGTACCATTTGTTTATTGCAGTGATAATGGTATCTCATGAAAATAACATTTTTTTAAAATTATTTTACTTATTTTGTTAATAGTATATTTATCACTGACATAGTGATGTGATTGGTTGACCTGTTGAACCTACTCTAGGCACTGGGCTGTACCCCAGCTGTTCTAGTTTCTAACAGCGGGGGAAACGATCTAGGGTTGACATACTAGGAGGCAAACCATTTCGATTGAGCGTGAGACAGGAGGGGCGAATTACTACGTTGCGAAGACTCTTCACTTTCCATGTCTGTTGTGAAGACTTTACATTCAGTGTTTTCTCTCACTCATAACAATTATTTTTGTGCGAAACAGAAACTGCGCAGCCCTGTGAGTTTAGGCAGAAAGCATTCCTACTAAACACTGGTCCCCGGCTCTAAATTTCTAGTCGCCTATGGCGACCTGGCAACCGGAAATTTTGTGCCCTGATATTATTATTATTATTATTATTATTATTATTATTATTATTATTATTATTATTATTATTATTATTATTATTATTATTATTGCGATTTATATTTTTCTAGGAGGTCAACAACAATACTTTAAATAAAAGTTGGTTATTTTAGGTCGTAGTATCCGAATCTGCATTAGTGTAGAGGTTTTCTATTTGGAATTTTGGTGAGATGAAGGCAACGCTGGGGGCACTTGTTCACAGAATTTTATATGACCTTGATATATGTATATTGTTGCGTTACTATATTTATCACATTTTTGTCATTTCGGAAGTATTTGAGGAAGTTAGGGGACGTATGTACGATGATATTCATTTTTGATTACAGCGATAAAGTGGATACTTTCAAATATTTAGGATCAATATTAACAGACGAAAATCATATTCACGAAGAAAGCAAATGTCGACTAAAAGCAGGGAATTCGTGTTACTATTCGGTTCAAAATCTCTTGTCGTCGCGAATTCTGTCGAGGAATTTGAAGCTTAAAATATATAAAACGATAATCATGCCTGTTGTTCTGTATGGTTGTGAAACATGGTCGCTTACTCTGAGGGAAGAACATAGACTGAAAGTATTTGAGAACAGGATCCTAAGAAGAATATTCGGACCCAAGAGGAACGAGAATGGGGAATGGCGGAAGCTTCATAACGAGGAACTACATAGTTTATACGGTTTACCCAACATTGTTAGGGTCGTCAAGTCTAGGAGGCTTAGGTGGGCAGGTCATGTAGCTAGAATGGAAGAAAGTAGAAACGCTTTCAAAATCTTGACTGGTAGACCCATAGGAAAACGACCTAGGCGCAGATGGGAGGACAATATTAAGAGGATCTCGCAGAGATAGGAATACAAAGTAGAAACTGAATGCAATTAGCTAAGGATAGAAGTCAGTGGAGAGCTTTTGTGAACGCGGCACTGAATCTCCGGGTTCCATAGGCCATAGAGTTAGTTAGAGTTAGCGAAATCTATTAGAATAGAGAAGAAGTGTTTCAAGTAAAAATTGCTTATATTTTATCGCAGAATCAGAATTTACAATAAAAATACCGACTTTCCATTTAAAATTTTCAAGTTGGCCCCTGGAGCCCTATAAAGGGACCCCTGTGCATTTGTTGTTCACAGAATTTTATAGGCTCCTGATATGTGTACAATCTTAAGTAATAAGATTTGCCACATTTTTTTTGTTATTTGGGAAATATTTGACGTCGCAATGTTAGGGGATGTTGTTATGATGATATTATTTTTTTTGCGATTACAACACCATCTATTAGAATAACAAAAATAGATGGTAGTAAAAGTTGCTTAGTTCTTATTGAAGAATCACAATCTGCAATAAAAATAGGGGTAACCATTTAAAATTTAAAAAGAGAAATGAAATTCTAGTTTTACCTCCCACGATTATGCCAACTAGACTAAAGGAGACGGTGATGATGAGAAATTAATAAAATGGTGGAATTAAGAAAGTGGGATGAAACGGGAGAGCCCCGAGTAAACTTACGCACACTGTGTTTGTCCACCACAAAGTTCAGTTGGTGGGAGCGGAGTTTGAACCCGGGATCCCATGCACCAAAGGTGAACGAAGTGCCACTGAGCCACCGATATGTATCTATATCCGTATCTATCTATCTATCTATCTATCTATCTATCTATCTATCTATCTATCTATCTATCTATCTATCTATCTATATAAATTATGGACGGATTTAATTCGCTTATAATTTACATAAAAATGCTTATATTGAAATCAAATAAAGTGCAAACGGTAGCGGAAAGATTAAATTTTTACCTGTAATCTGCACCAGCTGAGTTCATTCACCGCCACAGCTCCAACTGGGCGCCATTTACGTCCACACATTCTCGTAGGACCGTCTAGGAATCGACTTCTGTGGGCTGTTGATGATGCTTTCCCTTACCCTGCTCACTGTTGCAGGCGATGTTGGGGGCTTCCAACTTCGAGGACGGTCCAGGACGCTTCCTGTCTCCAAGAACTTAGCATGCCACTTTCGGATTGCACTCTCAGTCGGTACCGGCTTTTTGAACTCTTTGGTGAACTTTCGACACACCAGAATTGGCCTTGCCCTCCCTCTCCCTCTCTCAACGTGTTCAGAGTTGCTGCTTATCTAACAGTGTTGCCAACTAAAAATTTAATCCTTTTGCTACCGTTTGCACTTTATTTGATTTCATTATGAGCATTTTTATGAAAATTATAAGCAAATTAAATCCGTCCAGACTTTATGAAAACCCTGTATATATATATATATATATATATATATATATATATATATATATATATATATATATATATATATATATATATATATCCATTTAATCGGTGGTGCAGTTCTTAGGTATACAATAAAATTGTATCTCACCATTATCTTGTAAACTACATATGGACTTTTACAATCGTGCGTATCATTTTGTTCAGTTCAATAATACCTACCATTTGGTATATATCTTGTTTACTCTATTTACATTAACCACTAAATCCATTTTGTTTTGTTTGGTACCTTTGAAAGAATCGATCAGTTGTCTTAGCATGGTGGAGATTCTGGGAACTACTTAACTAATAGAAGAAACGTTTGATAAGTACGCGACTTTTCACGAGATGGCAGTCCGATTGCTAATTCACTGTGTAATGGAAGTTAATAATCTTTTCTACTCCTATTACCTGGTAACTTTGCGTGATTCTTTCAATTTGCTCCTATTTGTTACCTTGTCAGTGTTTTAGTATGGATAACTAAACAATAAATTTACTTGTTCATTAATGAGCGGTACTGGTACTCTAATGGTAATTTTTCATCTTTGTATGTGTTTATTAGATATATCGCAAAAATTCTAAAGTTACTGCTTTCATCTGTAGTATTACATAATCACAGATTCTGTTAGATACATTTTTATTAAATATTCATTCACAACGAAAAGTATAAGAATTGACTAACATTGTAGTCAGAAATGGAAAGGCCGTTTTAATAATGTGAAGAATTCAGACAGATGTTTCTACACAGTTTTTGTTTTGCCATTACCACATTTTACATACTATTACACACACACACACACACACACACAGACACAAACACAAACACACACACACACACACACACACACACATATATATATATATATATATATATATATATATATATATATATATATATATATATATATATATATATACAGGGTGGGCACGTAAAACCGGCCCGTAAAGTGAACACATAAAATGAAATGTAATATAGTTATTGAATATGATTAACTACAACACATAAATGAAATGTAATATATTGAATATGACTACTCACCTTCACAGCAGCCTTCACAGCAGGCGCTGAAAGTGTCCTCTGCCCACTTCAACACACATGTGAGCACGATTGAGGAGATTCATATATACCGTTGTCAGTTCTTGTGTTGTAATGATATTGGTGACATCCTGGATCCTGGTCTTGAGTTCTTCAATTGTGTGTGGATTTGTTTCGTATACTCTTCCCTTTAACAGTCCCTATAAGTAAAAGTCACACGTGTACAAGTTTGGTGACCGAGGAGACCACAAGCCTTTGCCGATTGTCCTCTCTGGTAAACACCTCATGCACAAGGGACAATGATGCAGCTGATGTGTGGCATGTTGCACCGTCTTGCTAAAAGGAACATAACTGACGCTCCTCTTCGGTCAAGTGTGTATAAAACTCCTCCAGGATTCCCATATACACGTCACTGTTCACTGTCGACCCAATAACGCGTGTGACGGAAATGGCACACCAAACAACAATCTTCGCATCATGCAAGGGTACCTGGTGGATTGCGTGTGGATTTTTAGTCGACCAATACAAGTTGTTTTGGGAATTTACGTACCCAGACAGGTGGAACCACGCCTCGTCACTCATGATGAGCATTAGTGGATCCAAGAAACCACTGGCAACATTGCTCAACAGCCATGAACAGAAATGCACCCTCTTCTGCAGGTCAGGCTCCTTCAGTTCTTGCACAACACTTATCCGGTTCGGTTTTAACGTCAGTCCCCTTAAAACACGTCTGCAACTTCTCTCACTCGCATGAACCTGTTGACTCAATCTCCTGGTTGACTTTCGAGGACTTCTTGTCATTCTTGTGTTGCCAAAAGGAGTCCCCAGGTGTATGGTGGGGCATGTGCGGTTCAGTGCTAAAGACGATCCTCGGTCCCGCGAGTTGATGGCGGATAACGACGTGTATGTTGGTTTTATTGGTGTTATCCGTTTCATCTCATACATATTCTTATCCCACCACAATTATTTCATTAACATTCACTTTCATTAACTCATGAATGTATGTTTATTTTTATCGTTCTTTACATATGTGAGATTATATTGACACTAATATCGAATTTCGGGAACATTTTATCCCTCTACAGTAAAGTAATTTACAGGAATAATATATTGTTTATAACATTATTTCACTACTACACTAATAATAATACAAATAGTATTGAAAATAAGTGAGAAGAACATAGACTTCATAGAAATCGATAAGATTTGTAAAACAGTTTAAACTATGGCATGGTGTATTTAAAACTTGGACGCTAACGTGTCTATTATAATGAAACATAAGGTTCGTATAAAATACGAACAGTTTGTTAATTGTTATATTGAGCTATTTATTGACTTATTGCAATAACAAATGAGTCAATTGATCTTTTCGCAAAAAACGACATTGTGAAGATAATTGTTCGTGTTAATACTGACGATGGCTTTATATCTCTTACTTTATGCGTTACTTTATATAACTTATTTCTTCTGCTATTGGTTTATACACTCCTGGAACTTGAATGTGGTTCATCATATGAGGAATAATTAAATATTGTACTATTTCTTAACAAGCTTAGTTCAAGAATCGATGCCGCGATTCTAATTCTTCGTTGGCGTCAATCACGGCAGAGATTCGTGCGCTAAGCGCTACATCCTTAATATGTAACATTAGAATCTTAGTTAGAATGTTGCATGTACAAAATATCGCTTTTAGTACATCGATATTTTTAAACAAATGTAAAATGAATCAATAGGTCACGTCCTATTTTGGCAGCTATTTTGCAGCTACTTTTTCATCCACTCGGTCAATACTAGTTTTAGTAATATTGTACTATTGAATAAATTCAGACCTTTTCATTGATCTTGCACAATCGTCATATTGATCGTGATGCGTAATGCTCATTAAAATTACTTCCTTCTTTTCCTTAGGCACGTAGCTGACGAGCTTTGCATTGCCATTGAAGCAACATTTGCTTGATGAACACCTCAGGTTATCATGTGCTGATAGAATCTCACATCTATGTTTTAAAATTGTTCCAACAATCAGTAGCGTATCTAGAAGGTAAAAACCGGGGGCAGGCAGCCAGAACCGAGATTATGGTAAGTATATGATGTCTTTACTATAAATTTTCAAAACTATATAAATAATATCTTAAATTTTTTTGTTACCCCAAAAAAACTGGGGGATCTAGGCCTCTGTGGCTTCGGGCTAGATCCATCCTGTCAACAATTGTGGTGCCATATAAATTTTACAGTGTCAAAATTAGCGGAGAGATGGTTAATAGTATGTTTTATGCAAAGTTCAGGATTGTACGAACTAACTTTTTTTTAATAACATTTGATGCCAAATTACCTTCAGGAGGTTCATTTAGCTGTCGCCCGAGACATGTATATCTGCATCGTTAGTAAAAATTGTATTACTATTGTAGAACTAAATTGTATTACTATTGTATATTTATGTCGCTCTTCGCAGGTTTGCTGGGCATTTATTGATTAATGCTACAGTTTCCTCCGAACATGTATATGTTGGCTGTCTATTGTTAGGTAAGGTCCAGGGAAGTAAATGTCACAGCAGTTTCTTATAAATAAAGATCAAATATAGCTAAAGGCATTTAATATATCAGTATGAAGCTTTGCCTACACCGTTGGCTTATCACCGAAACTAAGTATCTTTTTCTGGTATTTCCAAATCGGTTGGCTGAAAAGGCTGCAGAATAACGAGCATCAGCAAACTTGTTCCAAGGAAATTTCACTTAGAGCACATTCCAGTTACGTTTCATTCCTGCTAACAATAGAAACCAAACAAAAGCGAAAAGTGCTTGTTTGAAATTTGGTTCCAAGTTTTCAATCTCTCTTGCGTAGCCTTTATTCCGTGAAGATCTGTCCACAACACTATTTCATCAACTATGTCTAGGGCAATGAACGTATTGAATGCACATTTTGGTGATCTTGTTGTAATACCTTGTTTTTAGATCTTTCAGCATTTTATACTTCCAAATTATGCTACGCATAAGTGTCAGAAGTCTTACAGAATGACTTCGTCCGCCTGTCTGCTGACAGGTATAGGCAAAAAAATATTAAGTGATGCCGAAATTCCTATTCTTTCTTGCAATAGACTCAACGTCATATGACTATGTTTTACTTCTTCCGTTAGAATATGCTTTATCTCTAACCCTTTGGGGATCTTTTCCGAATCCCGGCTTTTTGGGCTAATTTTTAGACTTTCAGTCAAGCAGCTACTGCATCGTCACTATTTATCCTAGGATCATGGTTCATAACTCATTCTCTTTAGAATAGAGCTGGCTTTCAAGTGGTACCACTTGCGTGCTCATACCATATACTAGAAGCGGGAAAAATAATGTCAAAGTGAAAATTTCAAAGGGAATTTTTTTTCTCGAAATTTACCCCCCCTGGACCCCCCTGTGTGAACGTAGCCATCCAAAAAAATCTGATAAATAGTACTTGGTATACTGAATGTGTGCCAACTTTCAAGTTTCTATCTTGAATTGTAAGAGCGGGAGAAATTTTATCAAGAATTCCCACAATGTCCCAAATTACCACAAAACACTATGATCTCAGGGAAAAAATCCTGAGACATCCCTAATTACCCTAGGGCCATGTGTCTCTTATTCTCTTCTGAATAGAACTGCCTTTCAGGCGGTACCATTCACATGTCTCCATCATGTATCTAAGGCGGAAAATTCCAAAAGAGGGATTTTTTGGTCTAAATTTCCTTTTTTTCAACTTTTAGCCCCTCTAGACCCCCCTGATTTTTTGGACCCCCCTGTTTTAACGCAGAAATCTAAAAAAACTGTTAAATACTACTCGGTGGACTGAATGTGTGTGCACAATTTCAATCTTCTAGGTGCAAAAATAAGCCCTCCAGAAAAAAATTCAGAAAATATCCCATGTTACCCTATACAGAAGTATATTTTGAAAAAAAAAAATCACTGGGACGTCCCTAATTACCCTACAATAATACTTCGACCGTCATTCTCCTCAGAATGGAACTGCCTTTCAGACAGTATGACTCACGTGTCTCCATCATGTATGTGAGTCGGGAAAATCGTGAAAAACGGAATTTTTTGGGTCTAAAAATCCCTTTTTTCGACTTTTTCTTCCTCTGGACCCCCCTGGTTTAATGCAGAGACCTGAAAAAATCTGATAAATACTACTAGATGGGCTGTATGTTTGTGCACAATTTCAATCTTCGAGGTGCAAAAGTAAGCCCGCCAAAAAAAATATACCGACCATGTCCCATTTTTCCCTATATAGAAGTATATTTTTCAAAAAAATCCCTGAGACGTCCCTAATTACTCTAAGATAATGATTCGACCGTCATTCTCTTCAGAATGGAACTGCCTTTTAGACGGTACGACTCAAGTGTCCCTCTCATGTATGTGAGGCGGGAAAATCCTGAAAAACGGGATTTTGGGGGTAAAAATATCCCTATTTCACCCCTTTGCCCCTCTCGTTCCCCCGTGTTTCAACTCACAAATCTGAAAAAAATCTGGTAAATACTACTCGGTGGACTGAATGTGCAAAATTTCATTCTTCTACGTCGAAAAATAAGCCCGCCAAAAAATATTGAACATAGGCTTAGTAAATGAGAAAATAAATTTTTACTTATGACGTCATCACCTCCTATGTCTGGACGCAGGAAGGTCTGAAACCGTACGTAATGTTTTCTACAATGCCTCTGGACTTAAGAAACAAAAAAAACTCAAAACGAAAAGCTCAAATAGAAGAGAAATAACGCAATGTACCATGAAAAACGCGTATGGTACAAAATGTACCATAAGATCCCCAAAGGGCTAATCAAACAAGTAGTGGTTCAAATCCACCATGTTCAGTTTTAGGTTTATCGCCATACAATGAGAACGGCAACAGATAGCAATAAGCAGTTTTTCGCAACCTATTGAAGGTCTCAAGAAAGTACATCATGCTTATCCAAAACACTCTACTAAACCCGGACGGCATTCAAATTTACTATTATTTTAAGCGACAACGTTTATCACCATAGAACAATAATGATAACTTAGCGAGAAACCGTTTTTGACAAACTATTCAGTGTTTCAAGATCATAGAATACCTGTCTACAACGCTCTAGCACAACTGGAAATAATTGAAAATTTACTGTTACTTATGGTTTCAATACTTATTTCCTTGAGGCGGAAAAGGTAATAGCTATAAAGATTTGTCTTGCAGTGTATTAAGCGTCCCAAGAGTAAGTTTCATCTTCCCATTTATCTTCTATCCAAATCGTGTTTATATTATACATCTCCTGTTACAACGTTTAACGCCATAGAACATAAATGGTAACATATAGAAAGAACCTTTTTGCAAACGATTCAGCATCTCAAGACAAAGTACGATAACTATTCCGAACACTCTACCAGGATCGAAGTGTTCACATTTACTACTACTTCCAGTTTAAGTACTGATTTTTATAGCACGAACATTGCAAAAGTTATGGAAAAGCGGCATTTTACAATCGATTAAATATCCTAAGAGTAGGTTCCGCCTTTTTCATTAACCCTCTACTCAGACTAGAAATGGTTAGAATTATCAACGTCTGGTTTCAAAATTTATTATCATAACATTAGTATCCACGATAACCTGTTAGAATTGGGAGTGATTCAAATTTACTATTACTTCCGATTTTAATACCAGTTTTAACGTTTCTCATCATAGAATTGAAACGGTAAAAAAAAAAAAAAAAAAAAAAAAATAGCTGCAGCTGCTTTTGAATATGATTCAGTATCTCAAGACAGTATTTTATGACAATGCGCAACACTCTACTGTTTACAATTTGTTCAAATTAATATAATTTCTGGTTTCAGTATTTATTTAAATAAACCCCCCCCCCCAAAAAAAAATGCTACGAAGATGAAATTTTCTTCAATCAATTTAACGTCCTAAGAATAGGTTTCGTCTACTCCCTCAGTTATGTATTTAAACCAAAGTGAATGAAATACACAATTTTTATTTTAAATTTGTCACCATAGAATAAAAAAAAACGGTAAGGGAAAACAGGTAACTGCTTATTCATATGTATTCAGTGTCCGAGAAACAAGTTCTAACGTTGATATTACTTCTATATTGCAACTAGTACTTATAGATGCACTATTTCAAGTTTGAGTATTGAATTCACATACTTTAGAAGATATATTCCAAAAGTATATTCCAAATATTTTGGAATATTTCCAGAAAGAAGATACGAAAAGCCTCGCATTACACACATTTAGTTCCATTTAAACAATCACTTGGCATAATTCATAATCAAACATTAACATCTTCAATGCTACAATAATCCGAAATAATTCACTTGTTATTTTTAATATTATCCTTTTAGTCAGTAAAGCTGATTTCTTCGAAACATACTTGTAATTCGAAAAACAAACTCACCTTGATTATGTTACACCAAGGAGATTGTAATATGTGCACTCATATACGCTTTGATAGAAGACCACTTGCTAATGTTGAAAAATGTAACTTCTCGCGGTAATAGCACTATGAAATATTATATTTTTAATGAATAATGAACCGCAATTCACTTCAAATCCAAGAATAACTTCTTTTCTATATATTCCAAATGCAATACTATTTTTCTTTTTAAGTTTGCCCATCTAACTTTTGCGAACGATTTAAACACCTTCCCAACTTCTGGAAAGAAACACTCCACTTTGTTTATTTCAGTCTGAATGACCTTAATGTCACCCAGAGGGATAGAACCAGAACAAGTAGTTCCCAATATTGACAGATATGACACTTTAAAAATCGCCTATCTGATTGCACAACCGTCTCAATAGAGATGAGAAAGAAAAAAAAATAAAACGTCAATACGGTACAATAGAAAGGGATTACATTTTTTCCATAATACAAATGATGTATTACTAAACTATAGGCAATAATAATGTCACACTATGCCATTAAAATCTGTGTTCATTTCAATGAGAAATATTTATTAAAACATGGTGATGTAACATTACCAACTTAAAAGTGAAACACACTCACACAGTAATACCTGCCTAAACAAGATCCATTAACTTTGTGACTTTCCCTGTCCTTTTCAGGCTTTGAACGCTCAATTCCATAATCAATATGTTTTCATTGTGGATCTTTCTATACACTGTCCATGCAACACGTTTCTTCATCAAAAGATGGCTGAATATAAACGAACACATAAACATTACTTTTAAATATATATATATATATATATATATATATATATATATATATATATATATATATATATATATATATATATATATATATATATATCAACGTTTTAAAAGGAGGATCACTTAGTCGGCATTCGTATTGCACGTTAGAATGACAAATTGTGAAGGATTAATTTCCAAATTATACTAGTCAACAAAGTTTTTGCCCCATGAAACAAGAATGCTGATCTTTAAGGAACTTTGGCCGTTGAATTCGAATCTGCAATCCGTTTTTCACTATCACGCACAGTTTCCCCGTGACAGAGGGATTTTCGGGAAATTTCTCCCAAAATCTCCCTTTTTCTTCATTTTTGTACCTCTAGCTAAGGTACCCTTACGCATATAAACATACAAATTATATTCTAGGTTAGCTTGATTTATACTTAGTAAACCCTGTAAGTTTCATCTTAGTCGCATCATTCTTCATTGAGAAATAAATATATTTCTATAAATATATGCTATGTGTACTGTTCATTTTACCATATACAATAGGTGCAGAAAAATCACATGTAACTTCCACGGGAATTACAACATAAGCAAGGTTTATATTTCATTGGATTTGTAATGAAACATACTTGACAATGATGTATACACCATGTCCGCCATTTTTATAAGAGGGAAATTCAAGGGTTTTTTTCGGGAAATTCCCCAAAAAAGATTTTTTGTCTCATGTCATAATAACTCACAATGGATCAAATGCACAACTGCTTTACAAAGTATGAAAATAAAACATTTGTACTTACAATTAATTCTTCCTTTTGTAGTGCCAGTCACTTTCTGTAACTAAAAACCAGCAGTAGTCGCCCATCATATGATAATCCCATTTACCTTGATAACGTTGGTCCATTTTTTGAATGTCCTGATGGAATCGTTCCCTTCGTTTGCCACTCACAGTTCCTAAATTCTCGGGGAGAAATTCCAAGTGGGAATGAAGAAAGTGAATTTTCAAGGACATTCTACATCCTAACATTTGATAGCTATCCAAAAGCTCTTGAACTAATTGACGCTAATTTTCTGCCTTATGATTTCCCCAAAATCCATACACCACTTTATTGAAAGCTCTCCAGGCGGAGAGTTCATCATTAATTAACTTTGTCTCAAAGATGTTATTCTTTAATAGTTTCCGAATTTGGGGCCCGACGAATATCCCCTCTTTTACTTTCGCGTCACTAAGTTTTGGAAACTGACTTCTAAGGTACGTAAAACCTTCTCCATTCTTGTCCATGGACTTAACAGAGTTTTTATTAAGCCTAATTTTATATGTAAAGGCGGCAGCAGAATTTTTTCTGAATTAACTAAGGGAGAATACTTAACATTGTGTTTCCCGGGCATATATGTTTCTTTTGGGGACCATTATTTTTGAATGTAGTGTGATTCAGTTGTCCTACTGTCCCACAAGCAAAGAAAACAACAGTATTTTGTAAATCCTCTCTGAAGACCTAGTAATATAGCAATGACCTTTAAATCACCATAAATTTGCCAACAGTACTTGTTATAATGTATCACAGCTAACAACACAGACAAACTTTCATAAGTTTCCATCCCTACGGAATATGCCATTGGAATTGATGGTTTAGTGTTCCCATTATGTAGCAAAACAGCCTTAAGGCTTGTTTTAGAGGAGCCGATAAACAACCTCCATTCTTCAGGGATGTGTTGGAAATCTAGTGCATCCATTAAACCATCTATATTTGTACATGCACAGAGGGAACTTTGCATTATATAGTAACTTGAAAATTGTACATGTCGGTTTCTGAAAATTGAAATTGTGGTGGTAGGAGCCAGTAAATTCCATTCTTGAAGTCTCGATCGGAGCAAATCAGCTTGTTACTTACTAGGATTTAGATCTCTCACGAAGTCATTCAGTCTGGACTGGTTAACAAAATGAGGTGTGTTTTTGGTTGGGCTATAGTTTGGATCAAAGGAAGTTGATGGTTCGGGCAACTCATCTACTTGCTCTTCTGCTGGAGAAGATTCTTCTGACTGTGCGTATGGATCAGGAATTCGGAGTTCAGGTCCATGTGGTTTGACAGTATCAGGGTTCGATTCTCGTTGGTTCCCGTTTGGGAGAAGCCGTTTATAACAGTAGTTTGGTCCCTGTGAAGGGCGTAGCCATATTTGACAGTATCAGGGTTCGAGTCCTGGTACGTTCCCGTGAGAGAAAACCATATACCACAGTCCTGGGTTCGATCCAGGTACGTCTCACTCCCTATCGGGATAAACCCTTTTGTTACTGTACGTGGTTCGTGTCCTACGGTCCCAAAGTGGGCTTACGCTTTTGCTATGGTCTGAGGTTCGACTCTCCACCGTTCGAATGTCTTCTTTAGCATTTATCAGTGGGTTAGATAGACCATTAAAACTGACCATATAGCCGCTGGACAACAGGTCAGAACGTTTCGGGAAACCGGCACAAAATCAACTTCAATTGTATTCTTTAGCGCTAATGCAATTTATTAATGTACGAATTACTACGTTGCATAGGCGCTAATCACTCGTGCTGTAAAGAAAAATGAATTAAGTTCTTCCTTAAAATTAACACATGTAAATTTAAATAGTAATTATTATTTTGAAAGGATACTCAACTTTTGGATTTTTGGTTTTAATTCACAACACTAAAACTTTACGAACAAATATTACATAACCAGTGGCACTTCGCTTTTAATAACCAATAATTTAGACCCATTTAATACGAAAGACGCGGAAGTCGCGGTTGACACGAATTATTCGTTATATTTCGTCACATGGTTGGTTATTACTTTCACTAGCACTGTTCACTTGCTTTGACACTAGAAGGTGGATTGCATTGGATATTCTGGGGTGATGTCCTGTAGGTTGCGGGTTGCTCTCCTCTCATCTTCCTTTGATGAACTAGTATTTTGCTGCTGGTTTACTCCATGTCGCCATAATGACTTTTGCTTTTACTTGTAGACAAATGCTTTAAAATTATGGTTACCTTCATTATCACGGCATTGGTTTTAGAGTTATGTTTCACACTGACGAGAGTTAAATGTTATTTCAACTTGTGTTTTCATTTCAGTCGTGCGCACTAAATTCAACGTGGTTGCTTCCCCGTGAGTGTAAGTCAGACTAAAGCACCTTTTCTTTCCGTCTCATCGTGTTGCTAGGCAAAAGAATCGGTTTGCTACGCAGTTTGGTGATGTCAAGAGCTAAAAATAGCTATGACAGCCCATAGACAGGAATGTTTTGAGACGACGTTTGTCCATTGTGCTGGATTTTAGCTCCTTATATGGGAAGGAGAGGGGAATTCTGCGATCTCCGTGGCAATTGAGACGCACATGTATATATGCACATTCGTTTGTTGGCTGAGAGAAAAATTCTTGGAAGCACTGTTATGCGAGGTTCATTTAAAAAGTTAAAATTTTCTTCTTAAAAATTAACTGAGCTGAACCGTATAGTTACATTGGCGCTCGGCAGGACATTTGTTTTGAGGGAGAGAGGAAATCAAATAGAACCCTGCGACACTGATCACTTCACTATTGTCACCAAATTTCATCCATTGGTCTTCAAAGGGTTAACATCACTTAACTCTTCTCGTGACGATATAACGAAAAATTTTCAAAGTCCTTTCGGAAATACGGTAACGAACACGTGGGCCATACGAAATGAATTTCGGATTACGGTTGGGCCATAATTTCAATAAAGTTTATTAATGTTTTTCATTTTATTATTATGTTGTCGTTAAAATATGTAAGTGCCACAATTTTCAACACAACCAAACATGAACAAAATTATTGTTATTTTCTTTCAAAATATCACATTTAATAATTGAACAACTATTTACTGGCATTGTTTACCATTAAACACAAAAATATTACAAGTATATTAAGTAATAATTGTAACCTAAAATACTTATTAATGTAGTGCCTTGTACTTTTAATTGTAACATGAATTAAATTTCTTACTGTTATTGCAAACATTCATTTTCAATATTTACTTTCATTGAAAACCACTTCTAATATTCTTGAAAACTAACACAATGACTGTATATCTGTTTTCATTTATTATTATTAATAGTAGTATTATTTCAATTATCATTGCTACTATAAACCAAATATATAATACACAAATTAAATTCAAGTATCAGCACACATAAATATTTTCGAAATATTGTTTACGGTATGAAAATTATGACTTAAATCTACAATAACACTCAATATCATGATATTTACAATTATTACATTCTGATTAGAAATTAACCAAGAATGGACTGAACAGTGGATGGTTTGTCAAACCATTACACTTTTCAAAGTGTCTGCCCTCCGAAATTTCGAAGATACCTACCCACATTAAATTATCATTTATTTCCATCCCCGAAGCAAAGTGAAAAGATAGGATGTTTGGGTAAAATTTAAAAATAATATAGAGGGGACTAATAAGAAAATTGCCTACTCCGGGCATTACATAATATGAATAACCCAAAATATTGGAGGAACCTTTGCTTCCATGTTTTCAAGTTAAGACTTGAAATGTTTTCGTATTCGACGAAAAGATTAATACAAAGTGAATGCAACAATAGTTGCTAATAATTATCACATACACAACTTACTTGGTACTCCTTTATAATAAGATGTCTCATTATATATTCGTTTCATCCGAACGACGCGTCATGAAGGTGGGTATAGGTAACTAACATAACTTACCACACCAAACTTCAAGTATCCTCAGCTGATTAGTAATCCCAGAGGCATACTGATTAGATAAAACAAATAAATTGACGTAACACATCGTAAGTATTCATTACTATTAATTGACGCATAGTTGTTATTTAGAAATTGAGAAATTTCACTAATTAGTTTCGAATATGGTCATTTAGATTTATTACCGAATGGTTTCTCACCAAAATATTTAAATTTGTGATTCAAAACATTTTTAATTTTGTAAATTGCAACACTGTGATGGAATATTCACTAGAGATTTTCCACATCTTCACTACGCAAATTTATTTCTTTTCACTATATTTGAAAATTTTCACTGCGCAAATTCACTCTTGCACTTCGAAAAGAAACACTATATTTTCTATGATTCAAAAAATGAAATTTCATCGTGAATGCGTGAACGAAAAATATGCTATTACAAGTAATTTCATATTACGTATATCAAAGATTTTTTTTTTTTTGAAATATCAAAACCATTGCAAGTGTCGGTTTCATACAGTACAAGCAATCCGGCTTAACGAAGTTTTTTGTTTTTATCCTACACCTACTCGAGGCTTTTTCAACACAAAAACAATTTTCAAAGGTTTCATTTGCCAATAAACAAATAGCATGATTGGTTTCTCAACATGTATGACTGCTGCATAGCACAAGAAATTGGCTAATTTATCACTGCTTGAGTTGCAATTACTTTTCTTTTGTGATAATTTTCGCTGTGCACTAATTTTACTATATTTAGGTTGAACACTAGATTGCCTTTTTCTTTTCACTAGGTTTTTCCATTTACCTGTATGCTTAGCTTTTGTTATGACGTCACGATCAGCTGATAACACATCACTGACAACAGTTGGCGATCGACATTTAATTTTCCTATTACGTTCACTTTCAAATCGCTTGTGCGTAAAAGATTTACTCACCCGATTACCACATTCTTCCTGAAAAGGTTCGTGATATTTGTTTATAGGTGATGGGTGGACAGCACCTGACCTATTTACTACGTCATGGATCACTAAGTTACTAGTGTGATTCAATTTTAAACTACGGTCACTTGTCTGAGCATTGATGCGACTGTTATATTTATTTCTAGAAGAACATTTACGAACATACTTGGAAAATTTTGAAAAACAATACAGCATACGTTTAACTCTTTTTAGTTTCCGTCTGACTTTACATACTTTCTTTTTATTTTGCCGGTGCTTTTTGCCACATTGAACCCGTGAACTATATTTTCTTGCCCTTTGACAAACAACATTTCGTAATTTACTAAAATATTCTTGACAGGTTTTTAATTTCTTTTCCCACGTTACTGAGTTACGTTCATTACCATTAGGCCTACCTGGCATAAAGCCGTTTGTACTATCTTCTAAATACATAACTTGAGTGCAAGTAACGATACAAAAGATGACATAATTCATTTGTTCTATCTGTATATTCGTAACTTTCAACTCACAGCTTAAAGAACTACTCTTCACTTTACAAATCTTTACAACCCTAGCAGACGCAAAAAATAAACAAGTTTTGTGAAACGGAACGCATTCTAATTTACTGGTTAGCAAGGTGCCATAGAGGCAATTTTCCTCTAATAGATATACACTACAAGACTGCGTGAACGGGCCGCTTTTGCCTTCATTCTCAACGCAATTTATTACCACTTTAGTAAACCTTCCTGCAGTGACGCACGCATTGCCATGAATGTCTTTTGTCCCCTTACAAAACAAACAAATGCCAGCTGGAACAGCTGACCGCTCGCTCACACACGGAGCTACGCTAGACGTGATCAACTTGATGGTTGGTAGGGGTTGCAAAGAAGTAGCTGGGTTGAGCTTATTGTTCTTTTTTCTTCCTACAAAACTATTTGACAGAGACAAAACAAACTCTTTGGCTTGCCCTAACTCAATGTTAACGTGACTGACAACAGAAATGCTTTCATTTTTTACCTTTAATTCACTCTCAGATATTTCTTCAACCTGCTCAAATTCATTGTCAAGAAATTCAATATTAGCTTGATTTACTACAATAGGCGGTGACTGAGACCTAACACATGGCAAAATAGTACAAGTTTCAACACATTCATTTTTCACTCTTCGTGCGTATGCTTTCTGAGCTACGGGGGCAATGTCCCACAAAATACCTTCAAACTCACGTTCAACAAATTCTAAATTACTTTCAGCAAGTTCTGTTTTTAATAGTACTGTTTTGCTTTTACTATTCTCATGATCTTGAAAATTTTCTGACTCATTAATTTTTACAGAAGGATGCACAAAAGTTACAGTTTCGAGAGGATCAGAAACCTAACCCATTTCGGTGGTACAACTTTACAATTTATTTTCTGATTTCCACTGAAATCCTTATTACAATTAACATTGTGATGCTTTGAATATCTTTTGTATATTCTTTCAGCTAACCTTTCTTTAGCAGTACGTACAATGTCTGAATTTTCATAGTGAACTTTCAATTTACCTTTAATATCTGACAAGGAAATAAATTCTGATTCAAAAACACATTCATCTTTAACCTTTCGATAGAAATCAGATTTGCGTATTTCATGCATTTTATCAACAATTTTATCTTCAATTTCGGCCCTGTATTCTATGTTCCTTTTCAAAAGAGACTTTGCAATTTCCTGTTTAGCTCTTTTACGAATTTTACAAACTTCCTGTTCTACTTTTAAGGCATTTTCGACTTCTAACAATGTAAAAGGTTCTTTTCTATATCTGAACTGACTTTCTACTATCAAGTACTCGGTTTCTTTTCATATTTTTCGCATTTCATGCAAGACAGGAATTATTTCTCTATTTACGGACATGATAATTAATTTACTAATGCCAGAACAATAAAATTAAATAGTACTAATAAGGCACTACAATCTACTTAATCGAGAAAATACAATTAGCGTTGTTTTTATGCGGTTTTACCGAACGAACCTGTTCGGGCGCCATATTTGACAGTATCAGGGTTCGATTCTCGTTGGTTCCCGTTTGGGAGAAGCCGTTTATAACAGTAGTTTGGTCCCTGTGAAGGGCGTAGCCATATTTGACAGTATCAGGGTTCGAGTCCTGGTACGTTCCCGTGAGAGAAAACCATATACCACAGTCCTGGGTTCGATCCAGGTACGTCTCACTCCCTATCGGGATAAACCCTTTTGTTACTGTACGTGGTTCGTGTCCTACGGTCCCAAAGTGGGCTTACGCTTTTGCTATGGTCTGAGGTTCGACTCTCCACCGTTCGAATGTCTTCTTTAGCATTTATCAGTGGGTTAGATAGACCATTAAAACTGACCATATAGCCGCTGGACAACAGGTTCAGAGTTCGGTCAGAACGTTTCGGGAAACCGGCACAAAATCAACTTCAATTGTATTCTTTAGCGCTAATGCAATTTATTAATGTACGAATTACTAAGTTGCATAGGCGCTAATCACTCGTGCTGTAAAGAAAAATGAATTAAGTTCTTCCTTAAAATTAACACATGTAAATTTAAATAGTAATTATTATTTTGAAAGGATACTCAACTTTTGGATTTTTGGTTTTAATTCACAACACTAAAACTTTACGAACAAATATTACATAACCAGTGGCACTTCGCTTTTAATAACCAATAATTTAGACCCATTTAATACGAAAGACGCGGAAGTCGCGGTTGACACGAATTATTCGTTATATTTCGTCACATGGTTGGTTATTACTTTCACTAGCACTGTTCACTTGCTTTGACACTAGAAGGTGGATTGCATTGGATATTCTGGGGTGATGTCCTGTAGGTTGCGGGTTGCTCTCCTCTCATCTTCCTTTGATGAACTAGTATTTTGCTGCTGGTTTACTCCATGTCGCCGTAATGACTTTTGCTTTTACTTGTAGACAAATGCTTTAAAATTATGGTTACCTTCATTATCACGGCATTGGTTTTAGAGTTATGTTTCACACTGACGAGAGTTAAATGTTATTTCAACTTGTGTTTTCATTTCAGTCGTGCGCACTAAATTCAACGTGGTTGCTTCCCCGTGAGTGTAAGTCAGACTAAAGCACCTTTTCTTTCCGTCTCATCGTGTTGCTAGGCAAAAGAATCGGTTTGCTACGCAGTTTGGTGATGTCAAGAGCTAAAAATAGCTATGACAGCCCATAGACAGGAATGTTTTGAGACGACGTTTGTCCATTGTGCTGGATTTTAGCTCCTTATATGGGAAGGAGAGGGGAATTCTGCGATCTCCGTGGCAATTGAGACGCACATATATATATGCACATTCGTTTGTTGGCTGAGAGAAAAATTCTTGGAAGCACTGTTATGCGAGGTTCATTTAAAAAGTTAAAATTTTCTTCTTAAAAATTAACTGAGCTGAACCGTATAGTTACAGTGGTATGGGTTTTAGAGCGGATGGAACATTTGGGTACTCAATATTAGATTTTGTTCGTTTAGAACGACCCCAAATTTTTGTTAGACAGAAATAACAGTCTTCAGCATGACCGATTGGTTCTCGCCAGACCATTGGAACCGCAAAAGGCATAGCTCGAGTTTTATCGCCACTTTTCCACTTAATAAGAGTAGAATAGCATGTTACGCAGCACACATAGGGAGCCCACACTTTGTCTTGATCACCCACATGACATCTGAAATAGCTATAATAAGCTTGTTTTAACGTTTCTGTTAATGCACGGCACTGACTTTTCACAGTATATTTTCCACACACGTATCAGAAATTGTTAGGTGAGTTTATACACGCACGCCGCGATCTTTTCATAGCGAAGAAAGAAAACAAAGACGCACACGCACTTACGACCACTTGTCACAGGTAAATCCAAACTAAAACTAAACCTACAATATGCATGCAGTTATACAACACTTCCTTATCTATTTGCCATGGACCTGACAATTTATCAGTAGAGTCTGATTTTGCGCAGCTTTATTGCATCAGCTAAACACGTGTTGTTGTACAGCTGTATCAATGCAATCACATGCAAGGTGGTAGGAAACCACAGGCCTCTTACTCCATGTCGTATACTCTCATTTTTCGTATTTGTGCCCGTATGGGTAAATGAAATTGTGTTTTTTTCTTTCGGTGCAAAGAACACAACATCACGTCCTAAAATAAGTAGTACAAACAACATACCTGCAGCTATATTTATTTCTCTTGAAATAATAATGCGATTGTTCTGAAACTTGCGAGGTTTCTTAACTATAAATCAAAGTTTTATATGGTGTCATTTTTGTATTTATATTTCAAATGCCAGTGGTACAAAAATTTGGAAAAAAGTTATATTTTGAGGGAATTTCGCAGCCCCCTCCCCTTGTCACGCAAAAAACTGTGGGTGATAGAGAAAAACGGATTGCACTTTCGAATTCAGCGACCAAGTTCCTTTAGGATCAGATGTTTTCTTTCATGTGGCAAAAACCTTGTTTACTAGTTAGCTATTGAGTTATTGAATTGATATAAATCTATATGCTGGCGCAATTCCCGCTTCTGTATCACTATATGAACAGTGACATGAAAAAAAATCTACGTTTTTAGGGAATTTCCCGAAAAATCCCTCTAGAATTTTCCTTTTATAAAAATGGCGGACATGGTGTATACATCATTGTAAAGTATGTTTCATTACAAATCCAATGAAGTATAAACCTTGCTTATATTGTATTTCCCGTGGAAGTTACATGTGATTTTTCTGCACCTATTGTATATGGTAAAATGGACAGTACACATAGCATATATTTATAGAAATATATTTATTTCTCAATGAAGTATGTTGCGACTCAGATGAAACTTACAGGGTTTACTAAGTATAAATCAAGCTAACCTAGAATATGAGTTGTATGTTTATATGCCTAAGGGTACCCGAGCTAGAGGTACAAAAATTAAGAAAAAGGGAAATTTGGGGGAAAATTTCCCGAAAATCCCTCTGTCAGGGAAAACTGTGCGTGATAGAGAAAAACGGATTACAGATTCGAATTCAGCGGCCAAAGTTCCTTTGGGATCAGGTTTTTTCTCTCATGTGGCACAAAAAAAAAGTTAAAATTTGTTGACTAGTGTTATGTTTATGGATTTACTACATCTTATGTATGCTAGTCACATAGTCGCATATCGTTCCTCTTCATTGTTAATTCATGAACCTGTACATTTTTTGATAAAGCAATGGACACCACTGTTTCTAAATTATTATTCTTATTCTTAAAGTCTCATTTGTAAATGTAATCAGAAGATGTGGATTTTCTTCGAATGTTAAACATATTTATGTAAAAATTAATATACTCAGTTGGGTTATGTGACTTGTGATAGCGCGATGCTTGGAGAAGAGCTGAGAGACTGTTATATTATTAAATACAAATTTTAAATTTTTAAAATATTTTCTTTAATCGATCACTATTTCTTAACCCATACACCAAAACTACCACTACTAAAATTCGAAACGTTTACAACATTATATGTTACCAATTAAATGAATTAAAGAAAATGCTATCGGTTATTACGTCTCTTACTCAACTCATAGTTTCCTAACGAACTATTCCCAATTCTCATTTCAATAACTAGAATCTAAGTATTTAACCAAGAAGTCAGAGTTGAAGCTTTATAAGCATGACCCTTCTTACATATTTTCTGAAGTCGCAATTTATGTTGCAATAGCTTTTGGTGGAAAACAAATAATTCTCCAAAAGCTATTGCAACATAAATTGCGACTTCAGAAAATATGTAAGAAGGGTCATGCTTATAAAGCTTCAACTCTGACTTACATAATTTGTGAGGCGTTCTACATGTGAAAAAGTCCTAGTCCTACATCCTGCATGTGATCCTACAGGTGAAAAAGTCCTACATCGAAAAAGTCCTATAAACATGTGTTCGATTTTCGATCGTTACGGAACTGGAACAGGTTGAATATAAATGAATGATTATTAAGACAAGTGTCAATATTACTTACCGAAATACTACGTAGACGCTGTGGTTTACAGAATAATGGTGGGACAGATGACCGATCCACCCAACAAGAGGTGTTCAGAAAGTGACCCGCCCATCTCAATGCAATTGTCAACGCGTTGAACGTTCTGTTGTATTGCACCTCAAAAATATTCCCGGCGAGCTTTAATGCAGGTGACATCGTTGGTGATCTGAGCGACAAGTTCTTCACATGTATTCATCTTCGTAGCGTATACATCTTTCTTTAACCAGCCCCATAAACAGAAGTCTAATGGGGTTAGGTCGGATGATCTGGGAGACTAGTTAATGTGTTTGCCGCGTCAATCCACTGCCAATGCTGAGAAATTGTGTTATTCAGATACTGGGATACTTGTCTGGTACAGTGAATATATGGTTAATTATGTTGGAGGTGCATTTGCTGTGGTTGCTCTAATGTCGGGTCTTCCAAAAGTGCAGATAGGTCTTCTATCAGGGAATGTGCATATCCTGAGGTCGTCATGCGATTTGGCAGAAACACAGTCCGTATCACAATATCATCAATATTACCACATCAGACGTTCACTGAGAACCTAACATGGGATCTGGTCTCCCTAATGGCATGTGGGTTCTCTATCCTACACGTATGAAAATTGCGGGTGCTCATCATACCATTACGTGCAAATCTAGCCTAATTGTAAATAAAACGTATTGCACGAAGTCCTATGTACAGCGAACCATAAACAAAATTGATGTCTGCTTTCTGTGTCACCTGGGTGCAGTTGTTGCACAGGCTGCACTTAGAATGTTTTCAAGCCCTCGGAATGTAACATACGCCACATCGCGTTTGTGGAATAGGGAGCTCACAGCTAATGCGCCGTGTACTGGTAGAGGGACTCCGTTATATCATTGCAAATGTCATCCCTTTCCTCAACTGACTGGATGGCCTCACAGTCTGATATTACTTGTTCACTCAGTAGTGTTCCAGATTGACGTAATGTTTAAAAAATCCCGGGAAATACCCTGGTATCGGAAGTTCGTCTTGCAGGGAAACGTCTTTGGCATTCTGCCACAGACGCAAGGGCATTGCCATTACAGTACACATAGACAGCAGCACGTCTGTGTATTCTGCATGGGCAAACGTATGCGGAAACAATGGACTTGCTCAATTAAACAATACTCAAGCACGACACGCACACGGTCTCACTACTGCTCACTGATCCAAATCACGAATGCCCACTTGATACGCTTGCAGCTGTTGTCTTGGTGCGATGTAACAGTGCTGCCATCTATTGGAGAAGCCCACACCTCTTGTAGGCTTGATCAGTCTTTGTAACATCATTATTATGTCCACCACTACAGCACCTACATAGCATGTCGGTAATTAACATTCGCACTTGTCTTCATAATCATTCATGGATGTGTGTAGGCATCAACCTGCTTCAGTTCCGTAAGGATCGAAAAACGGATACGTGTTCACAGGACTTTTTTGTTTATTTTCACATGTAGAATCATCTCACATATTATGTGACAATCCTTCTGAATCACTCTGTATATGTACTATCTATACCCTCAATTATGTATATTTTGTTAACCTGAGTAGCATTTGTAAATGACTATAAATACAAAAGATTTCGATATGACTACACTGTGTACCCTGAGCATAGGGACAACGGGCATTAGCCTTAGAACTATTAGTGTATGGCAGACAGAGTGGTGGGGATGAATGAAACCTTCCCGAACCGATGGATCGATTTGATGCAATCTGTAGAGTGGCCAGCTTGATCTTCTGATCTGACCCACCTGGCCTTTATCTTGTGGGTGTTTTAAGGGACGAAGTGTATCAACATCACATATACAATTTGGGAGAACTACAGAAAGATAACACAGGAAAGTTCCAAAGATTACCAGAATGAGCTTCCAAGCTGCTTACGACAACGTTACTCTCCTTCGTGTATCGATTTAGTTGGCGCATACCTTCGAGAAAACAGATTAAAATTCTTGTAAGAAAAGTTATGAAAGCAATATATTTATGATCAATTTTATGTTCAAATTATGCTTCTAGTTGCATTACCACAGTCTTTGAAACATCATTTACACAATTATTGGATTTTTATATTGTATGATGTTTGAATTGCTTGTTCCTCTTATAGCTGCATATAAGCAGAATTTACAAGGATAAAGGCAGAAAGAAAATATTTACATGTAAATGTATTCTATAATGAAAACATACAATGATATTGTTTATTTGAAACCTTCTGATCTCTTTATATTTCTTCAATCTCTAATTTCCAATTTCCCTATTTTGTCAGTCTTCTAAATTAAAAATTTGAAGTAAATTTCTGCAGAGAAGTATAAATTATTAATAACACTACAACAGAAATTATAAAAGTACTAGAAATGAAAAAGGGAGAAGACACTACTTGGTTAGAAACTCCTTATAATCAACAACTCATGGTTGGCGTTCAAGTGAATGATTCTTAGTGAAAACCCCAAGTGATTAACTACAATTAATGGTTCATGGAGATTGTTCATGTATTATGAGAAATAGACCCCACAATGGTAAGATATTACGTATAATAATTATGTCTGAAGTAGACCAAATGTGACATGAAATAGTAGTCGTGTGAAGGAGTTCTAAATAATGCAGACTCAGTTTTAAGGTGTTGATAGACTAAGATATTCTAGGGAGAAAAATTTCAAAATGGATACGAATATGTAACGATTTGTAGCTTGCTATACGTTTTCTATGCCTTCATTGCAAATCACGTTAATAGTATAGTTGACTGAACAAATTTCAGTAATAATTATTCTCTTGTTCTTTTTAGAAAGCAAAATTCTCAAACAAGTTTCACAGTCGCTATAATTAATAAATGAAACCCTCGATAGCCCGCGTGGTCAATTGTAACATCAAGGCACGCGCGCGGAGTCTCACTCCGCAATATTTATTTATCTTATTTTAATGTGTATTTTGTTTTGAAGAGATATTAAAATATGTAATATTTTCTTTGTAGTGTTTCTGACAATCCACCAATTATATTTTAAAGCACAAACTCCTTTATCAGTTCTAAAAATACTAAAATTTCTCTATCCACGGAGTATCTTCGGAGTGTGACTTGGCGGCGCGTGCTACAGCGGGTTAAGAATCATAATAACACTAGACAATATGAAATTGTACTAAAAGAACAATTAGTTGCACATACTGCTATGTCTGTCACCGACCAAAACTCTGTTCTTATTCAACAAACATATAAAATTAATTTGCATTTTAGATGGACTGTGAGTTCTAAACTGCGCCAGTCAGATTCCTTCATTGATTTTCATTATAACGTCTCTTTGAGCAGCAGTTCTATGTGAAACGTGGGCCAACAGCTTAATGAGAATCTGATCCACATGAGCTTCCACCAGGAAGCGAACTCGGGTCTCCCACGCCAAAGACACGTACACTAACAACTTAGTCAGGGGAGAGGTTCTGCTCTGGTTACAGTGGCATTACCCAGAAATCGTAAGTGTTGTCCTGGAGGAGTCTTTTTTTTCTATCGCGAGGACAACTAAAATCCTTATTCAGTCTTCGTCTCTTCATTAATGTATATACGATACGTTGATTATAAAAATAAACAAATAAAGTTCATGTTTGCAATTATCTCAATTGTAATTACAAATCTAAGTAGAAATATTGATTTAAGCATTCAACTGAGGTGAGAACGACTGATTTTAACAGCAGCAGTGGTTCTAACTCTAACAAGTGGCTTTCGTTTCATAATGTGAATCTACCGTAGACTTCCAATTTATGCAAATTCAATACTCAACCCTGTAGTAGTATGTCTGTAACAACGGATGGCAAGAGAGTAATATGATGAAAGATAGAACCTGCTTCTTGGATACAACATCATCATGCCTTTAGACCCACTCGTTATCTATTACTGATTTTTTTCTAATGCTAAAACTGGAAATAGGAAATATGAACTACTCATATTTCCGGTTTAACTAGAGCGTTAAGCGAGAAGATACCATATATTCTTGGAAAGCTCAATCGATTGTAGAAAAAAGTTTCTTGATATCTCTTACAGTTTTGGATCTACATAAGTCAAATTTGAAACGAAAAATATTAGTAAATTTCAATCACCTCCGATTTTGTAGAGTGTTGCAGGTTTGATTACGTATAATTTTGAGGTACTATCTGATGTACTATATTAGTTGCAAGAAACCGTTTGTGTCTATTTAGTGCTGTTTCTGTTATGTAGTAATAAATGTTGAGATTGAAAATGGCATACTTGAAGTACTTCTGGAGAAGATGAAACCTGTTCTTGGGACTCTGAAACGACTGCAAAAAGATCCAACTCTTTACTTTTGGATACAACACATCCAAAAATGTGTTGTATCTTACTATTTTAGTCCTATAGGGATAAACGTTGACATCGGAAATGGAATATCTTAATCACTTCTAGTTTAAGCAGAGGGTTAATTAGGTAGATTAATTGATCCTATTCTTGGTTTCAGTAGACTAATGGAACATATTCTTAGGACACTTAACCGATTGGAACGAGACACATTTCGATATATCGTACTGTGTTCCATCTATGGAAATCAGTATTGAGATCAGAAGTAAAAGCAAATTTGAACCAGTTCCTGTTTTTGTAGAGTTGTGTGGATAGTCATGGCTTGCTGGCTTGAAACATTGAATTGTTTACTAAAGCTCAGTTCAGCTATCTCTTATCGTTTACGTTCTATAGCGACAAATGTTGAAAGCAAAATTTGTTAATTTTAATAATTTCCGGTTTGAATAGAAGATTAACGGAGGAGATGGAACCTATTCCTTGGACAATGGATCGATTGTAAAAACCGCTTCTTGAGAATTCGTACCGTTTCTGATCTGATACTTGTCAACAGACGGACACACAAAACTGTTCAATACGACTCGACACTTATGCATAGCATAGTTTAAAAGTTTAAAGTAAATTATGTTTGTGTTTTAAAGTTTATGTTCAACGAACTTTTTTTTTCTTTTTTACACTGATAATTCTTTTTAAAGCATTTGCTTTAATATTTTTACCAAGACCAATATTTGGTTAGTTTTTCTATTCTGTTAATGTGACTTCGAACGTTTCTAGTGTGATATGCCATAATAAAAATTTCCTTTTTGTGTATTTGATAATAATCATAATATTTTATATGAAAAAAATATTTAATTAAACAATGTATATGTCATGAAGTTATGCTGTACAAATGAAAACCACATACTTGCTAGTTACAAAGATATCAACAGTTATAACACTAATATTAATTAATATATTGAAAGGGACAAAAATCTTGTTTTTAAATTTAAGGCGTAATTTTGTGTTCCTTTTTTCATAAATATCTCTGGTAACAAGTATATTACTCTAGTCTTTAGTAACTTCCAGGTAATTGATTATCAACTGGAGTATTGTCAAATATTTGTCTGGAATGGATAAATACTTAGTTGGGAACCATTAATTATGAAAAGTTTGGCAAACGCACGTACGTCCAAGCAAATATATTTTCTTAAATTACTGCACCAACGATTTCCAAGGACAGAATTTTTTGGATAGCAGAACGACAGAAAATTATAGCGTTAGTTCTGCTAATGAACGGTTTTATGATAATCAAGAAGAACTTGATATCCTCTATATAAAATTAATTAGTATTAGTGCTCTACTTAACATGCACATGCAGATCTTTTCTTACAAGTAATATAACAACTTCACTAACATTCTTCAGTCTCTAACATCAATTTCTTATTAATGCAAAACGAATATACAAAAATACTTGGAAGTAAGTTTGAGCGTAAAGAAACATATTTTTTCTTACAAAATAGATTCTTAGTATAAAATAATTACTACATAATATTATTACTCTATAACTACACAAATGAAATAAAGAGAGGGCCCTTGTCTTTATCGAACTCCTATATCAGTAATCAGCTCCGATCACTGAAAAACTTCAGTAAATACCAAGTAACAGAAATTATAGTAGCTGAAAACAATAAGCATGTCATATCTTAAACTAAGAAAACAAAACCGCTACCTTAAACATTAAATGAAGTTGCTATTCTGTATGTCACTAATTCTCGTCTTTGAATATAGTCAATCATCTGAAGAGATGATCCAAAAACTACACCTATTAATGTCTTACTTTCTAACTAAGTTTATTTTTTTGTTTTATTTCAAAACATAATTCAGTTCTTAGTTATTCATTCCCAGATATCTAACGTACAAGTAATCTGCATCAGGTGTTCCACCGGATACGGATCACAAAAAATAAATAAATAAATAAATAAATAAATCCTAACTCAACATATATTTCTAAATTTTCTCAATGAAACTATACTTATTTTACAAGAAAATAGTCAATTTAGCATGACACTTTGATCATAGGCTTCATATGTACTATTTCCCCTAGAAAACCAATCTACTTCTATCAATTTTTCCTGAAAATGTAGGTGAAGCATGTACACGAAAAATACAAATCGTTGAGCAGAGAAGCGCTTATTTATAAAATAATTTATGTGTGCAGTCTGATGAAGTCAATATGTTCAATTAGTTGCCGAAACTGTCATACATTTATTATTTTTAAAATAAACGTTGCTTTGCTCAGCGATTTCTATTTTTAGTGTAAGTTATTAACTTTTACTAAAGCTAGTATGAATCAGTTAGTTAGGTGAAAACATGTTACAATTACTTATAGTCTTTTTCAGGCACAGAGAAATATACTGAATATTAGGTAGATGTAATTGCTCCTATTATTAGGCTCCATCCTCACAGCTTGGACGTTCCAGCAAAAATTTTTGGTACGCGCCTGTTGAGCATTATTGGTAAGGAAAAATCAAACAAAAATCTGTATACGTGCTACAATGTGGTAGCTAAAACTATTTTTCATATAAATACATACACACATAAAGTACCTATCATAGAAGATAAGGATTATGAAGATACGAATTGACTGTATATATATAACAAAAACAACCAAACAGCAACCTTATTTGTTTTTTCTCATTGCGTAATACAGTATGGTAATTATTTAGCTGAATCACATTAGTAATGCCACGTGATGTTATCTTCACGCTCCCGTGCTCATATTTTGTACATGTATACCATTATTAAAGTGTTGTAGAGGAATTTTAATTAACACTCTTTGAACTGAGTAAATTAGAAAGATGAAACAAAATTAGGAATGAAATAATATGGAAATATTAGTATCTTCGTCCCGTCTGAATGTGTGGAAAACATTTCCTCTGTAAAACTTTTAATCCCAAAAGATTCTTTTGTAAAATTATGGAGTGAGGTGGAAAACGTGAGCTGACTGAAGTATACTCTGTTGTATCGTATACAAGTTCGCGTTTAATTTTATTTTTAAAACAAAATATATATCATATAACATATATTACCAGCAATGATATCCAACTAAAGTTTCCTTTCACTATTGGGATTTCTAATATGTTGTTTTCATACTTTTTGATACACGACGTGAATTCTAAAAAAAAAGTTCTCTTGTTTCACCTTCATATTAGCCATTCATCTCATATTTCATGTAATTCGTTTTATAAATTCCAGGACTAGTTTCATTGCAAAGTTCAAATTTAGGGGTAAAAAAACACGTATTTTTAAATACCACACTCGGTATAACAACTACTTGAATCTTTAACTCTAATCGTGGGTGGTATGTTGGATTTATGAACCATATTCCCACACCTTAACATGGTTTCTGAACCATCTAATTTACTATTAAAATCTTGACTCATTCATACTTGTTTGATTGCTTATCTAAAACTAACATTCACCACAATTTTAACACTATTACTCCCATAAACGTGACTGTTGTAGTTCGATATCTAATTTTTACGAATTGTTTTATTTCAATTATTCTGGATAGTCTTTCAGTATTTTCTTTTACCAACACAGTTTCAAATTTCTTCTTTAGAAAAAGTTTTACCAAAACCAAGCTAAATGTATTTCATCAACTCGATAAGAATAAACTCGTAGTAATGAATGGGAATATTTCATTCAATTCAATACAAATATCTCTTAAGGTCTCTAGAGCATCATTTCTCAGAATTGAGTCAACTAATTTGCTTGTACGTTACTCGTTATATCTATACTATTTCTCAAATGTCGTTATGTCTTTTTCCAAGCAAGAACTTTGCAATCAAACACACAACTAGACAATGTATGCTATAGAGTATTTGATATATTTACTATTTGTGCACAAGGAATTTCTAACTTTAATATTAAATTATTTAACTTCGTATCTAATATGAATTTGATTTCGTTTTTAAGATGAAATCCAATCTTCGTAATGAATTTAAGTGTTTTCCTACCATTAATTAATTTCGGGGACCAGCGTCACGCCACCGTGCACCAAACGTGTGCGCCCTACTCACTATATCAAGAAGAATATACTTATTTATACTGTTCAAATCATTTCTGTTTATCTTGTTACAATTCACAATGTTAACCTATGAGTAATTACTTTAAATGTAAGTATGTTGTATTTTGTTTTCAATATTCATGCATTATGGTAAAGAACACATTTCAGGAAGATAGCAGGCAGAATGTAGGTGATACAGAGCTTAACGCATGCTTACTCATTTCGAGCACTTGGTCCTGCTGTGTTCGTGATTTTTATTTATTTTTAATTTCTTTCCTTTCTTTGTTAAAACTAAAGGAAATCGAATAATCTCTATTGCCCTTAGTCATATAAGTCGTAATCTAAATTAATCTGATGAGACTTGTTAATGTGATATCGAATGTTTTAAAACCAAAAGCTATATTCATAATTCCTTATGTTGCTGTTTGACTTTTGTTCGTCTCTTAAGTAGTGTCATTCTTTAGTGTATACCACTGAATTGCATCGATACTAAAGATATTGTATCACCAATCAATCCTAAGAAACGCCACTGGGACAAAGGAATTTAACGTTAAGTTTAATACTTTCCGTCCCTTGAAGATGCAACTATTGTAATAAAAAAAACTTTCCTACATCTCAATCAGGAGTTATTTGTCATTTTTTGCACCACTGATTGCGAAGACTACAGCGCTCGTTGATCAAGAGCCCTATTTCATGGAATGTCTGTGTTCTGTGTCTGTTATAATTTTATGTATAATTAAGCAATACTAGGTGCCAAGAAACTAGACAGAACTGCTTTCTACTTATAAATTCTGTCTTACAATAATGTAGATACTTCCTTCACCGTCCAAAATATTTGGTGTTCGAATCCAGGCTTTTCATCTTTAGGAAACTGGTAGACATGACGCCAGCGAGCTAGACGAGCTCGGACCCAAATTGTCATCATCAGGAAACCAGAAACAATGTTAAGTCACCCAATCTACGTAAGGTGAAACTTACGCTCCCCCGCTTTATTTAGACGGACGTTTAGGCCGAAGGTGAGATGCAAACCCTGATTCCAAGTATTATACTGTTGTTGCACGGAACACTTCGATTAATGTAACTTAGTGAAATTGTACCGACACTAAGACCAATATAAGATCCCTACCAAGGCATCTATGAACATGCTATATGTGAATCATCACAGCACTCTGGCTAGTATTATCCCAGTTTAACGTCCCAAACATTGGAATTCTGTAATTATTGACTATGTTTAATGCCGTGATATTACTTACTGCATATTTGTTTGTGTGATCATTCAATAATAATTGTTTGCACTAAAACTAACCTCGTCAAAAATTCTGGCACAACAAATTATGAATATGTTGTTTGTAATTTAATGCTGTGCATTTATGTTATTTACGAGCATCCCTATTAATCTTACTTCAGAATTACTACACAGTTTTTTCTCACAATCCATAATAAGGATAAAGTAGCATCTTTTGGGTCTGTCTATATCAAAGAAATCAGGAATAAGAGTAAACTTATTATTGAAGAAAAATTATACAAGTTTACATGTGGAGTTCTTTTATTGGATGAAACCTTCTGATTAAGTTTTAAAATACTACTACAGTCAATAAATTCGTGATTTGATACTGAGAATATAGGAAACCACTGGAACCAATGGTTGCTGTACTCGATGTGAATGTCCGCACCTACACATCTAATTACAAAAAGATCCACACTAACCTTCAAACACTTCAAGCATAATTTTCTCTTTTGACCCGCCTTGTCTCGGGTGTTTGCGGTTTGGAGATGATAGTGATTTCTAGGTGACTGCTAGTCTCGTTACTTGTGAATCGTAGAGGAGACACTATTTTTTATCTTCTGCTATTATCTGGTGCATGAACATTAAATCAGCGTCAGCACTTCTGATCGTTGGTCTTGTGTCAGAATGCGTGAATTACGGTACTGGGTGACAAGTCACATGTTCATGTCATCCGTCAGAATGTTGTGACAAATACCATGGGTCATCCGTACTATTTCTTTGATGCCATTACCGACTGGGAATGGTTAGTGCGCACAGCCATTGGAACCTCTTGCGTTCTGTTCGGACTATTGTTGGCCGACCTATTGATACTTGGTACCACTTAAACACTGCACTGCGTCCCAGGGCGTTGTTATTCTAAACTTGCCTGATCGTCTGCAACGTGCCTACAGTGGATTTGCCTAGTTACTGACAAAAGTTTATTTCTGTCCGTTGCTCAAACTGGGACATTCTCGAAGTACGCCGGGTCGCAATCAACTCCTTCCACAAGAGCAACAATACGTCTGTTTACGATCCATGACACAGACCTGCTTGTTGCTGGATTGAGAGATATACTTCCACTTCATCCTGCAGGATGTCACTTATCAGCTGTAGTATACGGCTAGAGCCACACAGCGTGTAGTCCACGAACTTATTGACTGTAGTAGTATATGCGAAAACTAAATGTATACTTTTCTCCTCCGTCCCTGCCCCTATTAAAACGAGTTTCATCATAATTTCCATAAATATAATTTTCTTTGATGCAATATAGTGAACATATTTTTGGAGGTTTTTAACCCTTTCAACACGGCAAGAGTCATTGCTTCGTCTAGAACACTACATTTCCTTCTTGTACGCTCCAAAAATGACCTATCACAAAAAACTTCAAATCGTTGAACGAAAAAACTTCACAATACTGCACGCCGTTTCGAAGCAGAAAATTGATAGAGGGTACTTCTACATCGGTTTTAATCAACCCGCACAATTGTGTTTCCACGTGTTGAAAGGGATATACAATCCTTACTATTTAGAGTTAAATTCAGTAAAAAAAAGAAAAAAGAAAAAAAAGACAATTCACTTTACGTCCTAACATAATGAAAAACATATGTATTCCTCATCCACCAGATTTGACTACTTCATCACTTAGCTACCATTCACTTTTAAGCTATAACAGGATCACAGAGCTATAACCTCTTTTAATAAATCGAAAAAGATAATCGAGTGCGACCTCTCTTTCCTTTCCTAAAATAAGCAATGGTATTTTATACAAATAAACAGCCAAATACACAGGAAACAAGAAACTTTTTGACTGAAGTATATTGGATCTTTTGATATATTGGAGATTTACGAATAAATGAATCATGATTATTTGATTCTCAAGTCACAAAAAATAAAACAAACAAGCATTTAATTCAATTAGTTACTGCGAATTACATCTACTATTAATCGTTACTCGAGTTATCGAGGCAAAAGATTAGAAGCCAATCAAACGTAAAGCAGAATAAAAAAATCTTGTTTGCTTTATGGTCATAAAGTTTTCTCTATGCATATTTATGTACATACGTGCAAGGGTATGTGTGTGTCGTTTTGAGATACATACAACACACGCACACACATAACCCTTTAAGGTGATACCTACAAGGCATTGTGTTAACACGGGTAGATTTTTTATTGCAAGGAAAAGAATAAGAGGGCAAAAACTTACTGTTGATTCTACATATTGTTGATAGATCTATCAAAAGAAAAAACAACGTATATGTCTGGTATTCATACACATTCTGATGTGATAAATATGAGAATTAAATAAGTCAGATTAGTAGTTTGTTGGGCATAGGTTACTAAAGATGGAAGGTAAACAAGCTGTAAATACAAATTATACATATATTACTAGAGAAAAGTGACAAAATTATAAAAGACATATGAAAGAGATATATGAAACAGAGAAATACTCATAGATTAAAAATAGTGACATTGGTTAGAATTGTATGTAAAGACGTAATGGCAACGCTTTCAGGGCGAATTATTCGTGGTACAATGATTAGAGCAATATATTATCACTTTCATAGATAGCAGTTCGACTGAATGGAATGAACATTTCTAATTTATGATTTTTGTGATGTTTAGTAGGCTATGCCAAATGATTTTATGTTTTACTCTGAAGTAAGACAGGCGAGCAATTGTTGTGGACTTAGAATTGCGACGATGTAAGTTGTTTGTATAATCACAGATACAGTATTGAACTTTGGAAACACTGCGGTTCGAGGCATCCAAAGTTTGACGTGATTGGATTTTGTACATTCTTTCTCTGCATTAAGGCTATATAGGAACGCAACCTAGAATTTACAACCCACAAAGTTCTGAATCAATCGGAACAAAGTTAAGTTGAGCCAAAGCAAACCAATCATTGAGGTCTGAATCATTGGGACAAGGCATACCATCTGCTCCATGGAAGCGAGTTACAGTATCGCATTTTTCACACAAATATTAGGTTTAGATCCATAAAAACTGTTTACAAGGTACATACCGAAGTGCGGTTTGTAAGACATTGATTCTAATGCAAAGTTTTCGAAGCATTCAAATCAATTTTATGCAAATGAATTGCAATAAGTCGCTAAATTTCATTTAATGTTTCGTGAACATCAGACTGACATAATGAATTCTCTCGATTTAAAACAAAGAAATGAGTTAGTTCGTCCCAGCACTTTTTAAATCTGTCATCCTAGTTGTGGGAACATAGCATCAAAGTTTAACTGATCAGATAATTATTATCTATCTACATGGAATGAGTAAAATATGAAAATAGAATGATATCAGTTGAATGAGAACTTCTTGTTAAATAATCTAGTCTTATAGCTCTAGTAATCATGTAATGAATAACCAAAATGCTAGTACAAAAATGAAAATAGAAATGACTTTTTTTAATTAATGCTCTCAACGAAAGCTAAAGAAATGATGAAAAATACTTGATATTGACGAAAGATCAAAATGGTTGAGCGACGAAGGGGAAGGGAACGGAGAAAGCCTAAAAAAAAAATCCACTGCCACGATGTTAGACAACCATCAAACTCACATACGCCAAAGTACTACCTACAAATATTCATGTCAATAGAGATACAGTCAAAAAACGCGCCAGAAAAATTGGTATACCAGCGCACACTGATATTAATACACGGAGTCGCTCGTGAATGCTGATAGCAAGTGCAGCAAAGTTACCGTGATTTTTGCGATAATACTACTCTACGTCTATTGCATTGGCTTCAAGGACTATCTTATTACGATTCTATCGTTTCTACCCTCATTTATGCACCATGAAATCACAGAAATGATCCATTGGTTTTACATGAGGAGACAGAGGATGACTGTTATTGCAAAAGTTTTGGATGTTCTTGAAGCCATGCCAAAGTATGCCAGTATGTATACACATCACTATTCTCATACACGATCATAAACTTCTCTTGGTGTGGAAAATTTGCACTAAGGGATAGTAGTAGCAAGGTGTTCTTCCAGCCATCAATATAAACGTAGTAAGTAATTTACTCAGACACTGGAATATATTTCTCCTGGGTCAGTGACTCTTATGTAGCTACTGGAGTGGGCTGCAATATATTCGAATTACTCTACCAGAAGCACATGATAAGGCTCATACCTTGTCTCTCGCGATCTATATATGATAAGTCCTTCTCGTTCATCGGACCGGAATCCCTTGTCATCACTTATTATTGTTAGATCAAGTATGACTGCAGGAGTTACATTTTCGTTATGTAAATCATAATCCGTCCACCACTGTACTCCTACGAGAGAGATCTTGGTCCCTCACTCTTATTTTGATATGACTAATCACCTCTTACAATTTATCGGTAAGATTCGTTAAAGTCATATATATATATATATATATATATATATATATATTGACTGAAAAACTAAATAACTTCAATATTCAACAAGCTTACCCGATTTCTCCCAATATATGAAATTCGTATTTGACGTATAATATTTTAGGTTCCCTTTTCCTTCTTTATCTCTCTCCCATTCTGCCTCTGTGTTGTGTAGACGTGTCAAATGTGCACATATGCTGTACATAAATGAGAGTATGTACGTGTTATGAGAGCTTCAGAAATCTATGGAATTGTCATAAAAGAAACATATATAGTTAATATACGAGTTACAAACAATAAAATAATTGAAATATTAAAAAACCCTAACTTCAATATATGCTTTGTTAAAAGCTGCCTGTGTATGACATGTAAGGTCAATATCATGTATACATTAGTTCCGTACTCATGACACGAATCCTAAAACATGAAACTTGACATGAGAAGAGATGAAAGCCACTGGTTTCAAGAGAGAGTGTATTGAATAAAACTTTACGCATTGAATCATCTGTTGATGGATAAGTTGCTTAATTAGAAAGTTTTCTGCTAATAATACTATTTATGATTGTTTGTTTTTCTATTAATTTTTACTTTAAACACACTGTTTTCTATAAAAAAAAAAGCAGAAGCGAGTAAACATATACTATAAAGATAACCAAGAAAGCTCTATCTCCGTTTCACCCACAATCTTCGAACATTGCTATGTCACCAAAGATGTACCTGGAAGATAAAAAATAGTCCCCATCAGCATCAACAATCTTCTTCCAACGTGCTATAAAACCGCGGTAGAATTTGGTGGGCCCTGAAGTTAAAAAGTGGGCCCTCAAGTGCCTTTCGCATCTCTAGTATTGATTTGAGCTGGGCTGCTGTAAGCTGATTCTCCAAGAAATGGAACCAGTGTTACTGGGACAGTGCTGTGTCCAGGTAGTATGGCGGATTAAATATTGTTTCCCATCCAAAGCGTAGAATGGTGTCACGGGTCATCCTAGGCATATGGGGCTAAGTGCTGTCCTGTAACAGGACCCCTTTGCGATTCAGAACTTCTGACTCAATTGCTTTCAATAAACACTTGCATTCATTCTCTGACCAGTTTGTAGCAATTCCCGATGCACAAGCTGTCTACCAAATACACAGGAGGAACTTCTTCTGATGCGATGCTGGTTTCGCCGGTTTTGAAACCGGTTCATGGATGGCAACCAATCATGACGGCGCGGGGAGCTTCATACAGGACCCACTTCTCATCACAAAACAACACTTTGTCCAGAAATTGCTCCTTCCTCAGAAGAGACAACAAAGGAAGACAAATTTCTGCTCTCGTTGCCTTCTGGCCCGGAGTCAAATCATGTGGGACCCATCGATCCAATTTGTAGTGCTTCCCAAATTGACAAAAGTGATGCCGAATGGTTTCTCCACTCAAATTGAATTATAGTCCCAGTTCCTTACATGTCTGGCTACTGTTCACCTCAATTGATTCCTGAAGATCTTCATTTTGTACATGTTTATTCGTTTTGTACGTGGCTCGCCTTCTACTAGTTTACTACCAAAAATATACTATTTTCTATAAGATGAAAATAATACAGCAAAAAGTAGATAAACAGTTTTATGAAATCAAGCTGATTTCCACTGTAAATTCAAGCTGATTTCCCCTCATGATAAAGGTGAAAGTAGAAGGTCATAGTTCTACCTGTTGCAATTAACGAAAATTTGAGCATATTATCATTTGTCATTATCTTAAGCCCACATGGTAATTGTTCAACGTACCTTTCTGCGTTTTTAAATAATACATTAGCTTCGTTGTTAACTTCATTAAGATCAGTAAAAACGTAGAAAACTGGATATCGTTATACATAGATGAACAGCACATGTAAATATCAGTACCCGCTTTTCCATTTTCACACTGACCCTGTATAGTTTGACAATAAGACTAGGAAATGGTCGTCGGTTTAGAACTAAAATTATACGATTCATACCTGAAAAACATAGGGAGAAATATTGATCGTTATAACTTCAATTGAAGTCTTTGTTGTTGCTACAAGTAAACAAAATTATTTTATAGTTTATGAACAACCAAACCTAAGCTTTAACCTGTAACTGTAAAATTAATCATTTTTGTTTTCGCATATATTAAGGGTAACGGTCCAGAGTTCTTTTCCTTTTATTGAATATATAAAGAAAAGTCCGTCGAGCGCCATAATATACAACGGTATATTGTATATTTTTACTTGTAACAATTATTAACTTGTAATTTTGGGCTATAATGTGTTTAGAATATTTGAAATATACACTAGGCAGGTTCTCCTAATAGACGAAAAGAAAGAAAAAGAAATAATATAGTTATGATGTTAATACATTAAGATTATTCTAATGTTTTTATGTAATCAAAATCTCAATGTCGTAGTCATGACAACAAAAATAAATAGAATTATTGCGTGAGTTAAGTAGACATCTTAGAAATAAGTGTGGAAATAAAATGTACCCTTCTCCATTATATTTATTAAATCAAGTGAATAAAAGGTAATTGGTGTATTTTAATGGCTCAATATTAATGTGATTTAGAACTAGTATCGTTATAGTAGTAATCGCATGACTTGAGGCAAATTTTCCCGCCCCCTGGAGCATGGCGCCCGCCACCGCTGCCAAATTTTGCGCCCCGGGCGTCCGGCGCCCAGTTTTGGGGTTACGTGGCCTGGGGTCAATGCCTAGGGGTACATAGGACCACCCCCTTTTAGATTTTGGTAGGGGTACCACCCGTCTAAATTTTGGCAGGTAACCTAGGACCATCCCCCTTAAATTTTGGAAATTGCCAAATCTAAAAATTTGGTGTGGTAGCCTAGGATAATAGTATGTACCTCTATCAGTATTGGGGTCTATGTCGTTCCCTTTCATGGGTAAAAAATTGCCAAAAATTCAAATTTCGGGGTTTTTTGACCTAATTTATCCCTTTGATGAGGTGTTATTACTCTATATGGATATATGTGCATATACAGGGTCAATTACCTTTCATAAGACATGGGTATATTTGTGCACCCCGGGAGGAGTACTTTGGCCCACCCCTTAAATTTTGGAAATCGCCCATTTTTACATATTTAGTATAATAGTATAGGACCCTAATATAGATCACTATAAATTTGGGTGGTCTACCTCGATGAAAATGAAGGCGAAGAAATAAAATTCTTGGATATCGTTTCCCTGTATCCTTATGTGAATAAATGTGTACGGTATCCAATAGGGCATCCACGAATATATCTACAGGGAGATCCAGAAATGCCCGACATTCAAGATGTCAACGGATTAGTCAAGTTGAAGATTTTGCCTAGCAGAAATGTGTTTCATCCAGTACTGCCATTTCGCTCAAATAAAAAGTTGTTGTTTCCACTTTGTGCTGCCTGTGCCACAGCATTAAATCAAGATTCTGAATGTACACATACCGACACTGAACGAAGTCTAACAGGAACGTGGGTGTCCTATGAAATTCAAAAAGCCATTGAACTTGGGTATCAAGTCATTGAAATTTACGAAATTTGGGATTACGACATCACCGCATATGATCCAGAAACCAAGACTGGCGGATTATTCAGCGAATACATTAACACATTTTTGAAATCGAAGCTGGAGGCTTCTGGTTGGCCTGCCAATTGCGTCAGCGAAGAAGAAAAGCAGCAGTATATACAAATGGTACAACAACGTGAAGGCATAACTTTGGATGCAACAAATATAATGACAAATTCATCACGTCGTAGTCTTGCAAAGCTCTGTTTGAATGCCTTCTGGGGACGACTCGCTATAAGAGACAATTTCAGCCAAACGACCATCATTAACGACCCCAAAGAACTGTATCAGAAATTAACTGCTCCAGACATAAAAGTCAACCAAATTTTACCTGTTAATGATTCGTTGTTATACCTTTATTGGCAGTATGAAGATGATGTTCCAGTACAAAATCACAATGCTAATGTTGTCCTTGGAGCATTTACAATGTCAAGCTCGTCTGGAACTTTACAAATATTTAGAATTGCTGCAAGAAAGAGTACTATATTTCGATACAGATTCCGTAATATTCACGCAGCGACCATCACAGCCCACAATAGAACCAGAAGTATTTCTTGGTTCTATTGTTCAATGTCAAATGAACTGGAATCAATTGGACCAAAAGCATACATTAAAAAATTCGTGTCTGGTGGCCCAAAACAGTACGCCTTGGAAATCTACAACCCCGACACGAAATCGACCAGTTATGTATGCAAAATTCGTGGATTCACACTCAATTATGCTGCAAGTCAAAAGTTAAATTTCAATAGTCTGGAGCAAATGATCATAAATCAATCCAGTGAAAAAATCTCCATTAGCACGCCGCACAAAATTTACAGAACCCACGATCATCATCTTGTCACAAAACCTGAAGAAAAGAAGTACAGCTTCAACTATAAAAAGCGCCGATTAATACCAGACACATACGAAACATTGCCCTATGGGTATAAAAAAGCCAGAACAGAAAAACAGCCATATTTTTCCCTAATCCCAACAACATCACCTCCCAAAGACGGCAAAGAATCAAGACGGTGCACGGGACATGCTTCAACGATGCACGAACGGAGACAAACTCAGATGACATCACCTTGCAGAAACCAGTGGAGAAAAAAAAAGGAATTCAGGTACGTCCCATTTGCTTTTCTTTTTCTCACCTCACTCTCTCTAGATCAGTTAGTTCGATGTTAATAATCTGTTTTTCTTCTTTCACAGGAAACAAAATAAATATTATCATGCATATTCATATGTTTTATTTTCTCTTTACAGAATTTGTACCCGTCACGGACACGTCTTCCTTTGAAGAAAAAGAAATTCTGTATTCTATTTCACATGCTAAAATAAATGTACAAAAACATGATTCTGTGTTTTATTTCACATCCTAAAATCAAATTCTTTTTCATGTACTGCGATTTCAATTTTTTTTCTGAATCAGTTTACCGATAAAATAAATCAGTTTTATGAAAAAAAATCAAACTAAATTTTTTGTTTCAGAACTTTTTTTTCGTGTACGAAATAAAAAAATTTGTGTACAAAATAAAATTCTGTTTCAGAAATTTTTTTGTGTACGAAACAAAAACTGATTCAGAAAATTCTTGTGTACGAAAAAAATGTTTACAGAAAAATTTTTTGTGTACGAAAACAAAATTGTGTTTCAGAATTTTTTTGTGTACAAAACAAAAACTGTTTCAGAAAAAATTTTATGTACAATCAAAATTCTGTTTCAGAAAAAAATTTTATGTACAAACAAAATTCTGTTTCAGAAAAAAATTTTGTGTACAAACAAAAATCAGTTTTCGTCACGAAACTGCTCCGACTAAATGAATCGATTCATTCTGATAGTGTTGGCAACACTGGAAAATTTCGGTAAGTATCGCTCAGGCACTGAGTTACAGCGAACACAACTGGATTCGAACCAACATCCTTAAATGTCTGATTCATCTCTAAATACAGCCAACTAAACAATAAGATTATGTGTATATGCCAATGCTTAGCAATGAGTCAGCAAGGTTTTCTTCAAGGTCAAAGTCGCACACGAAGTAAAAAGATGACAACACAGATCTTCTATCTTTCTATATGAAACATAAATCTAGTGTAAACTGCTCGCACTGAAATGTGTAATGTAACATAATCTGCTCGTCTTCTTTTCATACGCGAAACTGTTCGCACTGAATGGAGTACGATGGCTCAGCGCTTATCTGTAACGTGTGAGGTTCCTGCTTCAATCCACAACGAAGTAAGTTCATGTTACCTCCTATCATTTCTCATCATCGTTTCAAGGGGGACATTAACATTTCCTGAAACTAACACCAAGAATCAAACTCGGGACCATTGCATAGTAATCAACACACGTGTACGGTCGCTTAGCGCTTGTCTCTACTGTATGAGGTCCCTGCTTCAATCCTCAGTCAAGTAAGTTCATGTTTCGTCCTATCATTTCTCACCGTTTTCGCGGGGACGTTAAATTCAACATTTCCAAGAATCAAACTCGGGACGATTCCAAGGTATCCATGTTCACCCCTAAAGCGGAACAAAAATGCCCCCTAAAAGGAAACGAGGTGGACCACTGTATCCATGTTCACCCCTAAAGCGGAACAAAATGGCCCCTAAAAGGGAACGAGGTGGACCACCCAAATTTAAAGTAATATATATTAGGGTCCAGTACTATGATACCAAATGTTTAAATTTGGCAATTTCTAAAACTTAAGGGGTGGTCCAAGGTATCATTCCCAAAAAAAATTCAAGGGGTGCACAAATGTACCTATGTCTTATAATAGGGGATGGACCCCTATACATAACCATATAACCATATAAGGTAATAGGACCTCATCCATTGGAATAAATTAGGTCAAAAAACCAAACACGTGATACAACGTATTGCTTACGTTTATATTTTGGCAATTTTATACCCCTAAAAGGGAACGAGGTAGACCACCCAAATTTATAGAGATCTATATTAGGGTCCTATACTATTATACCAAATATGTAAAAATGGGCGATTTCCAAAATTTAAGGGGTGGGCCAAGGTACTCCTCCCGGGGTGCACAAATATACCCATGTCTTATGAAAGGTAATTGACCCTGTATATGCACATATATCCATATAGGGTAATAACACCTCATCAAAGGGATAAATTAGGTCAAAAAACCCCGAAATTTGAATTTTTGGCAATTTTTTACCCATGAAAGGGAACGGCATAGACCCCAATACTGATAGACGTACATACTATGGTCCTAGGCTACCACACCAAATTTTTAGATTTGGCAATTTCCAAAATTTAAGGGGGATGGTCCTAGGTTACCTGCCAAAATTTAGACGGGTGGGCCATGGTACCCCTACCAAAATCTAAAAGGGGGTGGTCCTATGTACCCCTAGGTCATTGACCCCGAGCCACGTAACCCCCAAAAATGGGCGCCGGGCGCCCGGGGGCGCAAAATTTTGGCGACAACGGGCGCCCCCTAGGTCATTGACCCCAGGCCACGTAACCCCAAAAATGGGCGCCGGGCGTCCGGGGAGCAAAATTTGGCGGCGGCGGCGGCGGCGGGCGCCATGCTCCAGGGGCGGAAAAATTTGCCTCAAGTCATGCGATTACTACTGTTATATTGCTAAGTACAGTTTGACTAGATTCAGTCTTCACTCTGTAGAAGGTTAACGTCAAAAACACTGTGAAGAAAAATGTTACTGTATGTTGTTCCTGTTCATTCTTCAACATGGCGTAACTGTGTTGTAGATAATTAAGTTATTCGGTCTTTTGTAGACTGTGGTGTTAGAAACTGCAAATATGTCTTCAAAATGATATGGATTAAACACGCAAAACCTTGTGAAGGAATTGAATATCAAGATCTTAAATAATTGTGACTAATTATTGTATCTCTTAAGTGAGCTGATGTATTTTTCTTCCTGTATTTTTCTAGACTTCCTTAAGCAATAGTTGGTAAGTTAGTGCAGCATATCTACATATATTTTGAGCGCAGAATTGGACAATATAGTATTGGTGAATTCTAGTCCTAAGTTTGAATTTCAAAAAGAGCATAGGAAACAATACGTGTCATTCATACGTAACGTTGTTATTGACCTCTCGCTTTATTTTTGGATATTTTACTTGAAATTTCGCTTCTTGTATCATTAGACCCATAAATAGCAAAATTCTGGTTACATAGATAATTGGATGAATATTGCTTATGAAGAGAAATGTTACCAGATCCCAGCAAGGAAATTCATGATGAAAGTTCATTATGGATACAGGAAGTCTTGGATATGTCAAGCAACGAAACGTAAATTATCTTTCCACATTTGTAGATGAAATCACCTCATAACCATCTCAGGTCAGCTATTTCTCTAATGATTAACGCAGCTTTTCACCCTTCCCTATTCTGGAAGTTGAGTTTTACCATATTTTCGGAGCTTTACTTCCGTATATCCTGTATTATTTGGTCCACTGACAAGAGAACATCTCATATTGATAGTAGCGTTGCCCAATCAAACAATGCGCAATCAATAGAGGCGTGAAGGAAAGTGAGAAATCCAAAGTTTTATGTGCCGACACCCAGATACAAGGGAGATGAAGAGGAAAGAAGGATCTACAACCATGTGAAAATAGAAATGCAAAGATACACTGACGCAGAAATAACTTCAAAATCGTTAAAGGAATTAAAATTATATTTACACAACAGTATAGTAAGCAAACATTGTACCCACAGACATGCTCAATAACATCATATGTAATGCAGTGTTCCCAACTGAGCAGAAAATGAAGTTTTGTTAAATGGCACGGAACACAAATTACATCTAGCAAATCTAATTACGAATAGAACCACACCTGTGAAGTCGATGTACAGTGTTGCCAACGTTTGAACCTAGGCCTATATGAATTACAATATGGAGTTTTGTGAATTGTGTTTGATAAAATTCTGATTTTTCACTTGGCCAAAACTGCTTCCACACTGTGCTTCATCCCTTATTTTCGTACTTCAGTGATTATATTCTTGTTGATGGTCTTATAGTTTGGTATCAACTAGTTCGAATCGTGTAGTGTATGTAGTCTTCCACATCCAAGATTCGAAAAGGAGGTCATATGACGTGTCCTCAAACGTTGGCAACACTGCTCATCAATACTTCACAGGTGGGTTTCTACTGTATACTATATACTATTATGTAAATGTCATTTTGATTACTTTAATCATTTTGAGGTTATTACTGTGTCAGTGTATCTTTTACATTGCTATCTTCACATGATTCTAGGTTCTTTTTCCTCTATATCTCCTGTGTTTCTGGGTGTCGGCCCGTAAAACTTTGGATTTTTCACTTTTCCTCACTCCTCTATCGATTGGGCAATGCTAATATCAATATAATATGTTCCCTTGTGAGCATTTTTCCTTCTGCAATTCAGTCTATAGATAAAAACGTGATCGACTAGTGTCTCTTAATACGTCCAATAATTCTACTTCGTCTTTTCGAAATGTTCTATAAAATGCTCATTTTTTTCTCGTACCATTTCCAATACTCTCGCATTGGAACTTTGTCCATCTACCTAAATTTCATCGTTATTCTATAACACCACATTCTGAAAGATTCCATTTTCCGTTTTTCCTCTTTTACAAGAGTGCATGCCTTACTTTCATACAATACCATACTCTACAGAAATGCTTTGATCAGCTCCAGTTTTATACCGATGTATAAGGCTGGAATCTTCTGCTTTACTTCAAATATTTTTCTCACCTTATTTCTCCTCCACTTCTTCCGCAAGGTGATCTCCTGATGTGATTTTCACTTATCTCTATATTTATTTTCTAGGACACATCCTAAATTTCATTGTACTTGTTAATCTTCATGTTGACTTTCCTTCTAAGTAGCTGTTGCATGCCATTCAGATCTGAATCCATTTTTTCTCACTGTCTGCTAACATTATGATATTGTCCTCAAATCGAAGTGTATGCATCTCCTAGCCATATGTACTGCTAACGTGTATTTGTTCGAATATTTGAGGGATATATATAGCTTAAGAATGAAGTAGCCTTTGTAATATTTTTGCATTGTGTTAACATTAATCCACGTTTGATATTCCGCCAACGGATATTTGCTGGAATATTGTAACATCTATAAATTGCCTAGAGAAGAAATTAAATACTACCCACTTGTATTTGTGGGAATATGGGAGTGGGTTTAAATAGCTTAGGTAGTTACTATCAATGTGGACTATCTTTTTATTGTGATAACATGAAGCCACTGTTGATGTACTACAAACTTTAATTTGTTGAAATATAGAAGGACGTATCGATTGCCTCGGCTTGATGTAACCACTGTGTAATCTCTTTGTATTGTAATAACATTAAACCCCTTTAATATAACCTATATTTTTGCTGAAGTAGGAAGGGGAATAGAAATTTCTCCTGCGTATGCAATATGTAACCAGCATGCAATATTTGTATATTGCGTTAGCGCTACGCTATTTTTAATATACGGTCAACATGGTATGTGTTTGAATATGGGAGAGGCATATATTGCCTAGGCAGAAATCATCTTCCGGTATAATGTCTTTGTTTTGTGATAGCATTGTATTACATAGTATATTTGCTGAATATGGGAGAGGGTATAAATTGACTAGATACAAAGTACCCCGTACATCAAAGGAATTGCATTTTCTTGGAAGGTAGTTGTAGTCTAGGTGTCTTATGCCCGGGGTAACTTTTGCCGGTCACATTGGCACACCGCGTGTTAGTGCGTGTGTGTAAAACGTTTTCTAGTTCCTTTTCATAATTTTCTATAGCCATGAGCTTTTATTCCTGAAAATACCTGAATACTTTTACTTAGTATAAGAATTGTGGTTAAATATTTACTTCTTGTACCCCTCTATCTTCTAAACTATTGATATTACGAAACAACAGGTAAAGAATTGCTTTCATTCAGTATGTAACGTAGTTCTATTTTGTATTTAAAATATGTTTTGTTTAACTCTATAGAATTATTGGAGGAAAATTGAGAAAGATCACCTTCATAACTTTCTTTCTTTTTATCACATATAATGATTCGACACAATGATACTGTTATGTTTGGATCATGATAATAATGATTAGTCTATAACAATATCTCGTCAAGTTATAGGATATGAAATACACTAGTACATTAAATAATACGCGTAGTATTGTAATTGTTTGGAGGAAACTCAAAAGACTTACGGAGTTCCCTGTGAGAAAGAAACAAATAACCCTATAATTGCCTGTACGTACTATATATTTTGTTCAGGATTCCTGTAACTAAATTCCTGTATAAATGGATCTTCAAAATGCAATACGATATTGAAACAATAGTTAGAAACATAAATCAAATTACGTTCATACCAACCAACATTTTAATTGTTTCGTTTAAAACAAAATTGAACTATTTCGATCTTACATGTGGATTGACTCAATACGTTAACGAATGGTCTTTTAATAACACAACGTTTAGTATGTATGTTTCATAACAAAGAAAAGAACATTTTGTCAGACGTATTTTAAATGTATACAATTTAATGTATTTTGATGTAAATTAATGACATATTATTTCCCCACATTTTATGATTTTATGAATAGAATAATTCTATTCCAATTTAGTATTAACAGTAATTAACAGCTCACATTGACACACAGACGAACTTACATTAGATGTTAATACAAGGTATATTAAAACTCTTATAAAAGTGTTTCGTTACATGATTTTGAATTGAACGGGCTTTGAAAAAGAATACAGAAAAAACAAACATGCTTCTTATTCATTAAAATCGTAATTGAAAGTGCCGTTTTTGAAGATCACCTTTTTTATTATTAGCTTATTTTTATGTCTCGGAAACATTATAGACGTGAAGAAATGTAAAAGGTGAGGGGAAAATGTAAATCAAGTAATCATTCAATTTTGCATTACAGAAACTGTCTGTTCTGTGACGTAAAGTATAGTTCTTTAGAACTAATTTTTGTCCTCTTTCTACATGTTAGTGAACTTAAGATGGACATAACTGAAAATAATTTATGGGAAGAACATTTGTTTCTGATGGGTTAGACAAATAATATGATATGAGTGTATATGTTAGTTGTGGATTACCGTTCTGTCGTTTATTGTTTAGTCTGCGAAAATTAAACAAACTATACTCAAGGATAGAAAACGAAAATACAAGAAAGAATAGGAAAAACAAAGTAAAGAAATAATGTCAAAGGGAAGGAAAATAAATAGAAAGAACTCTAAAGAAAAGAAAGAAGAAAGAGGATAAAGAAAGAAACGGAAGGTAATGAGGAAGTAAACAATTGAAATTGACGACAACAGAAACGAAATGAAAAGAAAAAGAAACGGAAATGATAGAAAACCAAAGAGAAGCAAAGGATGTAAAAGAAAGGAAAAAATCAAAATGAAAGAAAACATTTTTCTTTCACAACCATTTGAAAGAATGAAAGGGTAAAAAAGACAAGGTAAAATTTTAACAAGGTAAAAAATGACAATTTTTCTATTTGTGTTAAACTAAGGTTTGCAAGTTTATGACACTTTATATATTTATTTTAGATGAATGCCATTTGGTTAAGGAAGCTTCGGATATTAAACAACATTGAACGACGCACTGATCGATATGGTGTGCCAGTGGGAAGGGGATGATTTTTTTTTAGCAATAACTGGAGATTTGTTTGTAGTTATGAGGGAAGGTAATTGAATATTTGAACATCTGAAACTGTGCCTAAGAAAACATCCCTATTATATATGTTGTTTCCCAGTAGCTAATGCTTGTGTTTCTACTACACAAGGAAGAAATAATAATAATGAAGAGTACAGTTACCAATACAAGGAAAAAAATTGAACATACTCTTAAGGAATTCATGCCAATATTAAATTTACCAAGACTGAGTTGAGAAACTAAGGCGGCCTGTGGAGTATTGATGTGGAAGTCTTTATCAAAACGAGAAGAAGCACTTCAAATTTATTGTCACTGTAGAATTGAAAGCATTTCCCTTCATCAAGGGTGGCCTCTGAGAAAAATAGTTCACACAGTGGGAGTTCTAGGTATCCAGTTGCGCTTCAGAAAGATAGCAGTCAAAGGAGATGAGATAAACGAGAAAACAAACTATACAGGAAACTGACAAAGAGATTATTCACAACGCAGAACTTCAGAAAATTCACTTGGTACTTGAAAGGAAAGAGACATGTTGCCATTTTGTTATCTATATCTAGTTTAATACCAAATTCACGACTCATCATTTTGAGCACTAATGTTCTTGATTCATTCTTCTTCCCAAGATTTAGTTATCAAGTATTTAATTTGACTGTAGTAGAGATATATTCAGGGACGAAACAAGGACGGAATTCTGGGGGGGAGCTGTAATACTGCTATTTAAAGCTACTTTTAAGAGCCCCAAACTCTGGGATGGCTTTTATTTATATATAAAATAAAAAGTGTCCTCTTCTGAGGGGGGACTTGCCCCCCTGGCTCCGCTCCTGGTTATATAACAGAATATCGAGTAATAGTTGCGATTCTGAAATCAATAGCATAGGGCGTGTAATGATTAACTTTGCCCTAGTTGAAAGAAAAAATGAAGAATGTTACAAGTGCTTAACAAGAACAAATAAAAGTCCAAGGTGACAATATAATAAAAAACATAACCAATTAATCTAATTAATGAATTAAAATTACATGCATTACTTTAAATCCTCATACGTTCGACAAAATAGAAGAAAAAGCGTTTTTTGTAAACTTTAAAATTGACTCTATTTAATAAACGTGCCAATTAATAAAGTGAAACTTATACTCCAAAATATCTTTTTCAAGCTTTCCATTGCAACAATAGCATGATGGCAACAAATAGTATGGATTAAGAGAAAAAGCAAAAGGGTGCATGATTGACTTTTAAATTGTATTTTGTAAAGTATAATATTGTCGAGAAACAAACCCTGAAATCAATTAATTCTTGTGGACAACACAATGCTGAATTAAGTAGACAATTGTATCTATTCTTATTTACGTTGTGCTAATGGTAACACATATGTCCAACCATGAGACTCTCACTCTCAACAAAGAAATAAAGAGTTCTTGTCATGTAACAATTTATTTTTATTTGTTATTTAGTTGTGGTTTCCAATCTACAAGATACAGATGTCCTAGCACACGTTTTCCCGGGAGTGTCCCACAAGTTGTCGCTAAAATCTGATTGCCACATAGCACATCTGATAGAGCATCATGAGAAATGAAAATGGACAAAATTTAAGTGCTATGGACCAGAATGATATGAGGTACAGGGCTTCAAAATTTGAATATTCAATAAATTATATCATGGAACTATGTACGTTTAAAGTAAATATCTTGAAAACCGTTAAAACAATTAAAACAAAAGTTGAACAATATAATAAGAATAAAATTCCCTATCGAAAACCACAAACAGCGTTGTCATAGATGAAGCAGTGCTGCTAACCCAAAATAAAATATTTTTTTAAATAGCACTATATACAAGTGCGCACAGATTTAAAACGCACTATTATCACTAAAAATAACAGTGAAGTGTAGTGATACACTATTGGAGCTACGTATGCTGAAAATGTACAATGGAGAAATCTGATATGTAGCCACAGTAGGTAATAAAGGAATGCATTAGAAAAAAGTGACGGATCTGCATTACACTTCTGTAGCCTTGGTGAATAAGCAAACGACTCGCGAAAACAAAATGATACACGCGAGGAAAGAAGCACATGGTTTCCAATTCTGTAAACTGGTTCTCCAGATTATCTTATCGATATTTGGAAGAGTACTTTCTTGGTTTATGTCTTCGTGTTAAATGACATGTTCTTTTACTTTCTTTCCTACATACCATATGATTATGTTTGTACACTAGATGGAGTGTTTTGCACTTTTGTTGGAAATTCGATGACGGCTAGTGCGGAAAAGGTGCCATTAGCGGCACCGACCTTACTGACTTTTTAAATATTTTTTGGACAACCCCTTACCCTGTCCCAACGGACTTAAAGTTTTTTTAAGTTTTTGGTTAGGCAGCACGAACAACACCAATGACAGAAATGCTACTTGTGGTCGTCTTTAGAGTTACCCGATGGCTATAATAAACTTATTTTATTAAAAGAAACTTGTAGCAATGCCAGTAAATAATTTTAAAATGTTTATGAGTCAAGGTACAGCCATCTTAGCTCAGTTGTTGGAATTAATGTCCAGATTTTGTTTGAAATGCCACGTTAACGATGATTATAGGCATAGCCCTTGATATAACACGATTTTCTTTGTGCAACTCTTCTCTTATATTGCTGTGTTCATAACATAACCCAGGACTCACCATGGGGAGATGGTTGCACATCGAGTTCCGCTCACCCACCCCCCAGTAGGCATACGTTTACATTTGACCTTAGGTCACCTAGTTCTTCTTGGTCTGGAAGTGGGCCATTTTGTACTAGACTTCAGTTTGGCTCTAACGTAGGTATCTCTTGCGTTCTGGCCACACTTTTTCGACGCTGCCTCTGACACCGCTTCACAGTGTGTTCCACAGCTTGAGAATGGCAATGCTATGTTGTTGTTAGAGATGTTTTCTTCAAGCTGTTGATAGGTTATGTTTCGTGTGATTGGCGGCTCTGTTAGACATTTAGGCCCATTAATCATGTCGTAGTAATTTTCAGCTGTGAAGTTTAATTTCGGATCATGTAGGCCTAAGTCACCTGGACAGCTTGATCTCGGAGTCTTCTGGCTGCGACACTTTTTTATCCTTCTGTAGCCTAACGTTCGAATATGCGGATTTTCATCTGCTGTCATCGCTATCAGCAGGTTTCATGATGAGCGTAGTATCCGTTTGTTTGTAGAACCGAATAAACTATGTGTTGTAGATTTTCTGGCAAAAGACGTGATATCTTAACTATGCTGAACAGATACATGGCGCCCAATTCGCATGAAGGATTTCGCCGTATTGAAAACCAGACGGTAGCGTATACTTTAACAATGTACTGGCAAAGTAGACACAAACTTGAACTAGGTTTATCAGTACTGATGGAGTAGCGAAGTATCATACAGGCCAATGTAAGCCATCGTGAATGTGATAATGGTCCTGGTTTACTGTTTGCTAGATCGGTAGTACATATTAGTATAGCAACATCCTTACAAATTTCAAAGAGATAATTCTGGTCGCTGCTTAAACCATCTGTTTTTTTTTTTCATTTCAGGCACTCATTCAACGAGAATGGGAGTAAAGGAGACGATCGATGAACGTTCACAATCCTTTAACTTCTTTCCGATGGGGCCGGAAAAAGCGTTGCGTCCAGTCGTCACACCATCTAATTCGGTAGCCAGGTATCGAGATGGCAACTCGTTTGTATGAAGGAGGCAAATGAGATGCTACAGTTCCTCTCCTAGGCTTTGTATCTGATTTACCACACCGTTATTCCATACTAAGTTCGTGGCTTCACCATCGCTGCCGACTGCCTCAAGACTTGACACGTTGTACTGTTTTTTCTCGAAAAGCTCCAATATAGAGTCGGCAATATCCTTGTCAGTGCCTGACGTAGGTGTGGCATGACCCAAGAATTCTAAACCGGGCTCCGATAGAACTGTGATATACTTTTCTGTAACCTCTCGTCTTCGTAGTTTGCCGTTAATTTTTCTTGCACAAGAGTTGCATCATTTTTTTCGTCGAAGTATATACCTGTAATCGCCCAGCTTAGATGAGCCTTTTCTTTCTGGATCTTCTCACCCAGTTTCTCTTTTCCTCTTCGTACTTTAGATCTGTCAACAACAAGATTTGTGTCCTCTGGCGTTATGAGTATCGCGTCCGGAAGTACGGCAGGAGCGATCAAAGTAACCCATCTGTCTGAACCTCCGGTTCTAGACGCTACTCCGCTGTATTTTGAAGGCAGATGCACTTTAGGCTATGTTTCCTTCTTGGTAGTGCCTGAAGTCAGATCCCGACGTGCTTCTCGATTCAACAGCTTCGCTGTATTCCCCTGATGACGCCAGTATCTTTGACCTGTTCCTATGCCTAATCCCACAAGTTGATGGACTTGCATCAACACTTCCAGCGTCTTTCTTGGTTGTCTACCCCATAAATCTGCTCACTTTACGAGAAAATATCTTTGACAGAGATATGCTTATTTGAACGTCAATGTTACCAATGCTCACTTTCTGTGATGTTCTCTGGTCCAAAAAGAAACTTAAACTATCGTTTTGTAATCTTGCGTGTCCTCTCGCAGTTGCAATCTTCGGCGGTTTTACATTTACAAGAAGCAATAAAAAATATACTTTTCCGCGTGTGAAACAAAACCTGCACGAAGTGTTGCTTCTTGTCCTTGTCGACTGAAATGTTTTTCTTTGTTGCGACACTTATTATAAAATGTTTTCTGCATGTCAAAAACTCTCTTTTCTGAAAACACAGGAATGCTTGCTTTATGCCAAATATGTACAACTCCTTGTCCAACTAGTTTACAAATGTCAGTCACTGGTATTTTTTTTACACTTTCGTCACCACATAAACCACTTCGAAACCAATGATAATGTCGCATAACGTCAGCGTACGTGGGTAACTGTACTTCACTCATTTCACTTGGAGTGTCAAATAAGCCTTGTTTCACCCTTTCAGCGTTGGCCTGCTATGAGACTTTTTCTTCATATTGCTTTCCAATGCTTTCGAACTTGGAAACCAAAGTATACAAAATGTCTCTGAATTGTAGACTGTAACTTTAGGTACAATGCACAAACTCTCTGTTTTAGAAAAAAACAGTAGTGAACTAAAACCGTTAAACCTTATGCTGCAATACCCTGGCCTGTTGGATTGGTTGGCCGAAGTACGAAATATTTATACCACTGTCGAACTTCGAGCGAGAATATTGTAGAAACGTCGGCGTACGTTCTGGAGCCAACGAGGCGTGTGGGAGGTGCGCGAATCTTCTGAACGGATCCGGATATTGTAATGACGCTCCAGGAGCGTGGCCAAAGTAAGCAACCACGAAGTTGTGTAGCCTGCCGCTATATGGCATTTGCTGTCGGTGTACATAACAAGCGAAGAGTTGCCAAAAACAAATCGTGTTATATCAAGAACTATGCATATAATCATCGTTAACGTGGCATTTAAAACAAATTCTGGACATTAATTCCAACAACGGAGCTAATATGGCTGTACTTTGACTCATAAATATTTAAAATTTATTTACTGGCATTGCTACAAGTTTCTATTAATAAAATAATTGTATTATAGCCATCAAGTAACTGTAAAAACGACCAAAAGTAGCTTTCCTGTCATTGGTGTTGTGCGTGTTGCCTAAGCAAACGCTTAAAAAAATTAAGTCCGTTGGGGCAGGGTAAGAGGTTGTAAGATATATAGCACTAATCTTCTTTCTATGCAGTATCGTCAGCACTAATTTAGCACTAATTTTTGGCATAGTTTCCAAAATTAGTGCTGTTACACAAACGTCAAAAAACCAAGAATATGTGGTTGGGGCTAGCGTGAACCTAGCCCCACCTACTCAACCGATTGAGATGAAACCTATGTACAATGCTAGTGTTAAACTAGTACTGTCGATACCGCATAAAAAGAAAATTAGTGCCATTATCAGTAGGCCAAATATATTGGAAAATCTAATATGGCGGCATCATCAAAGAAAACAATCGATCATCATTTTTATCATAATATACATAGCACTAATTTTATTTCTATGCGGTATCGACAGCACTAATTTAACACTAACATTGTGCATAGGTTTAATCTCAATCGGGTGAGTAGCTGGGGCTAGGTTCACGCTAGCCCCAACCACATATTCTTGTTTTTTTGACGTTTGTGTAACAGCACTAATTTTGGAAACTATGCCAAAAATTAGTGCTGACGACAAAGCATAGAGAGAAAATTACTGCTATGTATATTATGATAAAAATGAGGTTCGATTGCTTTCTTTGATGATGCCGCCATATTAGATTTCCCAATATATTTGGCCTACTGATAATATCACTAATTTTCTTTTTATGCGGTATCGACAGCACTAATTTAGCACTAGCTTTGCGCATAGGTTTCATCTCAATCGGTTGAGTAGGTGGGGCTAGCGTGAAACTAGCCCCACCCACATATTCTTGGTTTTTTGACGTTTGTGTAACGGCACAATTTTTTTAAAACATTACAGTTCGGCAGCACTAATTGGGCACTAATTTTTGGCATATGTTTTAAAATTAGTGCGGATGTGGTTGGGGTCAGGTTCACGGACATTCAAAAGCGTCTTGTATTCTTATCATTATACAAAGGTTAGGATAGGTTATAATTGATCTTAAGATGACAATTTTTATATATAGGGTGTTAATGAACTATACCGCCAAACTCTCAGAGGTGATTCCTCACATCAAAATAAGAGAGAAAGTTGATATGACCCCATGGTGAAAAGTGCATAGTTTCAGAGCTAGGGCTGTCAAAAATCGGAGAAAGCCACATTTCAAGAGTCCATATTTTGAATTCGAGAAACAGTAAATTGTTGTCCTTATTAGCTTAAAGGAAGTCATGTATACGCAGTCCAAAATTGCACATTTCGTTAATGTTCAGTGGGTACACTGAGTATTCCCTGCACGGTGAAATTCCCAGACATGTCATCAACCGAATTTTGAGATTTGTTCTGACTTTAAGATTGGTCCAAAGTAGGCAAATGAAAAGTCTTAATTGCAGTGGTCGCCGCGATGTCGGAAGTGTTAAGGATTGCCCATCAGCATGTTCTCTCGCACTCGGGAAGAAGCACGCTGCGATGTTTTCTTTCATGCTTATAATTGAAGAACATGTGAAATATAACGCGACGAAATACATCTCATCCACGTTATTCGGAATTCAAAAGACAGGTATCTTCCGGTTTCTAACACTTTCGACTTCTCTCGGAAACATTAGATGTCCATTTTTGTCAGGGTTTATCTCTTGTCTACTCTGGACCCTCCTTGAAATCCGGGTGATCTCAAAACTCTATTGAGATCATATCTGGGAATTACATTCTGTAAGGAATACCATGTAAACCTATTGAAAATTGATGAAGTATGCACTTTTGGATTCGTATGCTTGGCTTCCTTTACGCTGATAATTACCATGATCCACAGTTTCTAAAATTCGAAAAAGGGCCTCTCGAAATTTAGCTTTTTCGTGATTTTGAACAGCCCTAGATCTGAAACTATGCACTTTTCTCCATAGGGTCATATGAACTTTCTCTCTTATTTTGATGTGAGGAATCACTTCTGACAGTTTGTCGCTATAGTTGATTAACACCCTGTATATATATATATATATATATATATATATATATATATATATATATATATATATATAGATAGATAGATAGATAGATAGATATGTAGATAGATAGATAGATAAATCAATAGTTTCTGAGTAATTTGCACATGTGTGATTTCTTTGAAATTTGCCAGCTAATGAGAGGTGGACGAGAAAATTTCACCTCGACTTACTTCCGCATATCGTAGGGCGATGAACTTTTACATGTGTTATCCTGCATACCGATATAGTTCATGTGGTAATGAACAGCTCAAAAATCTGCACCATTGCTGTGTTTAGTTCAGAAACGTGATGTAAGGTGTAGCCCAAAATCCATTACTGCACCTCAGAAAGTAGCGTGGCAACATCGAAGAAGTACTTGCCCTTAGGAAATGACTGTATGGTTGGGAAGAGGTGGATTGAAGAAGGTGTGCAGTCAAGAGAAAACTCGAACTATGACGGAATTTATATTCAGGCCCGTGCACCTGTCTGGCCAACATTCGATCAGTGAATGGGTGCGTTGCTTTCCAGGAGGCGGACATCTTGGGTTAGAATAGCACGTTCTATTTCTACTTTTCACAAGATTTTCTTAGCTATAGAGCTAAATGTTGTATGTTGTTATGACTTTCCAAGATTTACAATTTTAGCCTTGTAGAAAGCTTATAATATTATCTTGCCATTGTAACAATTGGTATGGCAATAGTCGTAATTTTGTTTTAAGTTATTAAAGAAATATATTCGATTGTTTTATTTATTTACTTCTTTATTTATGCAATGTAATGCAATGGCTCGAAGAAGGGTTCAGACCTCCAACGCCGGGGTAATATTGTTCTTTTACGTGGATCTAGGATTTAGGTTTTCTAGAAAATACCATCCCTGCCTTCACCCAGTAGGTGTGCAGAAAACAAGGGAAAACTTTGTCAAATCAATGATTGCGGGTCGTCGTATCACCAACAAAGAAAGTCCGTGTTCAACTCTAAGTGACGAAATGATGATTTTTTTGTGATAAGCATGGGGTATACTACTTGCTTTCCAGGCAAAGAGTACCACAATTACCAGGATATACTATGCATCACTACTGCGTGTGTTGCGAGATTCTGTGAAATCCTAGAGTTTGGCATTCTGACAAAAGATCTCCGTCTCCTACAAAACAATGCACCCGTTCAGCTATCGCATGTTAACCAGACATATGCAGGGCCCTGGGTATGAAATCCGTCATAGTTCGCGTTTTCTCTTGACTGCATACCTTCTTCATTCCACCTCTTCCCAACCATGAAGTCTTTTCCGAGGGGCAAGTACTTCCGTGATGTTGCCATGCTGCTTTCTGAGGTGTAGTAGTGGATTTTGTACCACTACACCTTATTTCATGTTATATGTCACCAACATAGGAATGACAGTTCTAGTACTGTTGTAGAGACTTTCTGAACGAAGCACTTGTCAACTCTCACTGGAAAGTGGAATCTTTTAGTTCTCAATTGTCCAGATATTTCATACCAATTTATCACACTCTTGTAAACTAAATTTGAATGACCCAATTCGACGGCTGCAGTTCTAACCGGGATTATGAGCTAACATGAATTCTGTTTACACGTATCATTCATTTCTTCGATGTGGTTTATTTCTGTTTGAGTCAGGGAACCAATCACCATAATTGTCGATACTTGTATGACTCTACCCTGAAGTAGGTTGAAGTGAGGAAGGGACATAGTCTTGCTAAGGTAAACTCGTCTGTTGGTATATGGAACACCAGTATCATTCTTCCATTTTTTATCGACAAATCTTTAACAGCACAATAGTACCTAGCTCTCGCAAAGGAACATGTGTTGCCTTCCCATCTGAACCCAAACGGAAACTTGTCTTCATATTTTCAACAGAATGACAATATTCCGCACCCTCGCGTTGATATGCGTCAATGCTTGACGCACAACTACCACGAAGTATATTGTTCGTTGTAGCTTCCTGCAATTATGGAGAAGATCATGCGTCCTCACACCCCTTTATTTCCATCTGCGGAGCATCTAAAGTACATGTTGCACCCTAAGAAATCCGTAATTTAAGGAATCTATAGAAACCTACTTAACGTTCATGTGTCTATATTGCACAAGAAATTTTTCTATGCGTGCAGTCAAAGTGGATGATTGCCACATTATACGGAATGACCACAACATAAAATATGTGTTGTAGTATGTCTTTGGTAGGAGATTTTTTAACCTTCACAGTTCATAACGTGCAAACAACACAAGGCATTAAGCAAATGGTTAAAACTTTGAATTCCTGAGATCACACCAGTCTACTCGATACGCATCACTGCTTCCAATTGAAATTTCTAACTTAGATTCAAGATGACAGATTTCGAAATGCCTCGAAAAGATTTCGGTAAGTATCTTATATGAAGTTTCACTACTATCATCTCCCATCAGCAGACTTTCAATTTTCATCTCCGGTTTCAAGAAAAAGGAAACCTAAAATTTATTGTCTGCTCTCATTTATTTTCAAACTGTTTTACTTCGATAATATTATCAAGAGATTTTTTATCGAAGGTTTACTTCAATTGTCTAGCCCTTTGGGGATCCTATGGTACAATTTGTACCATACGGGTGTTTCGTGGTACATTGCGTTATAACACTCCTGTTTGAGCTTATTTGTCCGTTTTTTTTTTTTTTGTTGTTGTTTTTCAAGTCCAGAGGCTTTGTAGAAGACCTTACGTATGGTTTTACACCTTCCTGCGTCGAGACATAGGAGGTGATGACGTCATAATTCTAAACTATATCCGCCTTATGCAGAGTCGTTTTGAAGTATGATTAGAAGCATACTAAAGGCCAGACTACTGCAGGAAGCATATGTTAGTCGAACTCTTCAGTATGACACTAATCAAACATCAAAACGACTCTGCATAAGGCCCTATATTTTCATTTATTAAGCCTATGTTCATTATTTTTTGGCGGGCTTATTTTAGCACGTAGAAGATTGAATCTTTGCACAAACATTTTGTCCACCGAGTAGTATTTACCAGATTTTTTTCAGATTTCTGGTTTAAAACAGGGGGGATCCAGAGGGGCAAAATATTGAAAAAAGGGATATTTTAGCCAAAAATCCCTTTCTTCGGGATTTTCCCACCTTAGATACATGATGGAGACACGTGAGTCATACCGTCTGAAAGGCAGTTTTATTCTGAAGAGAATGATGGACGAAACATGATCCTAGGGTAATTAGAGATGTCTCAGGAAATGTTTACAAAATATCATTCTGTATAGGGGAATGTGGTACATTGTCGGCATATATATTTTTGGCGGGCTTAACTTTGGACCTAGAAGATTGAAATTGTGCACAAACATTTAGTCCACCAAGTAGTATTTAACAGATTTTTTTTTTCAAATTTCTGCGTTATTAACAGGGGGGTCCAGAGGGGCCAAAAGTTGAAAAAGGGATTTTTAGGCCAAAAAATAATTTTTTCGGGAATTTCCCGCCTTAGATACATCATGAAGACATGTGAATATTATCTCCTGAAAGGCAGTTCTATTTTGAAGAGAATGAATGGCGGATTATAGTCCTAGGGTAAATAGAGACGTCTGAGGAAATTTTTTACCTGAGATCATGGTGTTTTGCGATCATTTGGAGCATTGTGGGAATTCTTGATAGAATTTCTCCCGCCCTTAGTATTCAAGATAGAAACTTGAAATTTGGCACACACATTCAGTATAATAAGTACTATTTATCAGATTTTTTCAGATCTCTACGTTCACACAGGGCCGTTCCAGAGAGGCCCAAATTGTAAAAAAAAAAAAAATCCTTCCGAAATGTGTCCTTTGACATCATTTTTCCCTCTCCTGGTATATGGTATGATCATGTAAGTGGTAACATTTGAAAGCCGCCTCCATTCTGAAGAGAATGAGGTATGAACCATGATTCTAGGATAAATAGTGACGATGCAGTAGCTGCTTGACTGAAAGTCTAAAAAATACCCCAAAAACCCCGGATCCCCAAGGGGCTAGACTAAACTCTAAATCTCGACTCTTCAAACTGGTACCTATACATTTATTTTGTTTACTGATATTAGTATTTTGTATATCAAAACATCATCTGGGGCCACGGGAGCTCAGTGGTGGAGCGTTCACCTTTTGTGCATGGAGTATTGGGTTCGATCCCAGTCTTGCGAAGTGAACTTTGTAGTAGACAAAAACTTGCGTGGGTTTTCTCGGGGATTTCCTTTTTCTCTCATTTTCTTCATTCCACCATTTCATTCATTTCTCATCACCTCTCCTTTAGCCTACCCGGCATAACGTAGGACGTAAAACTTGAAAGACATCATTTTATTTTTTAAAAAAAATATAATCTATTCAAAGTATGTTCTACATTTTATATGATCACCAAACTATAATATTTATCTTGTTTTAAGTATTTTCAAAGACACATAAATCCACTTTAATTAAGACAATTCTTCATCTTTAGTTTAGAAAATATCTAACTTTCAAACTGTAATATTTTGACCAAATAATGAAAATAATATCGTCATACAACCATGGAATTAATTACGTTAGTGTGTGTTGTAAACACTTGTCCTCATTAACCCTCGATTAGTCGCGCCGCGGTCAAAAGCACCGCAGAGAAATTATTTTGTATCGTGTGCCCACTTTATTTGTCCGACAGACTCCACCGTCTATCTAATCTTACCCCTCACCTTCCCGAACATTACTGCTCAATCACTCCCTTATCCGTTGTTTAGTTTAACTACTAGTGATTGTTTAGTGACTCTGCGGTACTTTCCACCGCGCGCGACTAACCGTGTAATGTTTTTTCTCAGTGTTTTGCTCTGCACGTGACCTTTGCTTTAGAGATGTTTTAAGCTTTATAAACATAAATATTATTTTAATGGATGGAAGAGAGGTCAACAAAGTTAACAAACTAATACCAAGTGTGGAAAAAGAGAAAATTAGAAATGAACAGCTTAAAAGAATAGAGAGAAATGTTAGGAATGGACTATTCGGATAAATCACCCATGATGATCTCGTGGAAGCTTTGTCTGAGGAGTCTGCGAGCCAGTCTGAAGATCTCAAACCCAGAAATAACCAGTAATTCCCCGAATGTAGTCAGCGCAGCAGAGGCCAAAATAAGCGACGACGAAGTGTAAAACAGTGTAAATTTGAATATAACCTAGAATAATTCAATGTAGTGTTGTATAGGTGAAGTTTCAAAATAATACGACCGTAAAATAATTCAATGTAAATTTGATTTGATTTCAACTTAGCGCCCCTTTCAGCATCAAGGCTATGTAAGACGTAGACCTACTGCTTAACGTGGGATCCGAACCACATGAGCTACCACCGGGAATCGAACCTGGAAGTTCCACGCCAAAGAGGCGTACGCTAACCGTTTAGCTACGAGTGAGCTATTATTGAATGTAAAATGCGCTTTGAAGCTTTGTTTTATTGTTATGTGTATATAGTATTTATTTTACTAATTTACTATTGCATTTCTAATTTTAGACGAACCAAACAGTTGACAAAAACAAAAGATAGTCATCCGAATTACAATTTTCAATAAAACCAGTGCGCAGTTATCTATCGAAAGAAATATGTAACGAAAGAAAATATTCCAAATAAGAAATAAAAAAGAAAACAGTACTAAAAAAGAAAACAGTAAATGTCTAATAGTAGGTTCCACTAATAGTTACTACTGTAAAACTTATTATAATATTAAATATTGAAATCCCTCTTAATCAGAAAATATACAAAATTACGTTTCTAACACAAGAAAAATGTTTAAAACGAGATTTGCAACACATTATGTTCGTGCGGTCCTTTTGACCGCGCGCGACTATTCGCGTTACTTTTTCAGCGCGACTTCTCGAGGGTTAAACTATCATGTTTTGAAAGCAGCTTTGATTAGAAGAGTGTGCACTGAAAATTGGAAGACATGTTCCAACAAGAATTCCCTAAGTGACGTTACTAAATATTTAAATGGCAACACTCCTTTTCACTTCCCATTGATGCAACCATTTAATTCTTTTATTTCATCATACAAGTCGTAGTTGCTAAAATTGATCCATTAACTTTTCATTCTGCTCTCACTTTCTATCCCGCTTTCATGGTGTGAAGTGACTCCTTTCGACTTGTAGAATAATGCATTTCGTACCCTCATTTGCTTCTCTTCAGCTGCACGACCATTATACCTACTTGCATTATTAATAGTGCTCTTCACGCCTCAGAGCGTATATTGAAATCGGAGCCAAACTGACTTTGATATCCAAATTGTTTGTTGCGTAATTTATCAATTCATTTCCAACACAAGTCTTGACTATTATTGCTTTACATTATAACAAACCACAGACTAACATGTAGTTTTTCAATGAAATAAATATAAATTGATCTAATAATATAACAAGGCTTCTTGTACATAAGTTGTTATTCAATTGAAACGCTCGTAATTTCGAGAACAACTGTCTTAGTCGGTATCTCCATATTAGGTGAATACTAAAATTAAAAAAGAAAAGAAACTTCATACCTGGCATAGTAGCTAAAACAAGTGTTTAGGGTAAGTTGTTGGAGGTTCGATTTTCAGTGAGACAAGTGCATCAGATATAATCCCAAGTAGTGCTCTGGTTCTGAAAAGGATCGTTAACTTTTAACCAAACAATCTTCGCAAGAAGCATTTTCCAAGCACATTTCATACGGCGAACTAGTTTCTATTTCCAAGAATGTTAGACGTCTTTCAGGTTTGTTTACTTGTTTTGTATTAAGACAAAAAGCTGATTTGATGCAACTGTTTTATACAAGATAAACCAAAAATTATGGAGCATATGCTATTTCACTAATGGTGAGCACATATGTTGACCAGATAAACACTGAATTGGTCCATGTTATTCGGCCAGTGTTTATATTCTCATGACAAAAATGGTTGCCGTCCTAAAAGTCTGTCATATTCGATTCAAGCTTAGTTTTAGATACAAACAGGTTGAGCGATATAATGATTGAGAGAAGGAAACCCACAGAAACACTATAATATCATTAGGTCTTTCTGAAGGTAATTAGGTATACATGGAGACGGAAAGCTTTCGTTTGCAGCAGAATGTAGAGGACACGAACGATCTGACTACTCTTCAATGAAAATTCCTTTAATGGTCAGAATATCAGCAACTTTTGTATCAGCGCTTTATACCAGCATTATATCAACCGATTGATTTATTTCTCTTATCATAGTAGAGCAGAACTATACCTCGAGCAAGTACTCCAACACATTTCATGAGTATATACAAATACAATTGCCTGAAATTTGGATTTTTTTTAACCACTTGACCATCCATCACAATAAGCAGACCATGTTTTGGTGCATTTCTCTCTGTCTGACTTCTTCACGACAGAGGTTTACGCTGTAAAGGTATGGATCGTTCATCGTATGCGGCAGCACATTCATGAAACGTGCGTTAACATTCGGCCTGGCGTTCTCCTTCGGGTATATGCTCACTGAAGAAAGCGCTAGAAGTAACTCGTGATGTTGGACATTTTGAGCACATCGCTTAAAAGTCGTTATCTTCAAACGCTTCTCCAGAGACCTCGAATATAAACCTTACCGTAGGATTCAAATAAAGTTTGATGATATACTCACTATTGAAACGGCATCACAGGGCTTACCATTATTAGATAACATTAGGAAAGAGCAAGCAACCCATTTATAATTAGAATCACAAGTGGGCAATTATAAATATTAAGTGTAATGTCCATTCTTCGCACGAGAAGAAGAGTTTTATAGCGAAAAAGTGATAGGTGTATTTGGAAATCCCTTTCCGTTGTAATATTTATTTTAAGGAATGTGAAATGAAAAATCTTAATTCGTTGCAGGTGGTAAGCTACGTTCAAAAGTGCATGTCTGAGAGTGCAGCCTCTATTCTGTGCCAGAAACTCAAATTTCCTTATCTCGTAAAGACCGTTATTCTCAATCAACATGACTCGATTTAGATACAAAATCAGGTTAATCCAAATAAAAATTATATGTATAACTAATTTTAAACAATTCAAGTGGTTACAAATTTATGAATGGAAAATGGGATATCAGGATATTTTAAAAATTGCATCTAACCGTTTCGGAAAGAACATTTTCAAAGCGGTACAACACAAATCAAATGCTTTAAATAAAGAGTTTATGTCACAAGTTTCAAAGTTCTTACGTGGGATGATCGAGAGGTAAAATTTTTAGAGCGTATGATAGGATAAAGGTAATCGACAAGTCAGAAATTTGAAGATGTCCTAAAGAGGTGATAATATGATTATATTGCTAGGGAAAAATGCAGTTCTTCTATCTTTTCTTAATTTTAGTATAATTATCTTAATTTTGATACTATAGAGTATCATAACAATTGTTTTCAAAATTAAGAAGGAAGGGGGACACTTCTTGTTTAAAATATTCATAAATCACAAAACTGCTATTTACGATATCATAACCCACAGCATTTTTATTATCAATGTAACTTTCTGATACTCAGTTGAATAGAACTTTCTTGGGACACTTCAAATGTTAATATTCCAGGATCATGTGATGCAAGCTTGTCGAATAATCCTTGATGAGCCAAATGCTATGTACGAGATTTCCTTTAAAGCGATTCAGTATTCGTTATGCACTATTGTAAATGTATTTTTCACTGTTAATACCCATGCTTCATTTCAGTATTAAAACAATTTGCACTATGATGTTTAACAGAAAGTCAACGGATTCACAGGTTTCCTACCAGACAAATAGTTATATTTGAATGTCCTTTTCGCAGGTTGACCGTTTGTTGTATGTCCATATGTCTTGTGGCATAAAGACCCCACTTCATTTATAGGATATGTAACGAATGCAAAAAGTTGGCGCCTGTTGAGGGACGTGATATACGTAAAAGTCACAATATTACCGATGAAAGCGAAAATGAATGAATAAATAAAGAAGTGAATAGAAATGCTACATGATGTATTAATGCTTCTCCACCAAGGGCGTCATTGAGGGGGCAAGGAGGGGCAATTGCCCCCATGATTTTGAGTTTTATACACATTTTATCAATAGAATAGTAGTAAATCAATGAAAGACGCTACATTTTACTTATATCAAGGAGTCTTGATCCCCCAATCAATTAATTATTCCTGTTGTGCTGAATAGTTGCGAGACACCACCGCCTTAAGACTTTTAACTGAAAAACCAATTAAAAGATACCATTCGGAATAAACACCTAGGTGTCGTGGGAGAACAATACTAACATTGATCTCACCGAAACACGCGCAAGAATCCAAAGTGGAAAATGGCCACAGTTTGTTAAGAACATAAGCAATAAAAACCTTATTTGAATGTGGCATGAAACCTTCCGCTTCCTGTTACTTACTTTGAAAGTTTTTTTTCCCCTTAGCTTGCACTGATTACACCAAGAGATGCCACTGCTTTCCAGCAAGAGATTTACAGTTTTCCTCCTTGTGTTCAGAACAAAGGTTTTACCCCCAGGGGTCACAATCCAAATTTACAAGTTTCCAGGAAAACAATCTTAATGAGTTCGCTCACATTTCATAAACAAATAATTTAATAGCGTATACTGTTCAATTGTTTGTTTCTCTCGAAATGCAAATACACACAGTGATGGGAGTGATTTCAGACGAGCTCTTTTCTGGGAAACTATCGAAACAATTTTGTTCATATATTCTGAGTTCATATATTATTGCTTGATACCAGGAACACACGAGACGTGTGTATAAAAGTGATATATATATATATATATATATATATATATATATTAAACGTTATTAAAAGTTATACATTGATGTATTTATACATATTTATAAAACAAACTGTTCTCTGTCAAAATACTTCTTAATATATTTTTTTTTCAACCAGTGATTCGATCCTAGCATCTTTTTCAAACTCATCTTTCAAGGTCATCTTTGTGGCTTAGTGTTGCGCAATGGTTTCGAAACGTCTAAGTAGAATTCTTGATAAGCAGTCTGATCTGGTAAAACGAACTACTAACTCACCATACCCCTCATATCAGAAAAACAAATAAACATCGTCTAAGTTTGTGATTTCACTCGATGAGCATTCACTTGATGAGTGATGTGACGATGGAGTCTTCCACTGACTTGATTGATGTCTGGTTTGGGTTCTAAGAAAGCATTATGTCTCATCACGAGTAATGAACTTGAAAAGAAAAAAGTCTGGGTTATTTTAAAGCTGTTCAAGTTTTTACCCTACATTCAAGCTCAAGTTCTTACTGTACGTTCATTTTACTGGTCAGTCAAACTCCGATATAAAGTTTTGCAGCTCCCCAACTTATTCCCGGATCTTTCGTTAAAAATCTCTGATGCAAGAACCAAGATAGTCCAGATAACTTCCCCATCGTTATCACTTGTCTATTGTCGGTCATCCAACACAAGTGCCGGAGTTTTGTCGATATTTTCGCTGTTCGAAAAGTTGACGGCATTCAGATAGAAATTCGTCAACAATCAACATTTCACCATTTCTGAAACCAGAAAACCAATCTTAGGCTTGAGTTCATTGAACTCAAAGATGTTTCTAACACTCTTCTATTCGGCGTGCTAAGGAAGTGCCGGCAGAGCAGTGTTATTTTGTATTTTATAAGTGATCCAACGAATGGTTTGTAAACAACTATTTCATTTAAAAATATGCGTAAAATATGCAACGTTTTGGCAATTATGTTGGACTTTGAAAAAGCTTATGTTTTGAAACTTCTTTTTCTTATTTTTATATTATGATAGTGCTAATAAAAATATTGAAATTTATTACAGATTTCAATATTTCTTTCGTATGCTTTTATATATGAGCATGGACATAGACATTTATGTTTCTCAATGGGTGCTCAGGAGTCGGCATTTACGTCAAATATTTTTATTACATTTTAGTAGATATAATTCAGCAATGATTTCCAGTTTCTTGAAAGACTATCAAGAACTGGTGAAATAGAATGATCCATGAAATAATTTTTTAAATTGCAGAGGCTAGAAAAACAACACGACTTCCTCAACTTTCTATTGACCAAACTTCCTAGATATTAGAATTTTGTTCGTGAATTTCAAAGTTTTTACATTGTGCAAGGTAAGCAGATAGAAAATTGTTATAATTACAATAATTACAGTCAAACTCTTAGAACATTTTAGGATCATTTGAGTAAAAAAAGAAAATGATTCAACTGTCTTGCAATTTAAGTGAAGCATGTTACATTTTTATAAACATTAATTACTAGCATCAATAACCAAGCTATTTAAGAAATATTTATAACTTATACAAGTATACATCCACGGATCATATTATCGTTGTAATGTTATATCGCTAGATCCTCGATATGTCGTAAACCTGAAGAGTCTAAAATAGGCATTGATAAATGATCATTCATCATATTCATCCTCATCTAAAATTAAATTGGGACCACATGCACTTCAGTTCATTTTTACTATTCACCTTTGAAAAGTGTAATTTGGAAGTTATTTGCAACGCAAAGATCATTGGGTGCCCATCACCCGTTAAATGCCTTCAATGGGTGCTTGAGCCCTGGAACATCCACGTAGTCGGAGCCTATGTGCATGATTTGATTGTGTATCAGGAAATGCCGCAATACCTTTGTTTTACTTTCTGGCAAGAAACAAAATAAGACTTTTGGTATGCATATGCTTTTAAGATAAATTCACTCCATCATTCAGATCACTCCATCATATTGCCCTTAGGGATCGTAATCGTCTCCTAAAATCAACAAGGCAGTTTTTGTTTTCAAGAAAGAAAAAAACAATGAAATAATTTCAGCCAGGAATTCTATTTAAGAAAAAATATTTCTTAGTTACGGTTACTTAGAGAATTTGCAAAGACGAAATAAAAATATGTTCATAGATAGCATAGAAAATCGGGTATACGTTCGAGGAGATCTCCTTCGGATCAGGTGGAACTATTTAATTAGATTAGAATGTCATAAAGGTAAATAGGGTACCAGCTGGACAGAATACCAGAGGAAAATTTACCTTTCATGTCTCCTAGATATATAAAGTATGCATCCGCTCGGAATGGTCAACCAGGCAATAATTTTCTACTATTAGCAGCAGCTGTGTCTGTTTTAATGAATCGCAATTGCTAACAATGGATACGGTAGCTTTTTGTAGAGAAAACGAAATAACCTTATACGTTTTATGTGCATATGTATGTGTACTCTTATGAGTTAGGACAATTTGAAATAACTAAGTTACGTTTGATTATACAAAAATATTACTTAGTATCTTCGAGGTAGTCTTCCTAATTGGAATAGCTTGTTACCTAAAATACGTGAGTTGCCAGGGTTAACTAGATCCAGTACTAATTGAGAGAATGTAAAATAAATATGTCTAAATAAATAAAGTGCATGAATTAACCAGAAAAAATATATTTTCCTTCCTTTAAATAATACGAATCTGTGTCTTACGTACATAGCTTCCGTAAGGGACTTGAAAGAATATTAAAAAAATGAAAACGTTTATAGTCTGTACAATTTTCTATATTCTGTGTTTAAGTGGTGAAATCTACGAGCTATCTACAAGAGCTAACATCTCGAAAGTTGCTATTGGTAATGACTATATCTATATATATCTATATCTATATCTATATCTATCAGATAGATATAGATATATATATATTGATATATAGATATATATTTGCAAAAGGAAGTTTACGTGAGTTTGTAAGTTGAAAATTTGGGTTTCTCTTCTTTAAATATTTTAACCCATTGGGCTATAGGTGGTTCATGTAATTTGTACTGAATGCTTAGTTTCCACAAGTGTATTTATGATACAAATATTCCCTCTCAACACATATTTTTCCATAAAGTTTTTTTTTTTTTTTTTTTTTTGCAACGATCCCTAGAAGGTAACAATTTTCAGGCACACTATTAGCTTACACCCAGTCTATTCTACAATGCTGAACCCAGTTTCCGGAAAACATTCATTATCATAAGCAAAGAAAATTAAATTCTGACTCAGAAATTCAAAAACCGCGTTAGTACTCAAGGCGCTACCCAAAGTCAATGAGATTATATCATGCTATGTCACCCTCTCCTCTGGTCTAGCGGCCAGCATGCATTCTTTTAGTTAGCAAGTCATGTGTATAACGCGTGCTGGATCCAATCCCTTTGTCTTGGGCACAGATATATACCTATAAAACGATATATTTGTCCCAGATATCTTAGGTTCATTCCCATATTTGGAAACAGAAAGCAAGGTATAAAATATTTCTTATAGAATACAAGAAGCACCAAATATGCTCAAGACATACAGAAAACTATGCATAAAAATACGCTGCAATTGTATGGTTATTTCTACTATAATTCAATAATTCTCGTATTATTGCATTGTGTGAGTACCGTCAAAGCCGCAGAAAATAAAATTGTAACATCTTCAAAGTGCATTCCATTTCATAATAGTATGCTTTTTAAATCACTGTACTTTTTTTAATATTTTATGTATTCATTGAAAAGATGTATATATTTGACCCTGAAACAGATTATGAAACGGAAGTAGGGAAGTAACTGATTATTCACTCTTCTTCAGACTTCACTTCTCTATTAAGTAATTATTGGCTTGATTTATTATTAGATTTATTTAACTGCTAAAATACTTACTTTATGATTCTCTTTTGCAACTACTGTAGAAAACCAAATATTGAACTTACTTTGATGCACACTGGAGCTCAACTGTTGATCTGTTTCCTTTCCTGGGTTGGTTATGTTTGTCACCTGTGTAGGCGGAACAGAGAGGAGAGGGCCACAAAAATATGATTTACTTTACACTCAAAAAATAATAATGTGATTCAAACTAGAGACGATTTCATACCGGGACAAAGTACCTGGAAAAAATCTATACATCGCCTGAAACCCCTTGCCACGAAAAGTACGAAACCATTTTCAAATCACGGGCAAAGCCGTAACCTGATGCTATAAGGGGCTAGTTTGTTGATGTTTGTGACCCTATGTATGACATATTCGGCAGAAGTAAAACTGAATGTTGATATGCATCACGCGTAAATGCCTGAGCCCATCATGTTCTTTTGCACCCAGATATACCATCTGGTCAGTGTTGCCAACTAATTCTAAATACAATGTGGCAGATTGTTTCTGTACCACCTGATGCATACCTATGAAACGTGATACAAACAACATTCGTCACTAGAGAAAATATACTGTGGAGCTATTCCTCTCCCAAGAACCCCAGTTTATCAGTGTTGTCAACCAAGTGTAAAAATGAGAAGTTGTAATATAGGTTCCGTGCCATGAAATGTTTATACATCAAGCTTATCAGAAACGTCACACGACACTACAGCAAAAAGACATTGACTGTGACCTTCTCCCAACCATTCCAGGTTGTCAGTGTTGCCAACAAGTGTAAACATCCCAATGTTGGAAATGACGTGCGTGCCATTGAACGAATATATAACAAATGTATCAGAAGCAGCATTGGTAATTGGAAAACATAGTGTGAGTGTCCCCGTCTTCGAAGCACCCGAGTGTGACAGTACTACCAACCAATGCGAATATTCAAAATTCATGAAGTCTACCGCATTGGCGGACATAACTGACAATATGGGTGTTTGTGGGTCTTCATTAACATACTACAAACCTAGTATATGTCATAGTCTAATTATATTCGCCATTACTTTGGATCTCTTAGACCGCGTGACCATATTTTGACCAATTGTCTTTATACTTTCTTGCCGTTATCCTTTGTAAGACTTAGAATCACCTAACAGATTTGCTGTAAGTTATACTGCACCATGTAGTGAGCCACGTTTCTTTGGAAGCTCTAAACGTAGCAGTTTGGCCAAAAAGTTATTCTAATTGGCATGTTGTTGTTATAGTGCTAAATCGTCACATTTGGTACACACTGTTTCATTCTTTTTCAGAAGTGTAATGAGTTTCATTTTACGGTAAGGTGTTTCACTTTTAACGTTCAGGGAAAGTTTCAAATTCTAATTCGTAGAAAGTGTGGAACTAACTACGGCACAATTCGATAATAATATTATACATGTGCATACACGTCCAGTGAAACATAATTTACTAGAAATATATATATATATTAAAGCATAGTGCTATTATAAAACTAATCGTTGCACTTGTTACCCCTAGATAGCACACTACGCATTTTACGTCTGCTATTTCAGTCACATTGTAGTGTGGACGTTGAAAAAGCTATACAGAAATTTTAATGAATTTGCAACTGTTATATATTGGAAGCTATTCGTTTCATATATATACAGGGTGTCTCAAAAGTTCGTTTACAAAGTGGAACATTGTTATTATCAAAGTTACACGAAAATATAAGAGGAAAAACCGTCTCCAAATATGATGTTTTCAATCTAAAGTTAATGATTTTTTTAAGTCGGACGAGCCGTTTGGGCTGTGTATTCTTTATGCACCCAATGTTAAATGAAAATGCAACGTTGCCATTTACCTGATCCCACAACGTAAGTGAATGAAGTTACTCTCTTCTTCGCTAACGTGTCCATAGCCAACCCACATTTCATACAGTATATATACAGGGTGTCTCAAACGTTCCTTGACAAAGCGTAACTTTCTTATTAATCCAGTTACAACAAATGTAAGAAGTAAAACCTTCTCCAAATATGATGTTTTCAATCTAAAGCTAATGATTTTTTTAATCGGACGAGCCGTTTGGGCTGTACATTCTTTATGCGCCAAATATTTTTATTAAAATGCTACAATAGCAACAAAAGCGCCTTTTTTTTAGTCGTCTACCCGTTTAAAGGGTTGCGCCCTTTCTTCGGGAAAGTGTTGCATTAGGATTGCAGAGGCTACAAAAATTGTGGTTGGTCTAAGGGGTTTTCCTTTATTCATTCATTATTTTAAGTAAATAACATATATACATACAGTAGAGATAAATTTCAACAGGTGACACAAATCTAATAATAATAATAATAATAATAATAATAATAATAATAATAATAATAATAATAATAATAATAATAATAATAATAATAATAATAACATAAAGAGAATAAGTGCATGGAGGCTTAAAGAATGCGGAACAAGAAAATAACAAAATTTTCAGTGCATGAAAACGAAGTGCGTGAATCTAAGAACAGAGAAGAAAAACAACAAAACAGGAAGAACAATGCAAAGAAATAATATTTTTGAGATGATGATGAAAATGAGGATGAATTTTTACTGGACGCCACAACACTAGGTTTTGTTAGTGTACGGATGCAGTTATCTTCTGTTTCTGGGGCTATTCAGGAACTGATGTAGACAGGAGAGGCCCATATTAGTAGGTGATTACTGTGCATATGATGGATATATGGAGGATGACAGATGGCGTGGGTGATATATGGCAAATACTTCTGGGTCTCGGTCGGCAGGATCCATCTGCAAGTGGTACAATGTGAGGTAATGCTGGAGCGGAGTATCGACGTATCGTGGTGGTGCATCATTGTCTCGGTCATAGCGTAGTACATCTAGAAGCATGGGGTGTTGTAAGCCAATACGATTCATAATGTAGCGGATACGAAGCCGTTCTAGATGGGTGAGCAATGGTGGAAAATCTATGAGATCATAGAGAAGCCTGATTGGTAAAGCGTGTCGCTCCATTATAGATAATTGTTTGTAAAATTTGTCGGGGGCTGCGGCCCAAGCTGTATGGCCATAAGTTAGAGTAGCCCTCATAAAGGTTTTGTAAGTATGGAGGACAGTTTGTGGTCGTAAACCCCAGCTTGTACCAACTAAGCGTTTAAGAAGATTTAGTCTATTCTTGGCTTGAATAACAATTTTCTTAAGATGCGGAGTCCATGTGAGTTTTGTGTCAAATATCACCCCAAGGTAGGTAAGAGATGATGAAAGAGGAACGGGTATGTGGTCCACATGGATGTGTAATAGATTCGGATTGCGAAACACTCTGGATCGTCTACGAGGTGGTAGAAATACGATAGATTGTGTTTTCGCAGAGTTAATACTGAGTCTCCACACGTGACACCAACGGGCAAATGTAACGATAGCTGGCTGCAGTAGTCTGTTGATGCGCTGAATAGTACGAGCTGTTGTTAGAAATGCTGTGTCATCAGCGAATTGATAGACTTGAACGTGAGGAGTGAGTCGGAGATCGGCAACGTAAAGTAAGTACAGCAATTGACACAAAGAAGAACCTTGAGGTACGCCAGAGTGTAAGAAAATGGGGTAAGATAGAGCGTTGTTAATAGAAATATATGCGATACGTCCGGTTAAGAAGGTAGTGATTAAGCGTATATAAGATACGGGCAGCAGATAGTTATGTAATTTGTATATTAAGCCAGGATGCCAGACTTTATCGAATGCCTTCTCCAAATCAAATGTAACTAAGCAGGAAGGGAAACCCTTGTTGTATTGGTTATAAATTGCCGTGGTAAGTCGTAATAACTGATCTAGTGTACTGAAATGGGGTCGAAAACCAGCTTGATGGATCGGCAGAAGATCGTTCATTAGAAGGTGTCTGTGAAGCCGTCGAACGAGAATACGTTCGAATATTTTGCAGAGACAACTTGTTAAATGGATCGGGCGATACGACTGTACGTCAGATGGTGGTTTCTTTGGCTTAGGGAATAAAAGAACTTTGGAGTACTTCCAATCAAGCGGAAAGAAGCCAGTACGAAGGATGAAAGTGTAAATATGACTTAGAATCAGAATAAAAGAAGGAGGTGCATATTTGATGAGAGCATATGTAATGGAATCGAATCCAGGTACCGTACTTCGTTTAGTTGCTAAAGTTGATCTGATGTCATCTGGGTCTATGGCCTGAGTAAGTGGATTATTATGTTCCAGAACATGGTGGTCAGATGGTTGTAAATGAGCGGAGGTTGGATCAGCATGACGGTTGATCGAAGATTGAAGGCGTTGCGGTGTGTACCCTCCAGGAAGTGGAGTGAAGATATCTTGGAAAAATGCAGCAAAAATATTCGCCTTCTCTATGTCAGAATTTAGAGCTTGATTGTTGTGAATAATAGGATAGGGCGTGCTAGACGTTTGACCAGTAAGTTGATGGAACTTACGCCAATATTTGCTGGGATGAGTTTCTGTGGTAAGAGTGTTACACGTTTGAATCCACTGTCTTTTCTTATAAGCTATTATGTAGTTATGTGTTATTCGGAGATATTGACGATGTAAGCGAAGTGCCTCCAAGTTGCCGCTTGTTCGGTATTCGCGATAAGCGCGACGGGAAGCAGAAATTAATGTAATATACTTTGGCGGCAAGACAGGTTTATGCGGATGGAAATGAGTAGAAGGAATTGAATGTTCTGCTGCATCTTGAACTGTGGCAGTGAGGTCCGTGATGACGTGATCAAGACTATGTTGCGAGGTAGGTACAGTAAGTGCGCTAATTGCGTCATCGATGGTGGATCGGTATAGATCCCAATTAGCCTTATGATAGAGATAGATTTTCCTAGCTGGTAAAGGATTTGTTGGCTTCACTGTACATTGCAATTCCAGTTTAATAGGAACATGATCGCTGCCGATTGAGTCCAGTACAGTAATGTTTACAAAATGAGATAGAGAAGACGAGGTGATTACTACGTCTGGAGTAGTATTGCTAGCTGATCTCGTAGGCTGTGGCAAGATGTGAAATTCCTCTGTTGTGGAAGTTTGTATAAAGTCAAGGAAAAGCTGTTTGTCGCGCTGTGTTCGACTATGAAAATTTAAGTCTGCCATGATGATATAATGCCGAGATTGTGTATCGATGAAACGAAAGAAATCATAACTGATAATCTTTCCTGGGCGAACATAGATTGTGGCAAATGTGACTGTGCGACCTCGAAAGTAAATAGTTGCTATATTGTATTCAGGAAAATTGAAAGCTTGAGCCATCGTAACAGTGCGGTATGGTAGACGAGCGCTAATGCCGATAGCTGTACCTCCATATAGGCGCGGTACAAAAGCGCCATGAACTCCAACCTATGACTTTGAATTTATATTCTTTGATTTACGGTTATTTGTGATTTTACGTTAAATAAAGACAAATATTTTAAAGTATGTGTACTTTAAATAAATTATTTAAAAAAACCGTTTCTCATAAAGTTTATTTTTTTAAAATTATTGTTCAAAGCCTTTTTATTTTAATAAGCCTTCTCCAAAATCAATTCAAATGAATTGCGCTGCCATCTTTGGATTTCTTTTCAATTATACATTTGTGGACGTTTATATGTTTGGGGCCAATCCTTTCGACAATGAGATCTCGGAAACTTCAGGTCCTAAAAAGATGACGTTTTCACCGATCGATTGCAAATTTATGTAGATTGTCCAGTTCTAACTGAGTATTTAAAGAAACATGGCCATTATTTCTTTATTACATGTTTACGAGTACACTGAAAGTGTTGAATTTAGAAAAACATCATATCCTACGCATTATACCTTTCAACACCACATAATTGTATACGGGGATTGCATACCTCTTAGGCGGTTGTTTCATGGCCAAATGATAATGCAAAACGAAGGATAACCATTACTCCACTCTAAGTTGAATCGTTTTTTTTTTTTTTGGAATGTTTTGCCCAATGAACACCATACATCACTGACATTATAATTAATTGTATGTGTAATGTATTTGCTTAATACATACTGCATGCAAGAATAAAGAAAACACTGATTATACATGACTTAAAAACTCCAACCGGAAGTAGGCTCTAATCTTGCATACGGTGCGAGATATTGAAAAAAGAATCGAAAAAATCCCCCTTTATGGTATCTCTTGCCAATTTTTATCAAGACGTCTTTCCCTTTTGTTTGTAAAGGGACATGCACAGATGTGACGAATAACAAAAAGATCCATTCTCATATGCAAATGATGCGCTGTGTAGAGAGCGTAGGTTGGGCTAGTGTTAAATAAAAATGCAAAGTTGCCATTTACCTGATCCCACAACATAAGTGAATGAAGTGACTGTCTTTTACGCTAACGTGTCCATCGCCAACCTCCATTTCAAACAATATATATACAGGATGTCGCAAAATGTCCTTGACAAAAGGGAAACTTTGTTACTCTCAGAGATACAACAAAATGTAACAGGAAAAAACAAATATGATGTTTTCAATCTAATGTTAATGATTATTTTTAATCGGACGATCCGCTTGGACTGTACACTCTTTATACGCCCAACGTTAAAAGAAAATCCAACTTGCCATTTAAATAGTCTCACAACATAAGTAAATGAAGTTGCTGTCTTCTACGCTAACGTCTCGATCGCCAACCCCCATTTCAAACAGTAACTTCATTCACTTAGGTTGTGGGATCAGGTAAATGGCAACATTGCACTTTCATTTAACATTGAGCACATAAAGAGTGTTCAGTTCAAACGGCTCGTCCGATTTTTTCTTTCTTTTCTTTTTCTTTTTTTCTTTTTTTTTCTTGTTTAGAAAAGAATTCTTCACTTTAGATTGAAATCACAATATTTGGGTGCGGTTTTCCCTCTTACAATTTGTTGTAACTCTGATAATAACATAGTTACCCTTTGTCTGGGGATTTTTGAGACACCATGTACATATATTCGTGCAACATACAGCATGCAGGTAGAATTCCTTATTTAATCGCACGAACGGATTGTTTTTGAACAACACACTGGAGAGACATTCGTCATTCCTATCTTCAACACCCCAGTTAAATATTGTTCTTTCGTAGGAATGTAAGTAAGTTTTATTTGTAATATAGTGTATACTATCGTTATATGAAAAAATAAAAACAAGCATTAGGTTAGTGCTGTCCAATAAAATAATACTTGCGGAAAGGGATGAGAGAAAAATAATTAATGTACGTAACTGTAAGTTTGTTGCTTTGATGATATATTTAATTTCAAAGAATAAAGTTTTTTATTTGGCAGTTATTACAAGTCAGCATTAAGTGCGGAATATGTCTTAAATAAAATATTTCTTGTATTAATCCAATATCTAGTATTGATGTAGTAGCTTTCACTAGTTTGAAAGACAAAATAAGTATTAATCTTTAATTTTAATACCTTCTTTATCAAATAATCGCCTAGTTGTTATTTGCCGCTACATATTGAAAACGCGGGATACATCAAGGTAATAGTAGATTATCTTCCATTATTGTTGTTGAGATATTATTTGTTAATAATTTTATACATTTTAATGCCCCATGTGGTCTAGACTCACGATGTATGGTAAGGGAGCACAACGAAGCATTCTCCCAACATTCGCCCTTTACTCATAATTTGCTAGGTTTACACCGATGGAACGTGACTGAGGACAATTAATTCCAATATTGAAGTAGTGAATAGAATACGAAATTTTGGATTTTCATGGTAATATCAGATGATTTCAAGGTGATTACAGAGATTTTTCAGTCTGCTGTAGCACTTTTACATAAAATTATTTCTTACTGTGACAACTAATGATCCAACATTCGATAACACTCTGCGCAAAAGAATTTCTCGGACACACTTTGTGTGTTCATGGCATCGTGTTCAATTCTCATTAACAGCATATATTTATGGATGTCAACTTAGCATCATAAAACAATTTGTCACATGCAAGTTCTTAAGTAAAATGTTTGAAGGAGCGAAAGATAGGTCATTATTTGATATCTGGCAACACATTAATTGTATTTTTATTCTCTCCTTTTACATATAATAGTTGTTCATTATAACACTTTACATTAATCAAAATTGAACAATCTGGCTAATAACAATTTCCGAATTCAGAGATATATTATTGGTATTTCTTGTGCTTACCATAAATCAATAAAGTTAATTGATCTCATTTGTGATATCTAAATATGGAGTAATGTGATTGCTGATGGCATCTGAGATTTACAAATAGTCTGTTTTGTAATAACATCAATGAAAAGTAATTATAATTTAATAGGATCTTCAGCAACGGCCGGCTCAAGCTGTAAATTAAAAACCCAAAATTAAAGTTTTTAATAAAATATAGACCAGCTCAAATTACATTAAATCAGGTAAACCATGACAATCATAAAGGACTTAAAGAAGGTCTTAAAATACTATAAAGCATGCACGCATATTCATAACAAGAAAATAATTTTAAGAAACCAATATTAATAAGACATAACACGAAAAAGTTGTAATATCCAAAATAGTCCAATTGTAATGTAAGGCGAATTATTAATTTGAAGGAAAATTTCTAACCGGAAGCATTGGCATAGAACTGAAGAAAATGCTGATAAAAACATGTGTGTGGAATATGACACTGTATGGATGTGAGACATGGACACTTGAAGAAGAAGAAAGGCGAAGAATAGAAGCCTTTGATATGTTAATTGATTTTTAACTTCAAATAATTGGAAGCTGAATTTCGAAGTATTTTCGTAGAAGTACAAAATTAGTTGCATTTCCACTTTAAATTACATGGGAATGAAGTAGTTAAACACGCTGGGATCTACTTTGCTTGGTACTTCTAGCACAACCGCCAACTGCTACATTATATAACTAGTTTAGAAGCGGTTTAGAATCAACTCATTAAGAGTAATGAAATGGGTAGGATGAATAAATTTCCGATTACGTTTGCCTAACTTTAAAAACATGTGGCGTAGCACGCATGAAAGAAGTTCCCATTTAAGTTCATAAGATGTCAGCGTTAATTCAAACTGTAGTAGAAATTGTACGAGATGCTACCATACATATATATCTCTATCACTTACCCTCTCAGCTATATGGAAATTTGACGTATCTAGAGATGAAGAACATACATTCAAACTTTTAAATGAATGTTTTAACACATTTTAATTACATTTTTAATCATAGATATTTGATGGATGATTTTCTAATAATCTGATCAGTTAATTATAAGAATTCATCAACGCAATAACCATCAAGTTTCATCTAACGTAAAACGGTAGAATCATCCAATTTCAGAGAAACAGTTTGGATAAATATTTGTTAGGTAAATAAAATATACAGTGAATAAAAACGTGGTATGTCAAACATCTTTCAAACGGTATTTTATCTTGAAATCAGAGGAGAAAATGCAAAGTTCGTTAAAAGAAAATTATAATAGAAAAAGATTAAGCTTGCAAGATACATGTTGCTCATGGCTGGGTGTTGAAATCTTGCACTTTAATGCGAGATCCAAAATTTTAAATAGCAAGATGATATGGTGCATATCAAATAACACCGTTGTGAGTTCAGATATGTAGAAATGTGATTGTGTCTTTCGTATCATGCATGATTTTCATGCTATGAATGCTCCAAGTTTGGAACGTCATATTGTATCTGAAAGAATCTCTTACCTAGGACCTAAGATTCCACTCACAAAGTAATCGGAGAAGGACATTATTATCAAGGGACCTGCGTTCCAGAGACAAGCGACGGGAATAAAGCAAACGACACCCAAACAGACATAAAGGGTAGCACACCATAGTCGCATACCAGGAGACCAAGAACTGACACAAAGATAGCAATGATTGTTTTAGCGTCATCAGTGGAGAGTCTTTAAAAAAACACTAGTAGACTCTCACTGAAAAGTTGTATCTGTCAGTCCTCAATTGTCGAGATATTGGATGTCAATGCCTCAAATTCTTATAAACTAAATGGGAATGACTCATATCGACGATTGCAATTCTACTCGTGGATTACGAGCAAACGTAAACTGCATTTACACATGCCACAAAGTTCATCAACTTGGTCTATCTCTGCTTGAGTGACTGTATCAAGCAGCAACATTGAACGCACTTGTTTGACAGTAATCTGAAGTGGGTGAATGCGATTTAGAGACATAATATTGCAAAGGTAATCTAGTGGTAGTATATGGAAGAGCCAGCTTTTATCGATAAAGCAAACTTAGCAGCAAAACAGCACCTGACTTTAGTGGAGAAACGTGTTCTCTTTCCTTCTGATCCCAAAGGAACATTTTTCTTCATATTTTCAATACGACTTTCGACTATACTCCACCATGGAGTTGGTATGCGTCAATGGGTTGATGTATATACAACTCCCAGAGAGATGTGTTAGTTGCCGTAGATGTGTGGAATGAGGACCTAGATCACGTGACCTCATACCCCTTTATTCCCGTCTGTAAAGCCGTCTGCGTTCTGAGAAATCCGTAATGTTATGTACTGAAGTGCACTGAACATACATATCAGTCTTCAAAATTCGGAAAGATTGTTGAATGCTTATCCCAACACTATTCATAAACTGACAAATCGCAACTCTTAAAAAATGTAATAAATTTACAAAACATGAGCCATGGCAACAATTTCAAAGTGCCAGTTTGAATCTTGAAACATGCGGTGAAAATTATGAGTGTTGCCAGCTTCAAAGATCGAATAATGGACGTTTGGAGCGCACTAGAAGCAGTCCTAAATTCATACTGGTTAAGTATAGAACAAAAATAAGCATACCATTGGCTTTTGGGGAAATTTTGCTATTAAAATGAGGTGTTACATGCTATGGTTTTCATTTTTCAAACTTCACTTTAATTCAAAATGGCGGATTTCAAGATGGCTGTCGTCAAGGATAACCTTACCGTATCACTTTCCTCTAGGCATAACATGTATTACCGAAGCTTTCAACCACTTATTATCGTTAATACGTTTGTTAGAAGTGGAGGTAAGGGACTTTCGCAAGTAGTAAGTGAACAATTAAATGTCTGTATCGTTTCCCCAAATGAGTGTATCTCAAAACAAGCTTACAATTGTCTTTCTGATTAAGTTTTAGCTCAAAATCATGTATCATATTACCTATTCATATTTAAAAAACTTGACTTAAATTCAAAATAGCAGATTTCAAGATGGCTGCTGTCAAAGTCATACCTACAATGCAACTTCCCCTTAGGCCTTATATGTATCTACATGGTTGTTCTTTCATTAACACTCCGTTTACAAAGGTTAGTAAGGGACTTGTACAGTAATCAATAATAATCACATCATAACTCTTTAAAAATATATTAAAAAATAGAAAACATGCACTATGGCAAAAATTTCTGTCATCACAAATAATACATGTATGTCCTCTATCAGCTAGAAACATTTCATTGAAATCGGAGTCGGACAATTGAGTGATGTCCCTTGTGAGGGCGTCTGGGTTCCGGGGCTGAGAAGCAAGAAAAGAACCGAATGACCATGAAAAAAGTCATTATCCACCTGACTCAACTGAAAGCTAATCCATGATCCGTTGTGTCGTTGGACTTCAGGGTACTGCTCTGGCAAGTAAACCTGAGAAATTTAATTTTTCCCTATCTTTATTCTAATCTCTCTAATAAAACTGGACCAATCCAGCTTAAATATTTCCTGAATAGATCTAACACCATATAAACTCTACTTTCTACTTGGTGTACGCGTGGTGTTATACTTCGTTTAGCATTTATGCACGTATATTAAAAATAATTTGACCGATATAAAATTAATATACGCATAAAAATGTCTGCTGACAAAGGAAGGGAAATTTGTATACCAATGAATAAAAAAACAGTAAGATTTAAATAATATCCCTTTTGTTTCGAAAGAAAAAGAAAATATCTCCCTTAGTAAATTAATGAATTAGAAAGAATATGTGGGTATTTACGTAACAGCGTTAAGTTCGAATGGCTCCAGTAATTTCTAATGAATCCTTCGTAATATTTACATTTATGATTTAGCATGAAATAATTAATGCCATATTTTACCTCTTCCTCGCGTATATCTGGAGGACAAATAATTTTGAGAACAATTTGATGAATCACCAACAATTTTGAGCAGGATGAAGTTGGTCAAACTTTAGGAATTACGTTTGCTTAGAGACGTGACTCATCGGTTTAATTCAAATTATGGGCAATCTAAAATTGGTTGCTCATGAATTGCTGATAAAGTAATTATGTTCATCATCTTTGGTTTACAGACTATCAATAGTGCTGTTGAGATAAGCATGTTAGTATGGTTCTCAGGAGGAAATATACGCATTTGCCTTTTGAATATAACACTAAAATGAATATGAATTACTTTCTGTTCGTCACATCAATACGGTTTGTACTGAACTAAAATAGTATATTGAGGCATAAAAGTTATAGATTTAGACCATTAAGGAGTCTGGCTTATCAAAAATCGTAACAAATTTCTTCACTTAATGAACACTGTTCGATTTGTGCTTGTTCTTAATGAAAACATTAACGGTGATTTATATCGTAAATTTATCTTCAGTTGTTCATACCCTTGTTTCGTTTTAATATTAAAACAGGTTTTACTGTTGTAATTAACAGAAAATTTCAACGGATTCACAAGTTTCACACCAGAAAATATATTTCCCTTAAGCAGTTTGTCTGTTTGTTCGTATGTCTAGTGGCATAAAGACCCTATTTTAATTATAACATTTATAACGAATTTTCGAATTTGACTCCTGTTGAGGAACGTCACATATGAAAAAATAAAATATTAGCAATGCAAACTAAAAAATAAAATGTCGTATAATGTATAAATATTTTCTAAAATTTTTAAAGCTGATTAAAAGTTTTTTGTCGACTAAAAGCAGGGATTCCATGTTAATATGCAGACCAACTCTTTTTCCTTCGCTGATTCTATCGAAGAATCTGAAGCTTAAAATATATATAAAAAACGGCAATTACTCTTGTTGTGCTGTGTGGTTCCCAAACACTTTTTCGTCTTTTGTGGAAGAGCAAAGTGTGAAAGTATTTGAGAATAAAATCCGGAGGTGAGTTTTCGGATTCAAGAGTTGCGGGAATTGTTAATAGTGCAAATTTCGTAAGGTGGAAGTACATAATTTATACCGTTTACCTTATACTGTTCGGAACGTCAACCCTAGTAGGTTCAGGTGGGCAGATCATGTTGTTTAAGGAAGGTATGAACGTTTTAAACTTTTAACTGGAAACCAGTTTGAAAACATCATTATGAAAACCCAGGAGTCCATGAGATAAAAATACTAAACATTTCTATGGAATAAGAATCCCAAGTAGAAACTGTCCCCAGTTAGCTAAGGGTAGAAGTCAGTGGCAATCTTATATGAGTGCAGCATTGAACCTCCCGCATTCTGTTACTACGAGTAACAAGGAAACCTTCTTCCCTTAGCATGTGCTGATTACCACAATAGTTGCCATTGGTTTCTAGGAAAGGAAGAGACTTACACTTTTCGTCCTTGTGTTAAAAACAAAGGATTTCCTTGAAATATGAAAATGGAAAGTTACAGGTTTCCAGAAAAACAATTTTAACGATTTGGTTCATATTTCATAAGTAAATATTTTAATAACATATACTGTTGTATTATTTGTTTCTCTGAAAGCAAAAACGCACAAAGTGATGAGAGAGAGTTTAGCCAAATGGTTTTCTTGGAAACTACCGACACAATTATGATCTATATCCTGAGTAAATATTCCGTTAATGCTCAATACCAGGAACGCACGAGATGTATGTAAGAAAGTATATATTATAGTGGTTTATATATTTAGAAAACATTATTCATCAATTTGTTTCTTTATATTTATAAAACAAATATTTCTCTCTCAGAATACTCACCATTATATTTAATACCTTTGATACCTTTAATATCTTTAATACCTTTTTTTAAATACCAATTTTAGGTTTCTCTTCAACTCATCTGTTTTCATAGTAGTTACCTCTTCCCTCGTTTGTTCTTCACCTGTTCCACTAAGACATGAAATTTCTTTATATGCTCCTCCTTATTCGCAGAAAGAGAAAATAACTGCACGGGGCTTAGTTAGATGGGTGAGGAGAGCGAGGAAAGAGTGTCTTACTGCTTTCTTCCAGAGCCCGGCAGCATCGAAATGACTGTATATGCAATCGAATTATTGTGCTGGAAAATCAGTCTCCCATTTATGTCTCACACAGTTACGCAATCGTTTCGTGACCCCTAACTAGGGAGGGTCGTGAGGTATTACTCTGACTTCATATTGATACTACGCTCAATCGACTAGTTTTTACATACAAAATAATTACGCAAAAGGAGAAATACTCGATCGCAAGTATGTTCGAATTACGAGCATTCAAAAGTTGAAAATTGAACAGATTTTGCGAAAAGTTGAAAATTGAACAGATTTTGCGAAAAGTTTGAAGTTACCACTTTTGGAAATAGACGCTCCATTTTTGTTATTGAAGGGTTTTCTTGGGTGCCCAGGACAGAGGTGGGGTTAAAACTTACGCATTTTGCAATACAACTTACATATTTTCTCACAGAACGGATTAGATATATTGTCGACGAATATATCAAAATAATTCGCTCGAATTGTATCCTTGCTTCTACCGTTGAGCAATAATACGGAAATTATTTAATTACGTGTGAATCCTTCAAAGGTACATGAAATAGAATTCTATCAACTTAGAAGCTATCAATCCTAATTATTTTAACTTATGTATTAATATAAATGTAATTTTGGAAAGAAATCATGATTTTTGAAATGGATTTATTTCATACGTAATATGTGAATTCCATTTCACATTATTCCATAGCACTATGATTTTTAAATCACTGTTTATTATTTTATGTATTCATTAATATATATATATATATATATATATATATATATATATATATATATATATATATATATATATATATATATATATATGGCCCAGGAACAGATGACGAACATGGAAGTCATGAGGTAACCGATTATTCACTCTTGTTGTGATTTTGTTTCTATTTTTAGTGATTACTGAGTTGATTTACTATAAAATTTATTCAATGGTAGTGATAGTGGAAATAGTAACTGTACATCCTCTTTGCTTACGCCATTGTAGAAAACCAGATATTGTACTTTTTCTGATTCACAGTGGAGTTCAACTGTTGTTCTGTTTCCTCTTCCAGGTTGTTTATGATTTCCATCTCCACGGATGGAGCAGAGAGGAGAGGCCTGCAAAAGTATGATTTACTTTGCACTCAAAGAGTAACAATATGACACTAAGCTATTCATTTTTAATCACTAATTACCACAAAACAAGCTGTTTAGTGTAATCAATAATTACTGGCAAAACGGGTTTTTGCTAAAGGGAAATTCTCGACTTGGTTGAGAACGATAGGTGAATAACTGAATCACTGATGTAATTGGTAAATTTAGCTACGACTTCACCAGTTGAGAGACATTGTCGAAGTTCTTTTTTTTATTTCATGCTAAACAAGTAGAGAAGTGCAGCACAATGTACAACTTTCTCACTGTGAAACGTATATATATATATATATATATATATATATATATATATATATATATATATATATATATATGAGGGCTATCCAGAAAGTAGATTACGTTTTGGAATAAAAAATCAACAAAGTATAGGAAACAAATTTTATTATATACAGATGAAAGCCACACACAAATACTACTTTTCGACATAGTCACCATTCAAATTAAGGCATTTATCGTAGCGATGTACGAGCTTGGAAATTCCTTCGTCGAAAAATTCGGCCGCCTGCGACTTCAACCACTTCGTTACCTCTTCTTGCACAAAACTTGTGGTAACCAAGCTTTTCGCTGATGATTTCGTGCAACAAACTTCGCGAAATTTGTGGAAAACTCAAAGAAAGTTCCGTTATTGTGAACTTTCGATTTTCACGGACTTTAACATCGACTTTTTCGACAAGTTCGGCAGTCACTTTGCTGGGTCTCCCACTTCGATCTTCGTCGTGAATATTGGTTCGGCCATTTTTAAATCTTATGACCCACTGTCGCACTCCACCTTCAGTGATAATGTTGTCCCCATACACTTCACACAGCTGCCGATAGATTTCTATCGGTTTACAGTTTTTTGCTGTCAGAAACCTTATTACTGCACGCACCTCGCAGCTCGCGGGATTTTCAATTAACGCAGACATTTCAAACCGTCACAGTATCTTAACGGAGCACAGCACGAACCTCTCACTAGCACGGCTAGATGCCGACTGAGCTGCGCAACGCTCTGACCCCAAGATGGCCGCGCTAGCCCCGCCCCTAGCGGACACAGACGAAAACGTAATCTACTTTCTGGATAGCCCTCGTATATATATATATATATATATATATATATATATATATGTTTGTTTGTTTGTTTGTTTGTGTGTGTGTGCATTTAGAAACAGGAAATTTGTAGAAATTTCTTCATACGAATGGTCGTGAAATTTTTAAAATTGGTGTAAAACATCCATAAATTTTACAGATCCTATTCTCGGTGGGAAAGTATTAATTTTTGAATGCGTTATAGGGTTTGAAAATCCACATAAGCTTAGGTCTTATGGTGCTGAAAACGACGTTAAACTTTACTAAGCGAACAATAATACCATTGTCTATATATAACTACCAACAGAATGAAAAATGTGGATACGATTTGTCCAGGAATAACTCTGTGAATGGATTCGAGCTTGCCACATGTGAAATCATATTTTGCAATCCTAGGTTCTTAGTCAGGTCATAAATTTATCGGCGTTAAGTGGCCATCGTGAAGTTCTTTAGTGGCTTCTTAACTAAGGCGAAAGTGAAATCCATTCTAAAAAGTTAAAGGTACGGAATTACGTTGATTTACAGTCTACCTGAAATCAAGTTAAATAAGTTTCTTAATCCAGCATCCTGCGTACGTGTTTCACTTCAAGCTGAAGATGACAGATGAATATTGAAAGTGAATGCTAATCAGAGATTTAGTAGGATGAGAAAGTGAAAGAAAAGGAGAAGTTAAGAGACATTCTACTGAACCGTTTTGGTACCAAACACTGACCACGTATCAGAACTAGTGTTGTAAATGCCTGAAAAAACGGAAATCGCGGGTAAAAAACTAATAAGATGAAAATTACTTGATATTTACTAGTTTACAGTTAATATCATTTTATACTTATGTTTTTTATATTAAAGTAGGGAAAGTTTGTAGCAACAATGTGCACCACTCCTTTATAGTTTGCACCGTGTTAGAATGGAGTTATGGCTACAAAAGATACTAAAACATAATCCTAGTAAAATTAATTAATATAGATACATTATATGGCAGGGAAGTGTTAAAATAATGGGGCCAGAATCGTTTTAGTTAATACTGTGATGTTAAAATCAAATATATATTTTTTGGAGTTACGTATCTTCCCTGTGCTCTGTAAAATTTCCGGAAGATTTGAACCAATTAGAAAAAAATCTTTTGTTCAGAAATATTGACAAAAACCGGAAAAAATAATTTAGAAACTATTTCTTCGCCTGATGCTAATCTTATTTGGTGTAACATGTCTGCAGCATATATACAATGTACAGTATTTCGCCAACAGGAAAAATACTTAAAGTAACAGGTTTTAATTTTCCTTTTCAGATTTCTGATTTCTGGTAAAAAAAAAAAAAACTTTTTATTATTTGCATATTTTTCGAACAACTCAAAAAGAGAGATGATCTTATTTACACATACACACATACCGCACAAGTGCGAAAATTTGAGCAGCGAGAAATATATTTAAGAACTTAACATGTAAACCTTCTGTTCGTTATTATTAGAGACTAGTCTTTTACCCGTGTTTCTCACTCGAAGGAAACGCATCATTTTAGACAAAAAAAAGCACCAAACGTGTCACCAATGAACTTTAGGGACGCAAAAAATTATGAATTCGGCACTACCTTCAGTCATTTTCAATTACTTTTACATGTCACCCTCCCCTTTCAGGAGTACTAATGGAAGCTGAAGTTTGATTTAAACGGCATGGGAAGTGTCACTATCCATTTCAGTGACCCCGAAAAGAATGGATTCGAGACTAATATGGGTCATTTTCGATGATTTTTATATATCTACCCTTTTTCCCTCCCAATACTTGCGGCGCTGAATTTTGATTTAAACGACATCGAAAGGTTACTGTTCATCTCAGCCTCCCCCAAAACTATGGATTCGACACTAATATCGATCATTTTCGATCATTTATATATATTTTCCTTCTCCCCCGCCCCCAAGTTACGGGAATGAATTTGAATTTAAACGACATCGGAAGTGTTACTGTTCATTTCAGTGGCCCCCAAAACTATGGATTCGACTACTAATATAGGTCATTTTCGATAATTTTTATAATCTCCCTGTTATAATGACATTGGAAGTATCACTCTTCATCTCAGCAACCCCGAAAACTATGGATCCGACACTAATATCGGTCATTTCCAATATATATATATATATATATCTCCCCTTCCTTCCGTCAAGTTGCACCTTCAAAATGAAATGTTAAAAACCTTCCCAGGGCCGAACCTCATCTATGTTGAAAATTTTGTCGAGATCGGTCTTGCGATTCAAGAGTTATTAAAGATACAAATATAGTCACTTTCAGTATACCCTATAGAGAGAGTTTGTCGCACTAGAAAACAGGTATTTGTTTACATACAAAATTTTTGTACATACAGTTTTTATAGAATTTGTTATTAGAATATTAAATAATAGTAATTATATGTTTTAGTGCATGAGTATTAACAAAATTTGTTTACTGCTCTTTCTTTTAAGAAGTAATTTGGTTAAAATTACAAAATTTCACCAGATCAAAGAGCACATTAAAAACTCAGTTTCATTCAAGAGCCCTATTTGTTGCAGCAGAAACGCTTCATGATGGTAGAAGTGTACGCAACTGTAAAATTTCTGTAATTAATGCACAACCGCGAATATACGACTAAAATGCACATAAAGGAAATGAGTGTAGACTATTATTCTTTCAAGAATATTTATATCAGTTTTAGTTTCGAATGCTTCCTTTTTAAATAATCGCAATATTGAAATATCTCAACTTACATTTTTTCACGCGTTCGAAAAGAAAAAAAGGTTTTATTACTAGTAAAATTAACCTATAACAAAGATTTTTGTTATTTTCCAATTTTTTCCAAGTGTTTCAGAAAGAAACCGAAAAAAACTGTTTTTTACCACGAGGTTCAACATTTCCCGCAATTTTACAACACTAATCTGAAAACGCATTGATAATAACTTTGGAACAGCTATTTAGAGTGCAGAATTTCCCAGAATAATTATAATACATTAGACTTTATTTCCTCATTATAATTCATTATTTTCTTTTCTGACTTTAGATAAGCCCCTCGAAGATACTATTTTCATACTTAGCAATGACAGTGTGCACTATTTTGAACAAAAGGATTATTGTTTTTTTTCATTGCAATCCTGCGAAAGAATAACTAAAAAATATTTCTCAAATTTTTGAAGATCCTAGATCTTCTGACCCTATTTTTTACCAACTGTGTTTATGACTTCTTACCTGAATTTCCTCTTGGATAAGCGGTTAGATAATATACCTTTAAGTAGGAGAATCGCGTTTCGTTTCCACGTTAAGCTACAGATCTCAGTCTTATATAACTTTGCTGCTGAATAGGACGCTAAACTGAAATCAAAATCAAAATGATTTCTTGTCTTCGTCCTTTGTAAGATAGGGCAGATAAAGTTACAACCACCTAGATGCTTTGCAGTGTACTATTTTTAGCACGTAAACAGCTGCGTCCCTTTAGCTGAAAATTCAATTTACATACAAGTGTTTCAGTTTTTAACACTCAGGGAAAGTTTCAAATGATACTTTATAGAAATTGCGGAACTAATTTTCGAAAAATGCAATAATAATATTGTGAATGCATACACGGCCAGTGAAATATTATTTCCTAGAGAACACCATACACTACAGCATAATGCTATTGTAATACGAATAGTTATACTTATTGTTCCTGAAAAAGGAAAAAGCATTAAGCACAACAAGCTCTCAAAGTCTATTATTTCTGCCACATTATGTTCTCAACGTTAGTCAGAGCTTAAAGAAAGTTTAAATGAATTTGTAACAGATGTTGGGAATTATTCGTTAATATATATATATATATATATATATATATATATATATATATATATATATATATATATATATATATATATATGGGACATTCGATGTCAAATCACCTAGAGCACTGTGCTTCAATGTCTCAGATTTTCTTCAAAATATTTTTGATACATAAATACCAATGAAATTATGTTAAACTAAGTTCCTCCGAAGTTTTGGATGAGAAATGGGCCGTGGAGAAATTTTTGAAAAATGTGAAATATTGCTTCAATTTCATTTTTTGCCACTCAGCGTCATGGAACTAAATTACCATAATTTCGTTATTTTCTAAGTTATTGGGCTCATTCAGATATCAAATGAAAGCTTAATTTTTGCTGTTTCTGTAGATCTTAAGTAACCTTGCAAACGGTTACATTGTCAAACATTAAGGGGCATAAAAAGCAACTTTTAGAGTTTTTACAAATTGTGCCATTGCTCAGAAGTTACAACGATAAAACATTCGAAACTTTTTTTGTTCATTCATCTTAACATGTACATGGTATGGTTAAAAAATAAAGAGGGTGCTTTTGTATTTTTGTAATTACTATTTTTTTATGTACGAAAGTATACAGTTTTAAGTGTTGTTACAAATTGTGTCATTGCTCGTAATTTACAACTATGAAACTTTTGAAACTTTTAAAATAGAATCATCTTAGCCCGTACATGATATGGCTAAAAGAATAAAAAGGATAATGCCAAAGGATATTTCCAAACATATTTTTGAATTTCATATTAGACCGTATTTATATGTGAATTTTCACATTATAGTGATTTTAAGCGAATTTATTGATGCCTTGGGCGACCACAAAATGTTGTGTAATTACTGACAAATTTTTGTAGTAAACATTTGAGATAAAAAGAAATAAAATTTGACCCTGAGACCATTAAAAATGCAAAAGTGAATTTTCATTGCCACCCTAATATATATATATAGATAGATAGATAGATAGATACATCTAGGTATATATAGGTATGTGTTGATTAGCGAAACACGTAGGTAGAACTAGTTATTTAATCGCAAGAATGGATTGTATTTGAGTGGAGCAATGAATATAATTTTTCACTCGTATTTTCAAAATTCCATTTTAGCAGCTATTCCTTCGCAGGAACGTATATATCTTTTTTAAAAATATATATAAAATACACTATCGTTATCTGAGAGTATAAAATCAAGCATTAGATTAATTTTGTTAAACTGAATAATAATTGACCAAAGTGTTGAGCTTATAATATTTAATACGTTCGTTCAATTACTATATTGAAGTTCGAAGAACAGTGTTCATTTTTTTCATGAAATATTACAAACCAATATTAAGAGTAAAATAGGATTTAAATAGAATATTTATTGTATTATTTTTTTGTGACCTTGATGTAGTAGATTTAGGTAATTTTGAAAACGTTATAGGTATAAACCTTCAATTTTAAAACTACCTTTTATCAAATAATCTCATGATGGTTCTTCCCTGCAGTATATTCACAACGGTTGATATATCAAGGTGATAGTGGATTATCTTTCACCCTTAGTGCAGAGAGAATTTAAAGATTAAAGGTAATTCATTTAATTTGAAGTTAATGCCTAATTTAAGCAAGTGAATTTATGGTTCAAATATTCACTTTCAATGCATGTTTGCCCATCTATTTCATTCTTGCAACAGTCGATTAATGGTAACATTGTGCAGGGACATATGTTTACACACCCTACCTAGTTTCAAATGTTGATTTGATTTATTGGGAAATCATCATTAACTAAATAAGCAATGAAAATGAAATTCTGATCTAGAAATGTAACAACCCCGTTAGTACTAAATGTATTTCATAACATCATTGTCACCCTCTCTTCTAGTATCTTCATGCACATATTTAGTATAGGTACTCATGTGTATAACATGTTCTGGACTCCATACCGTATGTTCCTGATTGGCATTGACATTAATAAAACGATATATTTGCCCTTGGTATTCTAGATTCAATCCCGCATCGCCATTTGGAAACTACAAATAAATATAAAACATATTTCGTTGAACGAAACATGCATTATAATTCAAGCAATATATGTAAAAATACACTCTAATTCAGCCCCTTGGGGCAAAATAATGACAATCCTCGGTTATGTACTTTCGAGAAAACGTGAATGAAAATTTCAAGATTTGCTACAATTCTTAAATGTGACTGTCAGCAATCTTTAGAACTGGAAACTGCATTCCTGATGTATTGATAACTTGGTTTAACAATATAAAGTGTGTGGGTTACTTTAGAGAAAAGCAATAAGCATATGTTGGGAAACCTTAATAGATATTCTAAATGTTGGTTACCAGTATATTGAAGAAAGAATGAATTATACCATTTTTTATTGTAGAAATAAAAAAAGACTAAATATGATAACGAACAATGTATCTATTACTTCCTTACAAAAGTGAAAGTAAGCCTATATAGAATTACCTAGAATAATAAATGAACAGAAACACTACTGAGTGTCCACTTAACTATAGAAAATCAGGATTCTCGTTATTGTTTTTTAATAAAAAAAAGAACACTATTGCTTATTGATACATCAGTTTGAATGCTCTCAATGTGTCTTCGTGCAGAGATTAAGATTTTATCTTCCAGCCTATGAGGTCTCGTTTCATACCGTACCATATGACTTCGTTTCATGACCATGTGCTTTTGAATATTTACATCTCTTCCCCAGTGGCATCACTCTGTCCTTGAGTTTAACGAAATATTGGAATGCATGGCTTCTTCTGCTTTTGTTTGTGCCAAAGTCTGTTAAAGGCCAAAAGTCTTCAAACAGTTTCTGCTGCTCATCATCCGATATTCTTTGAAAACATTTTCTAGCATAATCACATATTGACCCAGTGCTAGCTGCTGAAACTTATTTCCTTGTTGGACAGTGGAAGACATCCCACTTTTTCTCCTTTGTTTTCTCTCATTACGTTTTCATTGTACTTGTTGTTTTCTATTTCTTTTTCTAGGAGATTGAGGTTGAAACTGCTGAGCAGTAGTTCTTGTGTCGGAACTAGTGGATACCACGGTTGTTTTAGTTCTCTCAGTCATTCTTTTCGGTTGGAATAGAAAATAAGGGACGTTTTAGAATACTTTGTGGAATGCCATGCGCCGATATGGGATACCGTGCTGTCACGGCAATGGTGATCCACATAAAAAGAAGACAAATTTGCGTACAATATAACGTTAACCCACACCGCACATACACGATTATGGACTATCTACTTCGTCTTTCGACTATTTCATCATTATTCTTATATTATAATGTTCTTTGTTCCATATCGAATATTGTACACAACGTCTACGTTATATTATATGTGCATTTACCCGATGGAATGTCATTGAGAGCTTCCAGACATAGAATACAAGAATTTTACATTTTTATACTGTCATTCAACTTTTAAACCTACCGTTTCTGTATCAGAAGACAACTCTGAACCCGACGGGTAATAGCTATGTCCACTGGGGGCACTTAAGTCTTCCTGTTCGTATAAAATAGCACTTCCAAGAGACGCACAGTCCTGCGACAGAGTCTTGTCGCAAACCATCTTGCTTTGTGCTTACCATTGTCTTGACAGTGACGTGTTGGGGTTGCCAGGATGAGTACCTTCGCAGTTTGCCGTTAGATATATTTTTTGACAAGATGTAAATAGTTGATTTAGTAGCCATCTATTTCCGTATACTGTAGTTACTGTATCTCAAAAATTCGAATTTTGTGGGTTAACATTATCTTGCCCCAAAGAGTTGAATTGTATTGTTGATTGTAACCATAATTCAATAATATTCGTATTATTGGATTGCATGAGTACCCGCAACAATCCATGAACCAAAATCGAAGCAACATAAAAATTATAATGCTTATATATATTAACTTTTGTTATTATATATATATATATATTAACTTTTGTACTAATATGAATATACACAATTCTGAAACGGACAGATTACCTTCATAATTGAATTATTCAATACGTAATACATGAATTCTATTTTGTATGATAGTATAACATTATGATTTTAACATCACTTCACTCTGTTGATATTTTATGTATTCATGACAACAAATATATACATATGGCACAGAAATAACTGGCAAACGCGGAGGTTGTAAGGTAACCGATTATTTACAGTTCTTGTGACTTCGTTTCTTTGTATAGTGACTACTGACTTGATTTATCGTTATATTTACTTAATGGTGATAGTTTAAAAATGGCTTTATGTGTCATTTTTGCTGCAGGTACTGTAGTATATTAAATACAGAATTTCTTTTGATGCACGGTAGAAAAAAATGAAATAAAATCTCATGATCATGCAGTCTTATGATGGTAGAAGAAAATCAATTAAAAAGAATGAAGTCTTATGTTCCTCGATTATGCTGGCTAGGCTAAAGAAGACGGTGATTGTAAGAAGTGAAGGAAATGATGGAATGGAGAAAGTGGGAGAACTCCGAGAAAACCCATGCACATGGTGTTTGTCCAGCACAAAGCTCACTTGCGCCAGCTGATGCGCCGTAGAGCTCAACGATTGTCCTGATCCATCTTCATGCTTGGAAGCGTTTGTCATTTGGGTGAGTGGAGCAAAGATGAGAGGACCAAAAAAGATATGATTTATCTTTTACGGTTTAAATGACTAATATGACACCAAGGTGTTCACTTTTAGCTACTAATTATTATCACATAATTAATTTATTTACTATAATCAATAATTTCTGACATAATTGAGATTTTTACTAAACTGAAATTCCCGATTTGGCTGACAACGTAAAGTGAATAATGTAACCGATGATGTAATTGCTAAATATTCCTACGATTTTAACAACTGAGAGGCAAGGTTGAAGTGCTTTCTTCCTTTATAACCAAACAAGGACCAGTGAAGAAGTGCAGCACAATGTTGAGCGAAGCCTACAACTTTCCCGCTGTCAAATGTATATGTATGTGCATTTGAAAAGAGCATATTTAAACGAATTTCTTCAAATTTGATCTCCCATTGTAGCAGGAATCTCCTTTATAAATATTTTCATTATCACATATATATTTCGAATTCTATTTTTGTATGCTGTCTCCGACATTTCAAAAACATCTACATTGCAGATACCATTTCAATTGCATTATAGGAAGCGCACATCCTCCACATAACAGATTTAATGAGAATATATATAGTTTTTTTGCTTTTTGGTAACAAAATGCATGTAGTAATATTCTGTTATGTCCTACGTTCATTTTACCTGGCGGACATGCAATTGAACTTTCGAAAAAAGTTTCGGACAGTCAATCATTACTTGTATTCTTACTGTAATGGAACGCTATTTGATTAATTCTTCGAAGCATCAAATGAGGAAACAGTTAACATTCCCATAAATTCTTTCACAATTCATATATTATAATCAAATATATCTCCAGAAATATATTTATATATATTTATATTGAATTTCAAACAAACCACTGGATATTAATCTCAACACTGAACTAAATATATGAATGTTAGAGTCAAATAAGAAATGCAAAAATTTAGCTTACCAAGTTACAGATGACTTTCCTCATTCCATATTCTACTAGTAGTAACAGACTTCTAAATATGTTTGTAGAAAAAACATATAACCGGAATAAATCTTTAAATCACTTTCTTGTTTGTGAGATTGATAATTGACAACAACTAATTTTGTTCTGAAATTTCAATAAAATTTATAATATTGATCATTATTGATTCGTATTTCCATAAAAACAACTCTATCTGGAGTTACATGAGTTCGATTGAACAAAATAGTATGGAAATAATTTGCCATTCCCTCCGTAAGAGAAAGGGCCAAATATTGCAAGCCAATCAGGTTCCCGAATAGCGGCAGGATACAAGCAAGTCTGTTTATAAGCATTTAGAAGTAAGAAAGGACATAATACAATCGTCGATTTAAGATGTTTTTGCTGTATTTTTCTTCCAGTAGCCTCAAGGAATTTTACACTTTTCTTTTCATATATTTTCCATTTTAAGATACACATTTAATTCAAGCAACATTGCTTTCACCCATACTTTGTTAATTTTGTGAAAATGTTTTTTAGTGAATTCAAAAAGTAGAACTTTCTAAAACTTTCCGAACATGTTTTATTTTTCTGAATCGTTTTTATGTGGTTCATTAAAAAATAAGTTTTACGAGAAAAGTTTGTGTCTGATTTCTCTATAGAAAATAGAAATGTGAGTTTTAACTCGATTATGTATTGTCTTCACTGCAGTAATAGTCTCTCATATTTTTCAATTTCACAGCCAATAACAGACGTTTTATTCATCTTAGTTAAACAGTTTTTTCATTTTAAGTTATTTTTACCAGTAGCTGTTCTAGTATAAAAACAATTTCTTATTATTATTTTATAGCTTTAGAAATTCTTTCTTTAGTCACGAACACATATGTAACATACTAAGTATTTGGGTAAGGAGAAGGTGTGTATATATAACTTGAACTATTATATAATGGGCAACGTTATGTAAGAGAATGTTCTTCTAAGTTCACGCCTATGATTAATAATTTTCTTTATTTTCCACGTAATTAAATTATATAAACTTATGCCGTATAGAGCAGGAATTTTCTTACCTACAAAATCCAACTCTATCCACCAATCCAGCGTTACGATGCCACAGTGGTTCACTAATAGTGTGCTCAACATTGATGTGTGGAGTCGCTGGTTGAATCGAATTTCGCGCTAAGTATATGCTAGATAAACATCCCATTTAAGGATATACTCGAGGTTTTTCATAGTACTTGCTCTCTAACATTCCACCATTATCATGATTAATCTCATCATTTTTATCTCTATGAGCCTCGAAGCATTATCGTAACACGTAAAAAGAAAAGAAAACTTAACTGTATATTCTTACGTATTACCAATTTCACTAACCTTCTGTAGTACACTGTTCTCCCATTTTCTGATTTACCCACAAGTCCCTTTCTCTTAGGTGTGGTTTTAGGAAAGTCTGTTTATTTTTCATGCGGCAGCCAAGAATCGTCGCTCAGGGACTGAATGTTAAACTTTGATGATTGTTCAATGATGTTCCAATAGTAGATTGGGAAACCGTAGAATGTGCTATAAATTTCACGTTAATGTTTGTGAAACCACACCTGAACAGATCTAATATAAATACTAAAACCTGAATTGGTAGAAGTTAAGTTATTATGTCCGTTTTCTATATTGATCTGCATAGAGAAATAGAAGTTACAGAATTTTCTTCTATGGTATAGTGTTCTAAGAACATATACCAAGTTACCTCTAAACCATCTATTCAAGCAGAAATAATAGAAATTAACCAATTCCGGTTTTAATGTTGTTGGCTACACAATGAAAATGGTAATATGTATCAGGAAGAGGTCTCCTATAGTCAATTAAGATTCAACAGAATACATTATATCACCACCCTAATATCCCCTTTAAAACAGAAAGTAATAGAGAACTTCTACTACCTTCGGTTTCAATATCAATTGAGAAAGTATTACGTAGCACAAACAAAACTTTTGCATGTTGTATTCACGTGATTATACTATTTGCTTTTTTCTTTATGATCGAATCTTGCTACCATTTCTTCAATACTGTAGCTCTTGATATACCTCAATGTAAAGACATTCGAAATATCTTGAAACGTACTAACGAAAACATTCCCAATATGTCTTCTTTAAAAGTTGGAAACGTCCCTCTGACTGCCGTGCAGTTCTGAGTGCTTTGGAACAACTTTGCCTTAATTATAAATAGAATGTGACCAAAGCCAACTTCCCTAATGTAAGCAGTAATACATTGTCGAAAATGTAACACTATTATTAATTAAAAGTGATTCGATTTGGTCAGTTTTTTATTTGTGATTAATGTATGGTTTCCTCACTTTCTACCACGAATATTCCTTCTATTGCAAGCACAAATCCGTATTACATTGCCTCACGTACTACTCACTATTATTACACGGTGCTTAGGCAGTTGAAGTACAGGAATACTCAATATTACAAACTCATAAAGATTTTAAGTATGCACTTCATGCATTTTCCATGATTTTAATTACTATCAACATGTCGCAATTAACAACATAAAATAATTAGTGAATACGATGCAAAAGAACACACATTAGAAGCACCGGTACGTAGTTAATAAATTTAATTTTAATTAATGTTAGCATGGACACAACATGATAAAAATGTCTCCGTAAAGTGTAAAGATGTCTGGTAACTTCAAGCAAAATATAGAGTAAATACCTTATATTAAATTTGACACGACGTGAATCGATTACATGTTAATAAATGACAACAGAAACTATTTTTTACAGACATCAATACACATTTGAAATCGATTTCTATTATTCACGAAGTTCCCACCTGTCTTTTCCATTTGATAACAAACTAGTGTTTAATGTCTCGGTTTTCAGATGAGCAAATACTTTCAGTGTTTTGGCAGTTCGTATCTCTGTAGTTCGTATCTATTCTCATTTACTTATCATTCATGTATTTGTATGCATTCCGATTTTTTAGCGTCAAGTTTTAGTTATTTGCTGTCTTTCTCAACGCCTAGTAAGTATTGATTTTGTAGCATTGCTTAAAATAAGCAAATTAGTTTACTGTTTTAATTATGATAAATAAGTTAGGCGTTAATTTGAACAATTTTTGTCATTTCTGTTCTTACAGCACGGTAAGAAGATGTTGTTGCTCTATAGATTTGCTAGATTATTATTATTATTATTATTATTATTATTATTATTATTATTATTATTATTATTATTATTATTATTATTAGTAGTAGTAGTAGTAGTAGTAGTAGTAGTAGTAGTAGTAGTAGTAGTAGTAGTAGTAGTATTGATCTAGAAAATATTACCAAATTATAAAAGAGAAAGTTGTACTCATGAGCGCATTCGAATTAATCTAAATATTGGAGTAAAAGGACACAATTGTATGAAAACGTTATGCAACTTACAGTGGTATAAATTGGGCAACGTTATTGAGGGAAAATTCTCCTAAGTTCTCCTTTTTGATCAACAATAATTTTGCTTTATTTTGCAAGTAGTATATGACTTAAGGAGCACGAATATTTATTCCTTACAAAACCAAAACTGTCCATCAATCCAATGTAATGGAACCACCGTTTCTCAGTAATAGAGTGTTCACCTGTGATGTGTGCAGTCAATGTTTGAATCTCAATTCGAGCTAAGTATAAGGTGGACAAATGTAGTATGCGTAAATTTTCTCCAGATCTATTCCTTTACTCCTGTATTATTATGCCATCATCATCATCTCCTATCTCATTAGCATTATCTGTATGAGTCTCGAAACATGTTTGTAAGACGTAAAACAGAAAGAAAAAAAGAAACCAAGTGTGTATGTATTGTCACGAATTATCAACTTCACTAATACTCTGCTTACAATATTCTCCCATTTTCTGGTCTACCCACAAGTCCCTTTGTCTTAGGTGTGGCTTCAGGGAGTATGTTTACTTTCCATCTAGTAGCAATGAAGTGTCGCTCTGAGACCCTAACTTAAACTACTTATAGTTGATCATTTATGTTCAAATCAGGGATTGAAAATAAAAAGATTTGCTGAAGTTAACTCTGATGTTTTGAAGGGAACCGGTCAAAACCCCCACAGCCAAAACCCCCACACTCAAGAAATGTCAAAACGCCCACACAAACGGTCATAACCCCCACACAAATGGACAAATCTCCCAAACGCACGAACGGTCAAAACCCCCACACTCAAGAAATGTCAAAACGCCTACACGATCGGTCATAAACCCCACACAAATGGACCAATCTCCCAAATACACGAACGGTCATAACCCCCACAGCCAAAACCCCCACACTGGTAATCGGTCATAACCTCCAACGGTCATAACTCCCCCACAAATGGACAAAACAGCCACACAAAGCAAAGGTCACAATCCCCACATAAATGGACAAAACCCCCACACAAATGGACAAAACTTCCACATGCAGAAATAGTCACAACTGCCACACAAATTGACAAAGCCTCCATACTCATGTATTGCCCTTGTACTTTTTAATAACATTTTTTATTCCACTTAAACTGATGTTGCAACTATTCTTCTTGGGCGTCATAAAGAGCCGCAACAAAGACGTGAAAATACGATCATTTCATAGTGTGGGGGATTTGTCCGATTTTGTGAGAGTTTTGTCCATTTATGTGGGGATTATGACCGTTGCTATGTGTGGCTGTTTTGTCCATTTGTGTGAGGGTTATGACCGATTGTGTGGGCGTTTGGCATTTCTTGAGTGTGGGGGGTTTTGACCGTTCGTGCGTTTGGGAGATTTGTCCATTTGTGTGGGGGTTATGACCGATTGTGTGGGCGTTTTGACATTTCTTGAGTGTGGGGGTTTTGACCGTTCGTGCGTTTGGGAGATTTGTCCATTTGTGTGGGGGTTATGACCGATCGTGTGGGTGTTTTGACATTTCTTGAGTGTGGGGGTTTTGGCTGTGAGGGTTTTGACCTAGACCCGTTTTGAAACACAGCTAAACAGTTCTAGCCGTCCATTTTGGTTCAATTGTTACCTTGAAGGACTGAGTAAACGTTAGAGAAGAACACAAGTACCACCAAATTAAACCAGTCATCTAAAATGCTCTCATATTCACTGGTAGTAATTTGACCTTTGAAAATAGAATTAGAATAAATGGAGTATGTTGAAAATGTAGTCTACATGGACTGCATCAGCAAGCGATTGTCGCCTAGTTCAATGGTAAGGAGTGAGGTTTGGACATCTTTCTGTACGTACGCCATACAGTTAGGTCTCGTTTAGAGAAATATAATAGTTACTATAGTTTAGAGAAGTAGAATAGAATAGTTCAGGGAAACAGAATAGAATGGAATAGTTGCTATAGTCAGTGGCTCACTTGGAGACAGCGTTGATCTTAAGCAAGCTTCCCAGTACACTGCGGCGAAAAGTAATACAACGTAGATACTAGAATTCCACATTGAACATGTTTGGTGATATTATGGCTGGAATAGTCGTACCTCAGTATTCATTAATTTTAGTATATCAACTAATGTCTTTGATATTGCGTCAAAAAGTCTTTCGCTTTGTGTTCCATCTTTTCGTTAACTCGATATCTTAGTCGTTAAGACTCTGTAGCATTTAATTCTCACAGCCATAGAGATCTTAAAATTATATAAGATACCGACTTGATTAAAAACGCACTTCTTGAGATACGTTTGGTTATTACAACGACGATGTATCCCCGGATGATCGAAAATCATCAATATTTAAGGGATTCAGATACTAGAATCAAATCCCGTACTTATTAAACTGGCAAATAGTAAGCGTAAGATGATTTTTTTTTTGTCTGTCCTCAACAAATGTCCATCGAACTCTATAATAGTAGTTCATTGGTATCAATCATCTGTTTCCTTTAGACTGAAAGACAACCATGGGAAGACTAGTTAAAGTTTCGTTATCTTATCTTTGTAGACAAAGTTCCGATTATTCAATTGTTGCCCGTCAGAGAATATCGCAATCACCAAGGACGTTCTGTGATATGTATAATTATCTTTACTTTTCAATCTCTTTCCCAACGATCATTGCCACTCTCAGCTTTAAAATTCTGGTTGGACTATAAACTACACTGGTCAGTTCTGGTATTTAATATGAGATTCGGCTTTGTGTCCCAAACCCTAAACTTTTAACAGATAGCAATTGCATATGTTAGTTCATTTATGTTTCCTATTCCTTCTCACTTTTTTACTCCACAATGTTCTTAATATTTACACCACTCTGAATGTATTGGTCTCGACTAGTCACTACTGGGACCAGAAGAAATATTTATGAGTTGAGACAGCCTCACACTTAAGCCCGTTGCATACAGCTTAGTAATATTTCTAGGTGTAGTTAAGCACTTAAGAGGTTATGACGTGCTGACTCGTAATGGGAATCATAACCAGTTTAATGTGTGTGAACGTCACGAAAGAGATGAGTTGATGTTATGTGTATTCGGATATTACTGGAGTGATTTTGGATACTTTCAAAATTAAAATGAACCACGGTAGTCAGTGTAGAGGTTTTAATAGTCACTATGTGATCACAAGCCGGTGACTAAAGCAATAAATGTTTAATGCATGGATAGATTGAAATTTCGGCTAAAATATTAAAGTGGCTCATTATACTTTTCCCAATATTTTTAAGGGACACAAGTGAAACTCAAATAAAGTAAAATGTTTACGCAATTTGAGAATTATGGTTAAATCAATTTCAATTGAATTTTACCTTTGGTTCCGTGAGGTTTAAAACCATTTCAAATAGGCCTTAGTCTCGAAAAGGTTGAGAGGGAATGACCAACCCTATTCATTATCTGTTTTCTTTAGCCTTCGCAAAATAGTAATCGAAAGTGAAACAAGTTTCTTTTATCATTTTATTATTATCAAGGTCTTCCATGAAGAGACAGAAAGAAGTTAGTGTAATTTAAATTGTTTGGCTTAGCATATCGTCCTTCGTAGCGAAGAGTACAATATTATCGTAATATTCTAAAGTCGTCTATTATTAAATGATTGAAAAGCGAAGCTATTAATTTCAAGAATTCCGAATACTAAATCATATCTTAAAATATACCATATGTATAGAGACGAGTTTTAATATTATCACCGCTGTCACAAATCAACCTCGACCATTATGATTACCTGACGAATGCCAGTTTCATAACCTGGATCTGTATCGAGAAAAAATATCTGGTATGTCTAAGCTATTACGTAGAAATTCGAGTCTGAAGTGATACATGTATAAATTTTACTATAATCATAGCCAAATCTATATAGTGTGCCGGGAATACCTAAGCAAACCATAACAAAATTGATTTGATATGTTTTTCAATTGTCACGGATTCTAAAATAGCTTTCTATAATCTTTTAATTCCTTCAAAAAATATTTTATATTATTGTAAAACGTTTAAACTCAGATAAATTGAGTACGTGGCAAGGTGGGTTTACTTCAACTACCCATATGAAAATGCTTGCCTACGACTATGCCACCTGTTTATATGATATGATGCCGTTAAACTTAAAAGCACAGCTTTCTCATGTAATTTATTTGCTTTGCGATTTAACCCTATGGGGACTTTTGGTACAGATCTCTACGATGGCGTCGACCATCGGAATTTGCTTTATAAATCTCTTGTAAAAGTTCCCACACTAGGTTTCTTGCATTCATTCAAGCGGCGAAGCACCAAACAATACGTTTCACGGGCATTTTGTAGTCACGCGTGCAATCTTGAGGCACTGACGTCAAAAACATGGAGGAAGGAAAACAGGAAAGAGTAAATTTTAAAGCTTCTTTTTTTTTAAAAAAAAAATCCTGACACATCGCTATTAATCCTATGATCATCGTGTGCATCTCGTTGTGTTCGTAATAAAGGTATATTTTCAACTGTACTACTAAAATTTCCCTATCGGGAATATCGCGCCCAAAATGTAAAAAGGGATATTTAAGTAGATTTTTCCTTTTTCAGGAATTCCTCCCCTCAAGTACATGATACGGGCATGTGATTTTACCATTTAAAACTTAGTATCATTCCCAACAATACGAAGTACCAACCATGATTGTAGGGTAAATGTTGATTTTTCTAATGAGTTCTGAATTTTTACCCTATTACACATTTTTAGTTAATGTGTTTAGTAAAGTAGCTACAGTGTCATCCCTATTTGTCGTACGATCATGGTTTGTAGGACATTTTTCGTAATGGTGCGACGTTTCCAACGTTACCAATACGGTTGCGCTGTCATGTACCTGAGAAGATAAATTTCCGAAAAGGGGAATTTTTGAAAATTTGAATTTCCGGCTACCTTTTTATACATTTTCGGTGGGAATTCCGCCCCTCATGTACACGATAGGGACATGCAAGTGATACGATTGGAAACACAGCTTCACTGCGAACAAACGTAGGTACAAATTATAATCCAAGAGTAAAGAGTCTTGGTGCAGGAGCTGATTTATTGAATTTCTCTCCCCATTTTTAATAATAATTACTAATGTGTTGTTCAATAAGCTCTAGCGTCAAGAGCGTTCATTGTAGGATCATGGTTCATACCTCATTTTATTTGTAATGAAGCAACATTTCAAACTGTATTACTCGTGCCGTGCTAGCCTGTGCCTGGAGGATCAAGTTCCCTAAAAAGTCATTTTTCCTGACAACAAATATCTTTTTGTCTATTTGAGCGCGATTTTTCAAATTCTGGTACAAAATAGGGAAATTTGATTGGTACAGTTGGAAATATTGCCTCATTTCGAACACAATGAGTTAGGATTTCTGATCTTATAATAAAAAGTATTGACACTAGAGATTATTGAATAACAATAGATTTGTAGTTATTAGTAAAAATAGGTCCGGAAACAATAGTAAATGAGTTTTAGCATCAAGACTACTTACTCCAGGATTATGGTTCATACCTGGTTTTGTTCGTAATGATGCAAAGCTTTTTGGTAACATTCGCATGTCCGTGTCGTTTATCGGAGGGGAGAAATTCGGAGGAAACGGGGACCTTTTTTTAAAAAAAAATCCTTTTTCCCACTTTGGGCAATCATTTCATTGCCTTAGGTACATATTAGGAACATTTTATTGATAGAATTGGAAATACTACTTCATTCCGAACAAAATTAGGAATGAGCGATGAGCCTACGTAAAGAGTCTCGACGCAATAGGTGCTTGACTGAAAGTCTAAAATTTACCTTTAAAAGTGGAAGTCACAAAAGGATAAATGTGGTGAAAATAAATGAAAGTGTATAGCGGGAAGAAGGTGATAAAATATTGTCTCAGGTTTCATTTGATACTTATTAATATTTTTACAAGATGTTTTTATTCTTCTTTAATGTCACAGTAACATTTTTGTAGAATGAAATAGATGTGATGATACCTTTTTAGAATTATTTCTCTTCGAATTTAATAAAGTAAGAAAAAATAAATAATAGGACAATATCCCCACCCCTATGTGTGAGGCATTAATTAGCCTCGTATGAAAATCGTTCCTTGCAAATTTTCCTTACGTAAATTTCTTCATATATATATTTTTTGTTTTATCTCAGGTTTCTAATTTTATATTCATGTACGTATATTTTGTAAACAATATAGTTACAAAATAGGCTTCCTTGTGTTGTGTTAAACAGGTGTTAGATGAGAATTAAAGTATGGCATAATAATATTCTGCTTGCGGCAAATTATGAAGATTTCATTTTGCCTGGTAACTACTGGAAGATTAGCAATATTACTGATGACCTCATCTAAAACTGTGGTCTGCGAACCACAAGTGGTCCTCGAGATCCGTCCTTGTGATTCTCTTAGATTAAAATGTAATCCACAATACACAAAATAAAATAACATTAAAGTGCGTACCAATACAAGTAAGTATTTAGAAGATATATAAATTTAATAAATTATAATACAATTTAAATTAATAAGAAAAAAGAAAGATAGAATTGATTACATAGATAGATCTCTTAGAAAATATTATTCATAGCTTGAATGTGTTTAACTATGTATTTTATTCCATCGAATGGCGTTGTAAGTTTAAGATATATTTAAGTACCACTCCTTTAAAACTACAAGTAAATCGATGCAGTTATTTTTGCTTATTATATACAAATATAAACTTTCTTTCAAAGGGAAAAAAAATACCTAGGTAATACAAGCGGTCCAAAAATTTTACTACAAATTCACTGTACCCTAATATAGAGCCAACGATCTGTACGACTTAGAATAGTTTGTACAATATTCGAACTATTATAATTGGTCTTAATTGGAAAAGATTGTTTCTCATTTTTCTATCAAATGGTCCAATATATTTCAATAATTTTTTGTATTATTTTTTATCGGGAAAACTATATATACTTTAGCCAAACCCAAACTATTATTGAACTCAGTATGATGTGCTTATTCTGTAAACAAAATACAAATCCTCAATTTAGAGGCCGTTCAAAAATTATGTGGCACTTGATTCAAAAACTAATTGTTGACCATGATCGCAATATTTTGATTTATTTTTGAATTTTCCTAATTTTCTTGTTTTTATCCTTAATTTTAAATTGAGATTAGCAGAGACGTTGTCAGTGCTAACGAATGTAATGAAAAATTTGGAAACTGGGAGTTAATGGTAGATCCCCAAGAAAACACACGCACACATTGTTTCCTGCAAACAAGTTGTGAATACTCTACAACTGAGCTACGGCGGCCAATTCATAAAAGCTAGTAAAATATTATAATAGGAAATAATAAGCATTATATACAAGACATTAGACGTAAGAATACTCTCATTCAAAAATCCCTTTTAATATTGTATTTTTAAATATATTACTTCCTAAACCGTTTGAGACTTGTAGAAGAAAAAAATGCACTTTTGTGTTCTATTTTATTACGTTGACAAGAATACAGACAGGCCTCACTATTAATTGTATGTTCTGAATCATCGGAGCCTGAATCCATTGTGGCTAGCGAGAGCACATACAACGTTCACAGTATAGACTGTTGGCCACAACACTATCTCGCCTACAAAAAGATAGTTACAAGAGCAAGCCACACGTCCGTGCAATAGGAAATAGAAAAAGTGAAATTGTCAGTTTTGAGAAAAGGGCTTTAGGGTACATAGTTTTAGATTACTAGACTGGGTGAAAATTCATCCACAGTTTGCTTTCCTGGCGTGTTACTAGAGAGGTATCATCACCTAGTTTCATGTAGCTCCTGGTTTTCTCCTTGCTTTCGCTGCAGTATGTGACCGAGTGTTGAGAATAGTGATTTGAATTTTCGTTCAGCGTCAAATACAGGCGGGTGGGTGACTTTTCACCCAGCCTAGTTTTTGCGTTGCTTTTGATTAAGCAATTCTGGATAACAAAAAATGAACTAATCTCACATATCAATGACTGCATTACACGTAGCCACAAGTCGTATGCTGTAATAGAAACAAGTGCTAAAGAAATAAATATTTTTCTTAGTAGGTACTTTACATTTTTAAAGTAAAAAACGAGTGAATTTTCACCCAGTCTAGTATTGAATATAAAGAAAATCTCTCACAGTTTTCTCAAACTCACCTTTTCTCGTATTGTCAAATAAGTGTATTTAAATATATGTCGAAAGAAATAAAATGCACGCAATGAAATCTTATTGAAATATTTGTTTCAGTTTTCTAAACATTTTGTTTAAAGCATAAAAGTCTTCAGTGATAAGACAAACACTGACTAATGTTTCTGTGGTGAAAATAGGATTTTAGCTCATGCATGTTTCTCACAGGTTCTCTCTGACATTATTTACCAAACAATTTAATTAGCATAAATACGAGATGTGGCAATCAAATAAATAGACTGGTATCATAAATGTGATGTATTGTTAAGAAAGGTACGATTGACTGGTATCCCCTTTAGTAAACTCCCCTCCTCTATGTATACATCGCTGCATACGTGCCTCCCATTGTTCAAAGCAATGCTATAGGTCATCAGATGTCACCCTGTTCAACAATTCTGCGGTTTTTCGTTTCACCTATTATACAGACTGAAAATGTGATACCTTTAATGCACTTTTCACTCTTGGGAATAGATAAAAGTCACAGGGAGTCAGGTCGAGCACAGAAATGCACTTGGCTGCAAAAAACTGCTTCACAGAAAGGGCATTATGGACAGGGACAATTTTTTGGTGGAGGATCCATGCATCGTTCTTCCACAAATCCGGTCTCTTCTTCCTTATTTTTTCCCTCAGCTTGATTAGGACATCTTTGTAGTTGATTCAACGTTTGACCGTCATGCACCCATTCAGTCATGATGATACCCCTTATATCGTAAGAAACGATTAGCATTGCCTTCACTTTGGACTTGCTCATTCGTGTTTTCTTCATTCTTGGATATGTGGGAGTCTAGTGCATGGATTGACGCTTAGTCTCGGGGTCATACTGGAAAACCCATATTTAATCACATGTGATGACACGTGTTACCAAGTCTGGTTCAGCTTTGAGTCATTCCATCACGTCACAGCAAATGGTCTTTCGAATGTGCTTGTGTTCCTGAGAGAGGCTTATGGGGACAATTTTCGTAGAAACTTTTGTCATGTTTAAATTGTCATACAAAATTTGTCTTATTGTATCCTTGTTAATGTTCGTCATGTCTGCGATCATTCGAATACTCTGACGTCTGTCTTTCCAGACAAGATCATTCCTTTTTTTGAACATTTACGTCCGTTCTTGAACTCAAAGTGCGGCCGGGTCATTCATCTTCAACCTCCTTCCCTACCTTCTGTGTTCGAAAAGTCGATGATTCCGGCCATGATTCCGGCACTAATACAGAACACTGTCCTCTTTATGCCTGCAAAGGAAAGAAAAGCTTTCAGAATCATGAAACAAACAGTGGCTACTCATGGAGGTTCAAGATCAACAACACATCGATAGCTACCTCCCCACTACGATCCTGCGTGACAGGAGGTGGACAGTCTCGTTATTTAATTGTCAAGCCGCGTATATCTATCTTAAAATATAACTATTAGCTTCAAATAAATTAAGTCATACTTAGAGGAAAAGGGTAAACAATAACTCTGGGTGGGGGCCGCGGTGGTTCAGTGATAGAGCGTTCACCTCTGGTGCTTGGGGTTCCGGGTTTGATTCCAACCCCCGCCAAGTGAACTTTCTGGTGGAAAAATATCTTGTGCGTTGGTTTCCTCAGGGTTCTCCCGTTTCCTCCCACCTTCTTCATTCAACCATTTCATTCATTACTCATCATCACCGTCTCCTTTCGCCTCACCGGCATAACTGTGGGACGTAAAACTCAAAGGTTTCATTTCATTTCATTTCAATAACTCTGGGTGAATTTTCACCAAGTCTAGTATTATAAGTCAAAAAATAAGGCTAATAATCTAGGATTAAATGCCTAACCATTAATCATAGTACTTAAAAAATTACTAATTTGTTTGGCCTTTACATCTCCAACCTCTAAAGAACAGTACATGTATGTATTTGTTTCTTTCTCCCAATTGAGCGCTCCTTAGAAGGAATTAAAGCTTGTGGTAGCGGCCATTGAATATTACCAGCACTGTTCAGAGTGGGAGACTAGTGAGAAGTACAGAATTTATGCATACTCCGTTCAGACACAATTCTTGTCTGTCTTTTGTCAAATGGATATATATATATATATATATATATATATATATATATATATATATATATATATATATATATATATATATATATATTCCCCAGGGTTATCGGTTTTCTGTAGCATTAATCCTAATGTGAGATATATCACAATGATGGACTTTATTGTGTTCCGCGTAAAACAAGAACAGAAAGTTTCAATTACCTCATCTATGTAGCACTCAATTGATGCCAAGGAGAGTAATTTCACGTAGATTCACAGGCTGAAACTAAGTACAGTGGATCAGTATTTAATTTTATTTCAGCAAAGTACAGAGAGTTAAGCTAGTAGAGTTAATGGTCTCCATGGCTATTGAATTTCGTAGCGATTCCTTGTTGATAAATTACATGTTGTGATATAAAAAATAAAATAATTATTGAATATAATAGAAAGATGAGTGAATATAATATATATTAGAATAGGGTTAGTGCTTTATTTACAATTAAATATCTGCAGTTTTCGTATCGTTAGTTTTAGAATAGAAAATTTGGAGAACCTAATATAACAGATATAGAAAATTACGTTACTTACCCCCATAGTATTCAGAATGGAACTGCCTTTCAGACGGTATGTCTCACGTGTCTCCATCATGTATGTGAGGCGGGAAAATCGTGAAAAACAGGATTTTTTGGTTTAAAAATCCCTTTTTTCAATTTTCCCCCCTCTGGACCCCCCTGTTTTAATGCAGAGATCTGAAAAAAATCTGATAAATACTACTAGGTGGGCTGAATGTTTGTGCAAAATCTCAATCTTCTAGGTGCAAACGTAAGCCCGCCAAAAATAATAAATAAAATAAACCGACCATGTCCAATTTTTCCCTATATAGAAGTATATTTTTCAAAAAATCCCTGAGACATCCCTAATTACCCTAGGATAACGTTTTGACTGTCATTCTCTTCAGAATGGGACTGCCTTCAGATGTTATGACTCACTTGTCCCCATCATGTATGTGAGGCGGGAAAATTCTGAAAAACGGGATTTTGGGTGTAAAAATATCCCTTTTTTCACTTCTTTGCACCTCTGGTTCCTCCCCTGTTTCAATTCACAAATCTGAAAAAAATCTGGAAAATACTACTTGGTGGACTGAATGTTTGTGCAAAATTTCAATCTTCTACGTGGAAAAATAAGCCCGCCAAAAAATATTGAACATAGGCTTAGTAAATGATAAAATAAATTTTTGACTTATGACGTCATCACCTCCTATGTCTGGACGCAGGAAGGTGTGAAACCATACGTAATGTCTTCTACAATGCCTCTGGACAACACCCGGACGAAAAAGCTCAAATAGAAGAGAAATAACGCAATGTACCATGAAAAATGCGTATGGTACAAAATGTACCATAAGATCCCCAAAGGGTTAACTATCCGAGTTTCTGCAAAATCTGATGAGTTCCTAAATTGCGTTTTTGTGAAATGTCTTAACTTGAATGAGTTGAAACGTAATTTCGATGGTAAATAAGATAGAAACTAAAGATTTGTACACCACAATATTTCATACTATGTTTAAATGTGTACAAAGCTTGTTTACTTCTATCACATCGAAATTAGATTTATCGATTGCAATTTTACTGACATTTCTTGATTTTACTAAATCTATATATAAATTCGACTGTCAGTAAGTAACATCAAGAACCGATGGTATACATACAATAAAATGGTAAGTAGAAACATAGGGTCAACATACGGTCTAATCCATGCCAAATATGTGTAACACAACCCAAAGACTAACTAACTTTATAACGTATGGAACCCGAAGGTACTACGCCACATAACAAAATGTCTCCACTGAATTCTATTCTTAGCAAATTGAATCCAGTTTCTTCTTTGTATTTTTATTTGTGCGAGATCCATCTTAATATTAATCTGCCATCTGCTCCTAAATCGACCTGATGGTTGTCTTCCGATTGGACTTCCGCGTTCCTACTTTCTTCCATTCTGGCTATATGACATGCTCCTCCGAGTCCGCTCGATTTGATGATCCTAGAAATGTTTTATAAACGGTACAAATTATGTAGTTTCTCGATATGAAGTTTCCACCATTCCACATTCCATTTCCTCCTGGGTCCGAATATTCGTCTCATGATCATTTTCTAAAATACCCTCAGTCCACGTTCTTTCCTCACACCAACTGTATTTACTATTTCAAATGTACATGTTTAATAATAATAATAATAATAATAATAATAATAATAATAATAATAATAATAATAATAATAATAATAATAATAATAATAATAATAATAATAATAATAATAATAATACATTTAATATTGAATTTAGATTTAGTCACCATTTGGAAGCTATGAGATTTGTCACTACAAATAATAAAACCGAAATTCTACTTAAGTAACAAATTAATATTTTTCATTCTTTGGCAACGGCAACCTTATTTAGCATAAACGTGTCAGAATTTTAAGTCAGAAGATATATTTCACGTTTTTCTGTGAACAAATGAGATCCCTATTGCTTTTACTAGTTAAGGAAAACGTTATTTCTCACAATTACCAATATGCATAATTCTTATGAAATAACATTAAAAGTGAAAAGAACTTGACTAGCTAAATCCTGGAATAAAATTTTACATTGATTAGATTAATTTTTATTTACAGATTAATTTTTATTTATATATATAGGGTGTTTAATAAGTAATGGTCATAAATTAAACCGTGGATAGTACAAGCCAAAACTAATAAAAAAGTCTTAGTAAACATGTGTCCGCAAACGCTTCGTAACGGAGATAGGGGCTGTCGAAAGTGTGGGAAAATCAAGTGTAGAGACGAATATCTCATAAAGTATGAATCGGACAGAGGACCGTCCAATGAATGACTATCAAAGTCAGACTTGCGCTATGCAGAAATGCATGGTTCAGAACTCTGCAGTGCGCACTCAAGGGATTCCCCAAAGAAGCGGAGGGATTCCTGGAAAATTGTCCAAGGAAAGGGGGCTCGACATGAACATCGAGGGCGAGTCTATCCACCAGTAGTTCATAAGTCGTGGTACCGGGTCGAAAGCTCGAAAAGATACAAAATGGCGGGCAATGTTTACGTACCGTATGTGGTTGCATAACCAGCAGGAAATGAGAGAGGCAATCGAAGTGTGGTGATGTACGTTGTAAATGGCTCCAGGAAGAATTCCGACAACTAATGCATACGTACAAGTGTGGCAGCACTTACGTAAATCAAACGGTATGCAAGGCACTGATGAAGCATTATGTGCTAAGCAGTTAACGTAACAAATATCCGCAAACTGGATTGCAATGGTAAAAGCATGACAACATTCGAGTATGTGGGAGGCGAATCTGAAACATTCCGCATGTTGAACGCGTAAGACTATTACAACAAACAAAAAATGATGGACATGTCGTGTTTGTTCATATCAACAAACAGAAATCGTCATGTTGGTAATGTGTACAGTATTAATCATAAGGTGAAGAGTAAATACTCAGATGTGTAACCACAGAAGAGATGATGAAAAATTAACTTACCTCTATCATTAAAGTAAATGTTAGAAGTGTCGTCCATTCATGCGAATACATGCTCGTACTCGTCTTTGCAAAGATCCACATACTCGTGATAACATGTCGGCATCCTGTTGAATATGTCCGCAACATTTTTCCACCCTTTCTCGAAGGTCTTCTAATGTTACAACAAGGGTAGAATAAACTTGCGATTTCACATGGTCCCAGAGAAAGAAATCTAAAGGATTTAAGTCGGGGGAACGCGGTGGCCAAGAAATAGGACCCACACATACACTTTCGTCCGAATCGGGCATGTAAATGTTTTCTGACACGGTTAAAGAAATGTGCTGGTGCTCCATCATGCATAAACCATAGTCGCTGATGCCTATCGAGAGGTATATCTTCGAGTAGACGCGGCAAATCGTGTTGGAGAAATCGCAAATATGAGATCCCAGTTAATGCATTAGGAAGAAAGGATGGTTCTTCGTGCTGATCACCTAAGAGTCCTACCCACACATTTAAGGAAAACCTAAGCTGATTTCCTACCTCCATTATTGCATGTGGATTCTCAGGGGCCCATACATGAGAATTGTGAAAATTTACAATGTCATCCCGGGTGAATTGTGCTTCATCAGTAAATAGGATGTCATCAGTAAAATGAAGATTGCCAGTAATTTGTCTGCGAAGCCACTGCCAAAACTGCATTCTCGCCTGAAAGACTGTGGGGGTCAGAGGTTGGACACGTTGCAGATTGTATGGGTACAACTGCTGTTCATGGAGAATGTGCCATACGAGAGCAATGGATACGCGTTCAGCAACTCCCACACGTCTTGTGCTTGTTCCTGGGTTTTCGTCCACTGGCTGTAGCACGCGTTCTTCTAATTCAGGGGTACGTACTGTCCTTGGCCTTCCCGGCCAGGAACAATGTGTAAAGCTCCCATGTTCTCGTAGCCGCTAATGTTTTCTGATGAATGTTCTTCTTTCTGGTTGCTGTCTCGTAGCGAAAGTCTCGCGATATAACTTTAGCGGCCTCTACCGCATTCCCGTTTCCTTTGCCGTACATAAAGTGCATGTCAGCATACTCAATATTACTGTACATTGTATCAATGGCAAGGTAAACAATAATTTAGCAACACACTAATAGCACTAATTAACACTGCACAAATAGTATCCCCGTGGCTTTACAACACTACCGAAACTATTGCACTGTTCCCCGCAATACCGTGAAGTAAGTACATCCACAACACTGTAAAGGCACGCGCATTTGACACCTCTTCAACACACAGAACTACTACATTCACTGTAGACGAGAAAGACACGAACCTCGACACTCTGAATCATTCTTACAAGCGACTACTTTGGTACGACGAAAGCATGTAGACCTGTAGCAGAACCCTTCAGGCAACATAATAAACAAACGTGGAAAGGCAAGCGTGTTTCCAATTCACGTCTGTAATCGAAACAATGAACTGTTCTTCCATTCCATTTCCTGGCTCACCAGCTGATTGAGAAGAACTGCGTTCACAGTTTTTTCGTTACATATACGTACAGGGGATGAATCAAATAATGAGCAATCTACAGGCGCTCAATTGATTGAGTTATTGTTGTTTTAAACGACCTTAGAAGCTTCGAGAGACGGACCTACGATTTGGAAAATCTGGGATCAGAACCACTGCATTCAGTGGGCACTTCAGCGGATTTGAACCCGCAACATCATGCACCCAAGGTGAGCTCAACATCTATTGCAACCCCGATTCGGTATTTCCAACTGGCTTGCATGTTCTACCAGTGTTCCTTTCGGCCACTCAATTCATTTTCACGCATCGTTTGTTTTACCTTGGTATTGGTACAGTAAAGGACTACTCCGTACTTGTGGATTCGTCGTAGGATTGTGCTCTGAAGTAGTTCACAACATACACCACCACCTTTCTTTGACTGCCTCTCTCATTTCCTGCTGGTTATGTAACCACACACGGCACATAAACATTGTTCGCCATTTTGTATCTTTTCGAGCTTTCGACCTGGTACCACGACTTATGAATTACTGGTGGATAGACTCGCCCTCGATGTTCATCTCGAGCCCCCTTTCCTTGGACAATTTTCCAGGAATCTCTCCGCTTCTTTGGGGAATTCCTTGCAGAGTTCTCAACCATGCATTTCTGCATAGCGCAGGTCTGTCTTCGATAGTCATTCATTGGACCGTCCTTTGTCCGATTCATACTTTTTGAGATATTCGTCTCTAAACTTGATTTCCCCCCACTTTCGACAGCCCATATCTCCGTTACGAAGCGTTTGCGGACACATGTTTACTAAGACTTTTTTGTTAGTTTTGGCTTGTACTATCCACGGTTTAATTTGTGACCATTACTTATTAAACACCCCATTTAAAACCGATGAGGAAAAATCTGTAACAAACATTAGTAGAAGTTCATCTGAATTAATTCACAGTTCATTTTAATAACTGTAGCTGCTATCGGTCTTAAATACTTTGTAACTATAAAGTTTCCAATAGAATAAGTTACACATGTTCTTACAAGCTTGTGCCTAGGTATTTACATACTTAAGTTATGAAACCTGAAATCGTTGTTTTCTGTAGTCATGATTAGGGCAACCCAAAAGCATAAATAGCATAAAAAGCATAACAGCAATTTGCACATATGGTTGATACCTTCAACATGGTTGTAGTTGCCGAAGGGTACAGGAAAACTAATTTTAGAAGCATAATAAAGCATAATTTTGAAAATAAAGCGTAAAGCATAATTTAAAATATATATCACATTTCTGGGTAACTTTTATTAGAATAATTCTTGGAAAATTCTGTTTAACTGCATGTTTAACATACTGTATAAATATTTTTTGAAAAGAAACATTATTAACACTGCAAAGCCTTTGAGAACATAACAATGCCACAATGAAAAGCTAATTTTTATTTCTGTAAACTTTTCGGTGTAATCCTTTGAAGTGGAGAATAGGAAAAAGGAAAAGAAGAAGAAAACTTTCCGCTAAAATGAATAAACAATACTTTTATTCTATGTGTAACTGCGCAGTTATGCATGATGACATGAAATGTTGAAAAATTGCACAAGAAGTATAGCCTACATGTGTACCTCTTGATCTTGAACACTTCATGTGGCATCTTTTACTTTTCCTTTCTGCATATATACACCTCTAGGGCGCAGACAAGTGATTAAAAAAACTGATTCGAGTAAAGGATATTTATTTACAAGTGCACTAAGTAGAAAATTTATTAAATATGAAAGCAACTGATTACATAACATATTAATAAATAGACCAAGATATGTAGAATATTTAATGTATAGTAAATACTGTATTATAGATTGTACACGATTTATGTTAACAATGATTGAAATTAATAATAAAGCATAATAATGCATAATTTGGACAAATGTAAAGCATAATTAGCCAAAAATAAAGCATAATGTGGGTTGCTCTAGTCATGATACATATTAAATCCAATTCCTCCTACATATTTTAAATTATGTGTCACTACCTTCCTCTTGTATTGGCCGATACATAACTGCAAATTACGCATGGTTTGTATTTTAAAATTCACATTTCATTCCTTGTAATTAAACACCAATATTTCAAAACATAATTTTATCTGGGCTATTAAGCATACATCTATACCCGATTCTAGATAGGGAGATAGGGAGATAGGGTAAATCTAAATATTTGCTGGAATTAATTTCATAAACGCCAAAAAAAGAATCACTTTAAATAAAAGTATCCACTGAACTGTAGTTGTTCCTTGCTTTGATTATACATGCAGTAATAAGTAGTAATTTACAGAACAAAATTGGTTTAAAGGATTTTGTCGTTACTACGAGTTAAGGTCATAAAGTTATAATACTGCAATGATGCAAATGTACATAATTTAGAATTATTTTCCTAAATATCTGCATTTCATTTAGTTACAAAATTGATCATTAGTATCACTACGCCTACAAACAAAGTAGTCAAATCACAACATGTTTAACACATTGCCGTAAACGAAAACTTCCAGGAAATGAATATATACTATTAATATACGAAATGTAAAATAAATTATGTTAATATCATAAAATTTACACTCTGAGAAAGATTAAAACTGAGATTGCTACATTTTCTTAAGATCAGTTAGTGTTGTTGATAGCATACTATACTGTGATATTTCTTATACGATATCAAACCCCAACTTTAGATGATCACTAGCTCATCAATCAAAACCTGCAAACCATAAAACATACTACTACGTCTACTCAAGATGTGAAGTTTCATCAGCATCTAGTTTTGGTCAAAATTGAAAAGTTTCTAAATCGTCTTTTTGTGACATTTCTTGGTGTCACTAAATTCTGTGACAAGTAACTGGAAAGCTAAAGATATATACACCGTAATATTTATTGCTACATAACTGCAAATTGGTTACTATTGTATTTTAAAATTCAATACTCAATTTCTCAAATTCAAAATTCAATAATTAAAAGCATATAATGCTTTAATGTGCACAAAGCTTTCAACGTTTATCTCTATGAGAAGTTTCGTCAAGATTAGATGAAATTTATCCATCATGATTTATTGAAATAACCCCATTTTACTAAGCCAAGATGTAAAATCGATGGTGATGTACTCGAGGACAGGCGGTATATTTTTTAACTTTTTGCCTACTTTTTTGCCTAACGTTTGCCTACTTTTTTAACTTTTTCTTTTCTTTAAAAAGAAGAACTTATCAACCCAAAACGATTATTCTAACATATTCTATAGTGACTCTTATAACATATTAAGATTTTCTCAATCTATTATACAGTGCTTTTTTCCTTTATTAGTTTCATTACTCTTGTGACGCGTCCATATTCGTCGGCCTCATTCCGCACGAAGACGACATGGCACAGTGGTCTGACTTTATGATTGGTCCAAAGTAGGCAAACGATAAGTCTTGATAGCAGTGAACACGGAATTCATTGTCGCGATGTCAAACGTTTTAAGGATCGTCAGCAGCACGGTTTCTCGTACTCAGGAGCACTCATGGTGTGATGTTTTCTTTCACGATTTCACTTCATAAGTGAAGAAAAGGTGAAATACACCGTGACGAAATACATATCATCAAACGTTATTCCGAACACAAAGAAACATGGAGCTGCCTGTTTTTAACACGTCTGCCTTCCTCCGAACCATTGAATGTTGATTGTTGTCAAAATTATCTCCTGCCTACTTTAAATCCTTCTTGACATAAGGGTATATCTGAAAACTCTATTGAAAACAAATCTGAGAATTACACCCTGTACGCAATGCCCTCATATCCTATTAACAATTGATGGAATATGCTCTTTTGGATTATGTATGAGTGGCTTCCTTTATACTGATAAGAACCACCATCCACAGTTTCTGGAATTCGAAGTAGGACCTCTTTAAATTTGAATTTTCGTGAGTTTGGACAGCCCTAGCTCTGAAACTATGCACTTTTCGCCATAGGTCTATATGAACTTTTTCTCTTATTTTGAATCACTTCTTACAGTTTGTCGGAGTAGTTCGTTAACAACGCGTATATTGGACCCTTAATAAAGATAGCTTTTTGCTTACAGAAGTTTCAAAGGCCGATAAATAAATAAGATTGATATGTTGCATCAGAATCTTTCACTGAAAGACTTAACCAAAGTTCTCCCATGGTAGAATTAGGCATGGGTTTGTTTTAATGTTAAATATATCAACACGAGTATGATTTGGATTTGCAAAAACTGGCAAATGTTGTCCAATGTTTAAGACTGATTCCTTTAACAACCATATCCGAGTATTAGATGGACACTCTTACAATGGTTTTGTTTTCCTTTCGAGAGATGATATGAAGAGAAGAATGTGTTCATAGAAAAGAATGATCTCATGAATTTGCTCGTTTCATTACTCTTACACATCGAGAAAATGATGTCTCGATTTTTGTTCTTCGTTTCGTCCATTACTCCATTTTTCCGTCCATCCTGGTGTACACTTGTCTAGATGACATACCAGTCAACGTATCTCTACCAAATTTTAAACTTGAGTTTTTCTCATGTGATCCTTGATAAGAGCTTTTCGAGTTTTACTTTTTCATATCACCAAATTAAAGGTAGATTATTGAAGGGTGAATAATATTTTTTCTTAAGAACAACTCTAACGAGTTTTGTTCATTTTTCACAAATTAACATTTTGTTGGTAATTTTATAGTATAGCAGAAGTAGGTTTTTCTCAGAAAAGTCCAGAAGGAACAGTTCATTTTTATGGATGACGTTTTCTCGAAAACGAGTCAGGCGATTTTATTTACGTTACGTAAACAAATGTTCTTTTGACAAACTTTATTTTTCTTTATTCATTTCAGAAGTGCTAGTTTCATCTTGGGCTGACTTTTCTCGGATATTATTTTATAAAATGAGATAGAGCATTCTTGTTTATATTTCATTAATAAATGTTTCATTAAGAAACCTACAACATGATATATACATATTTTTCATTTAAAATCTAGAAAGGATAGTTTACTCTTGGAATATGTTTTCTTAGGACAATTTTCTTAGAAAGGACTCTGACAATTTTGTTCACATTTCATAAAAAAAAAGTTCCCTGAAGAATGTACGTGGTGCGTGCTTTCTTTGAAACATAATGCTTTGATAAACCTATTATATAATTTTCTTTATATAATGATAATTACAGCATAATATGATTCAATTTAAGAACTGTGTGCTATAAAGTTTAGCAGGATGGGTCTTACTCTTTCTTTGGTGTGGTTAACAGATTTCGAGGAAATATTTCCCCCTGATTACTCCAACTTGATATACAATATTATTATTTATTTACTAGTACTGTATTTACCGGATGAGCTAAATTAAAATCAACCTGCCAATGCCAGTGATTTAACTTAATATCACTCACATGGTTCATAATTATGCATGGGCATGATCAAATTTAGTAAATTTTCGTGGAAGATATGACTATGAATACACACAAATTTTACATTTAGTACAACATAGAATATTCTAATAAGTATGTATAATCATTACAAAAAAGGTAACTAAAACAAAAGTAAAACATGTGAAGAAAGTAAATGTTATTGTAAAAAAGTGATAAAACCAGGATAAGAAATACGAACGGTAAGGCGCAAAAAAGAAAAAAAATACTTCCTTACTCTACATAAACTATGCGTATATTTCCTATAGCATGCTGACTAGCAACAAGATTTCACAATATTAAGGGATTAGAAAACTATAATCACAAACCATGATCATCTCTAATATTACATATAAAAGTAGATAAGGATGTAACACAAGCAACTTGGAATAAACTGTTAACAAAAGAAATAACAAAAGAATTTTTAGTCTCACTTCAAATATATCTGAAATAGATGGTTCTTTATCTAATAAATGGTTCAGTTTATCAATTTTGAACTAATATTTTGCAATAAATATATAACATATATTTAGAATAAAAATAAAAATAAGAATAAAAAGATTAAGAATAAGTAAATTCAGATAACAACTCATATTGTTTCGCTGGATTTGCTGTTTCTGTTCCTGATTCAGAAAGAGCGAATTATTTCTTCATCTTTACATTTTAAGTTATAACTGTAGGAACATAATCAAGGGTGAAAGTCACGAGGGATAAACTCCACAATGGACAAAAGTCATGCCACAAATGGATGTACAGGGTGTCCGAGAAGTCCTTCCCTGATTACAGAAATTGATAACTCAGGCTAGAAATAAGATAGAAATATGAAACTGGTGTTGAATTGTTTACAAACTATAAAAGTTTTGGTCACATCAGTACACTTCCACATGAGCACCCTTGGTAGCACGTAGCATATCTAGGCGATATTAAATTTCCATCCACACATTAGCCAACATCACTGGAGGGATCGATGCAACGACTGTGGTTATTCATTGCTGCAGGGTTTCAAGATCTGGTACACGTGTTCGGTAGACCTGATCCTTGACATAACCCCATAAAAAGAAGTCTAATGGGGTTATGTCAGGAGAGCGTGGAGACCAAGCTGTTGGTCCATCACGACCAATCCATCGCCCAGGAAATGTCCTATCGAGATAGGCACGGACGTCCAAACCCCAATGAGGTGGTGCACCGTCTTGATGAAAAACGACATCGGGACGATACTGAAGCAGCTGAGGAACAGCATACAGCTGCAACATATCCAGGTACACTGCAGATGTGATGGTATCCTCAGCGAAGAAGAATGGCCCGATAATTCGATCGTGCAATAACGCGCACCAAACATTCACCTTTGGACTGCCTCTGGTGAACTCCCTGACCTCCCTGGGGGGTTCTGAACCCCAAATGCGTACATTATGGCGATTCACTACTCCACTGACAAAGAATGTCGCTTCGTCGGGAAAGGCAATTCGTCTGAGATAACCATTATCGTCCTCAATACGTGATAGCATTTCGACCGCAAACTCATATCGACGTGTACCGTCGTTGGGCAACAAGGCCTGAACGAGTTGCACTTTGTAAGCACGAAACAATAAACGACACAGACAAAAACTTTTATAGTTTGTAAACAATTCAACACCAGTTTCATATTTCTATCTTATTTCTAGCCTGAGTTATCAATTTCTGTAATCAGGGAAGGACTTCTCGGACACCCTGTAGTTTTTAAAATATTTTATGAGGCCACGGTGGCTGAGTGCTTAGTGCTCAGTGTGCTTGGTTCTGGTGCGTGGGGGTTCCTCGTACGATTCCCGGTAAAATAATATTATGGTGGACAACATCGTATTCGTGGGTTTTCTTAGGGTACATCTGTTTCCTTCCACAATTTCATTACAAAAGTTCTTCCATCATCATCCATTTGGCTTAATCCACGGTTTCTTTTGCCTAAACAGTGTAATCATGGGAACTTGAACAGATTTATTTAATATTATTTTATTTTTCCAATATTTTACTTTATTTGTCAAAAAATTAGTTACATAAAGCTTTAATAATCATACTGTCTTATATCGGAGTAATATTACTTAACAGTTGCAGCTGTAAAGTAAATAAGTAAACCCCCTTTCGGAATCCTTAAAGAACTGACAGTTCTAAGTAGAGGTATAGACTCCACGCCTTCTTGACTTATGTAATTGTGAAGAAAATGTAGTTCGCATCACCCTCATGTCCCCTTTTCTTATATAGGTTAAGCAAGATTGCCTTTCTGGATGAACCTGAAAGTGATATAGGAACGAGAGTTGAATAAGAATATATTCCGGTGGGATCGAACTACGGACTCCCGTTGGTAGGTTACCAATTATTCTGACGCGTGTATACGCAACTCCATATTTCTATAACTACTTTCTGGTGTATATTGTATCCCATGTTCCGTTCTTACTTTATCCTCCTATTTCAAACATCTATTTACAATTCCTCTAACCGTTTCAGAGTGAAAGAGAAAGTAAAGCTGACACTCTTATTTCTTCTGTACTTGTTCGGCCCACCTAACCATGCAAGGTAAATGGTTTTGAATATGATTTTATATATAACAATCAACCAAGATAAGCTTCACAGTCAAGACTCATAATTTTGTATTGTTCATATATAATTGTGAATGGTATGTTTATTTAGGTCTCTTTAAGTGTGGTATCCAATTAGAGATCTTTGCAGATAAAATGGATGTGTTCTTGGGATCTGTACATATCGAAGGCTGATGTATTGGAGATTTCCTTTTTCATTCCTCCAATACTTCATATGTGAACATGGCTCAAACATATCTCTCTATTACTATACTTTTAATGTGGGTGTTTATTAACATATGCTATTTATTGTGATAAATACATAATGATATTTCCAGCTGTCGATGTCCAGATATCTGTCTTCAGAAGTCGAATCGTTTGCATTACCTAGATAGCTTATGAAGAAACTATAATTTCTGATATCTAATGTTTGACCCTGCCTTGTAGCAAACACAATATATCACTTTGACTGATATTCAGTTTGTTGTCGATGGACTTGCTATAATTTCAAACGATAATATCTTCTTCAAAGCCCAATTAGTTTCTTTTCCCTTTTTCTTCTTCATGTTCCTATCGATTTTGTTAAAGGGAACAAATGAAGGTGCATGCACAGGTACTATATTACTAGGTGCTTTGGCCATTCCAAGTATGATTAATATGGCTGTAAGGTAAGATCAAAGAAAATATTTCATAAAATATATTTTGAAACGAAAAAAAATAACTTTTATATCCAAAGAATGTTCGAGAATATAAAACGTGTCGATTTTTTCTTGCTAAACTTATGAACTGTTAAGTTTATTAAGATCCATGAATTCTAGATTCTATATTAATTTCAGATTTTTGTGTCGGATTTAGCGTCACTACAATCTTCTGTAGTTCACAGTAACTTATTGTCTTTAGAATAAAAATAGTTTTAGTTGTAGGATAGTTGTCAGCATAGTATTCTTGTCAATAATAACTGAGAAAGTTTTGGCAGAATTTTATTTGGATACGAAGTGTTTCATTAAGGGACATGTCAAAAATGACAGTTTATGATAGCAGTGACTCTTAAAGTAAGTTACGTGTGTAAAAATTAGAATGTTGTTAGAAGATGAGAAAACTTAGAAGATTTCACCCCTTGCGAAAAGAGTTGCCTAAAATTCAGGAATGTAACTTGATAAACGTGTAACATTATCTTTAATATTTATGACAATATCTGTTTTGTGCTTTTCTACATGTCATGCAGAAAATCTTTGCTTTCTTTAGTATGCATTAGCAATTTGTGGAGGTAATATTTTAGTTGAATATGTATTGACTTATGTTTATGTGATATCGACCTTTGTTTGTACTTGAATGTATTTGTAACTGAATGTAATTTGGTGTTAGTAAAGTTGACAGTTTTCCTTTGAAATATTTTGCCCGTGTGCAGTATGTTGTAGGAACGAAAAACTATAGTTTTGTCAAAATTAAAAAGGCCTTTCTTTCATTAATGACAAAAGATGATCATTTCATGAAATTGAAATAGGAAGCAAACGGCGTTATAATGTGCCTTTATAATGTGACGAAAAGAAACAATAGTGTTTCTCATATTAGTATTATAGGCCCCGTTTCATCCATCTCGACTCTGGTTGGGCCAGACATATAACGTGGCTTAATCACATGATATGATGTCATAGGAGCAAAGGCCCTCCAGATTTTGCCATAGGCACCATAGCCAAACTCAAAACTTCTAAGTCACAAAAAGAAGAAAGGTTATACTCAGGTATGTAGAGTAGCCTTTATTTTGTCACAAGTTGGTGTTATTGTGTTATGAACGAAATATCAAGAAAAAAATACTTAATAGGAAACACTTACCGGAAGTAAGATTTAATAAAGAAATCAAATCTTTCAGTTTAACGTCCCTTGATTAAGGTTGTTATTCTAAGGAAGACGGTCTTTATAAAATAAAAAATGAATTAAAATTAGCAATATTTTAAGATTTCAATTTCCGCGCTACGATTTGTTCGATACCTTGAAAGGAATGCACATAATCAGTATATTGTAAGGCATTTCAAAATACGTCAACTTGAGGAGAAGCGAAAAGGTAATTCAATGTGCTTGCAATGATTTAGTGCAAAGAAAGATGAGATGGCAATGCTATTATTTACAACATTTCACTCAAAACATATTGATGTTCGCTTTTAAAGAGGAACTTGCTGTCCTAGTATAATGTTAAGTCCTAGTCACATAGCCAGTGGTCATCTTTACTTCTTCAAACGGGTGATGCCTCAGGTAAATTGCATGGCATACGTTCAATAGAAGTTTGGTTGGACCAAAAACACATTGCATATTAGTGTTTGTTCGTAATGTTTGCGATTGTAAGCTTCTGTCTGATCTACTACTGATGTATTTGATTCAGTTTTGCAAGTGTTTCCTAATCCTTCGAAACTGACAACTTTGATGTCAATTCCACAGTTGAAATTTTCGATATATGAAATTTGATATGCAATAAGTTACAAATAACTAATATTTTTGTTGTGTTAGCAATAACGCCGTAGCTATGTTCTGTTCTGTTCTCTGTTTTTTTTCAAAACGATCGATACTGAGAGATAGTGCAAGGTGTTTAAACTAATTTTAAAATACTGAAGCTCTATCGGAATTTGACCATAGGCTTGTAGCCTTAACACTAAGGTACTTTTGAAGGGTGCCGGCTTGAGTTGAGTTGATTTTTAGTTTAGCGTCCCTTTCAGCAGCGAGGCTATATGAGACGTGGACCTACTGATTAACGTGGAATCCGAACCACATGAGCTCCCGCCGGGAATCGAACCCGGATCTCCCACGCCAAAGGCGCGTACGCTAACCGCTTAGCCACGAGGGAGCTCAGGGTGCCGGCTTGAGTTGTTATAACATTCACACATTCCTGGCTGACACCACCTAAACTGTCGAGATGAGTGTGACATGTTTGCCAGCTCTGCGGGTGATAAAGCCATTACTTTGATCATATATGTTAGAGTTCGCTACTTCTTTTCTCCAAATATTATTCCACTTTCATTTTGATGTTGGCCTAACACTGAACAAATGTTTGCCTCGGCCAGAATTCAAGTACATACATGACCGCAAGAAAAAATATTAAAATTGTGATATATGACCACTTGCTTATCAACTTATTTTACTTGCTAATTTAGTCAGATTAACTTTTCGTTTTTAACAGCAAGTTATATCTGTTGAGTAAAATTTAGTTGCAAGCGGGATACGATGTTTATCGAAATAGTAATTGTCAAATTAATTCCCTAAAGTTAATCTAATTTGACTTAGCTTAGTAAGCCTCGTCTAAGAACAGTGACCCAATTAGAAACATAACAAATAATTGAAGAAATTTGGACAATATTGGTTTGTTCCAGCCTTTAAAACCCTAACTTAACATTAGATCCAAAATATGTACTGCTTTATACTTCATATCTGTTACAAATAGACCAAAGTTTATCTCATATCACATTTGACGAATATTGAATGAACCCATGAAATGTAGGTAAAATATATTATTATTCCCTCCATGGAAAACATTGAAAACACAAAAATGAATATACAAAATATACTTACAATGGAAACGCATTTGGGATCATTTATTTTAAGTTGTAATGTATGTACTGAGTATACATTTACCGATTTAATAACTTTTATCTGCGATATTCTTTTTCCAAGCTTTCCCAGACATGTGGGTAAATCCAATTTAGTGCATGACTGAAGAAGTGATATTAGCGTAATTGGTAAATGAAAAGATTACAGTGGAGTAAATATCACCGAAGTTTGAAAATTGTTGGCTAATGGGGAATTTTTTGTTTAAGGTACTCAAACCTCTCAATTCCTGTGGGATTGATTTTTTAATATATATTTGAAACTAATATACATATAATTCAAATTTAGTGCTAAAAAAGGATACGGTACATCTTTAATGGTCTAATAGTCTTTCTAAAATACATAATATTTATATCTAATCTACATCATATTCCATATGCGACGTTCATTTGAAAATTATATACATTAGGCAAAGCTTTATAAAAATTCTTATATTTCACATATATATAATCAGTAAAATATACTATTTACGTATGAAACACAATGTCAGGCATATATCTACCCCACTGAACCATTTTATACGATTAACAAATTTATTGAACCCATTCGCAGGTGTCGGTTCCGATAAAACCAATCAGATGTGCAATTTCTTCAGTTCTGAAAGTCTGCATGACTTAGGTGTACAACAGTGATTTCAACAACTTAAATCAGAAGAAAATAGAGGCTATGAGATCGCATGTCAAAATGCCTTCATAATAACACGTTGCTCAGAAAAAAATAATCGCTACATAACTGAAAGACAAAGCAGATGAGTTCAAAAATAGAAGATACATTAACCAGAGTGACAAAAGATAAATACAAAGGTAACAACAGGTCTAACAAGTTGAAAACAAGAAACTACATTCAAAAGAATTATACACAACATCCTAGATATTTGTTTCCTTGCTTCTTTACACAAATTTGAAGGAATAGAATTTTCTCCCTTCAGAAAATGTAAGATATGATTGTTCCTAAACTATAAATTGCTATACAATTAAATGTAATGGCACGTGTCCTATTATTATATAACCAACAAATATTGATACAGAGAACCTTGAATAATTGGTTTGCGGTATATCACATAATATCATAATATATTTTGTAGCAGATTTTTATCTCACTAAAATTACAAATGCACTGACGATACATTTACTTGCATACAAGTATAAACACTGCATTTAATTGCGTACATACGTTTATTACTGTTCGGTAACTCTGTACAAGGTGATTCAATATAGTCGAACCGGAATTTCGCTCAGTAGATTTCTTGAGTTCTTATTTCCAGCTTTCACGATATATAGGTTTCAATAAAACTGTAAGTGAATAAGATTTTCATAATCAGTTGTATCTGCAAGTTTCAGGATCAACAGTTTATTATAGAAATTGATTTCTGCTATTGTACATGTACACGTATTAACGACTGTTATTAATTTTGATATATACCTTGTGTCAGATATTTCATTAAATCATCTCATAATGGGATTGTGTAACAAATGTATTATTTTTTAATTTGTTTTTGTTTCCAGTAGTAGGAAATAATCATGAATTGTAATTATTTCTTTTAATTACAGATGCTAAACAACGTTCAGGAAATTATGAGAGATATATTTGTTCTGTTAGACGTCTACGTGATTTTCTCAGTAGAAAGCAAGTTATTCGACAAAATACAAAAATTTTCAACCCTTCCAAACAGAACCCATGGTAATTGTTTGTCGTGGGCTATGAAGAAACCTGTGTTTGATCTTAGAACATTAAAAATATTAGTATACAATTATGCACCTAATGTTGTGACAGAAAATGACCTAGATGGATTTGATATTAACATTTTTAGAGAATTTTCCACAAGATACAATGTTACTTTGGACATATCAAAAGGGGATATAAAGAAGGATATAAGGCAAAGCAAAACTGCGCCCCCTTACTTGGAACAGCTGAATAGTGGAAAATACCACGCTATTCTTCCCGGATTTTTTATAACCGCACTTCGGCATAAGTATGCTCAAATAAGTTCAACTTATATGGAAGCTAGTTTACATTTTCTCACACCTAGACCTGAACGGTGTAGGAGTTTATGGTCAATATTCTTTCCTTTGCAAAAAGAAGTGTGGGCAGGAGTAGCAAGTTTCATCATTATTACGTCTGTGTATTTATACTTGACTGCACTATGCTATCGATTATTCAATCCTATACGAATGAGTAGTGATCCATACTTGGAGTATAGTTATGCGTTAATAAGAGCTGTTGGTATCACTGTAGGTAACAGTGTTCCAACCCCTAAAACATTTACTACTAGACATTTAGTAGTATGGTGTTACATGATATCAACTTTGTTAATCACTGCTTATAGCTGTAATCTTGTTTCTTTCTTAACCTTTCCATTATACACACAACCAATAGATACCTTGGAACAATTCATGGGATCTGGATTAAAATGGACAAGTCTACTACAGAATTGGATAAATATTTTCGAAGAATCAACTGACAGCGGACTGTCAAAATTAAAGGAAAGGTACATTTTACCAGGAAGTTCAGAAGAATTTAATGACATAGCTAGAACTTCGAAAGTAGCTTTGATAGCTGAAAGATTTGAATGTGGACCTTTGTCGAGAATTGCTTACCTTGAAGATAATTCAATTCTCGAAAATTATTACATGATGGAAGATAATGTTAAAAATTTTCATATTGGATACCTGCTGCAAAAGAATTTTAAATTTAGTGAAATGTTCAACCAATTTTTAGGTTACCTTCGAGATTCTGGAACCATCGTTCAATGGGTGAAAGAAGCTGCTGCTAAATTTACTCCTCCTGAATACGCAATGCCTTTAAATTACCACAGAGATGATGATTATAATCTACGTCCGTTGGTGCTCTCAGATATCAGTGGTAATTTTGTATTGTTCCTGATAGGGCTCTTTACGTCTACACTTATATTTGTGTTTGAAATCTCTTGGCAGTTAAGCTTAAGGTTGACTTCTAAGATTTACAGATATATCTCAAAGAAAGAATACTAAATGAAGTTTTCAGTTTAATATTCGCTGCTTTATGTTCAGTACATAATGCATATTTCACTGCTATTTCTTTATCTATCAATATGTATTTTATTAAAGAAACATTCACATCATATACATACATTTTACCAGAGAACACGAAAGAAACCTTCAAATAATACTTGAAAGAGTATTACGTTTTTTTTTTTTTTTTGTTAAAAATACATTAGTAAGATTTTAAAAAATTTTAATCAATATCTGGCAAACTGCGCTAAAAATGCTACTCAGTAGGATGTGTGCATAATGTCTAAAGTTTTGCATTTGATGTGATAGAACAAATACAAGTATATAGAGTCTATATAAAGAGAGAGGGAGAAAGAGAAATATTCTTAATGTAGTTTTTCCTATTTTATGCGTTATTGGGTTTTCGTCTTATTCTTTTCTTTATAGTTTTGATCTTCACCTTACTAATGTTTTTGGGAATAATTTAATTTTCGGGTATGGGGTATAATCATCAACGAAACATTTACAATATATACACATGTCAATCAATTCAGCTTGAGCAAGCAAATCTATTGATACCGATTTTAACTACTTCCGTTTTACTAAACCTAATTTACTTCACCGGGCTGGAGTATAATCAACAACGCGAAATGTACAAACTGTACATTAATCGATTCAGCTTGGCAAAAAGAAGTCGATCGATCTAACCACTTCCAGTGTTTACTGAGCCTAATTTCATTGTGGAGGTAGGGAATAATCAGCAACGAAAAATATACAATCTATTAATCGATTTCTTTTGCCAAGCTGAATAGATTGATATATAGTTTCTACATGTTTCGTTACTGATTGTACTGCACTATCGATAACTAAATTATTCTCAGTAAACCGGTAGAGGTTAAAATCTGTATCGATCGATTTGCTTTGTCAAGCTTAATCGATTGACATTTAGCTTGTATATGGTTGATTGCTAATTTTACCCTACCTTTGGTAACTAAATTAGGCTCTGTAAACCGGAAGGATTTAATCAGAAGTAGTTAAAATCGGTACCGAACGATTTGTTTGGTCAAGCTGAATCGATTGATATGTAGATTGTGTATGTTTCTTTGCTAATTATACCCCACCCCCAGAAACTAAATTATTCCCATATTTTTTATCTCCTGCGATATTTTAATATAGTAATTACTTTATGTCGTTATGCCTTTAATCTTTGCTTGTTAATTTAGCAGTTTCTTTATGAACGGATGTTTAGATCAATGGTAAATATTTTGACAAAGGAAAATATTTTCCTTCTGAAACCATCATTAAATCTTCAATCAATAAATTAATTAATGGAGAATGTTGAATACAAGTGAGTGATTTTGAAAGTATTAGAGGGATGTGGCAAAGAACGGAGGAAAACTAAATAGTAAATACACCACAATATTGATCAGTGTTATTTTACAGACAAAATATTCTGTATACTTATGAAATTATTATAAATTGTGAATTCCATAAAGAAGGTACAATCAGTTTTAGAATGCAAGATGTATTATTTCACAGCCAGCGCTGTGTCTTTCTAAATAACCCTTCATAACAAAAAATTAACGTCAATAATGGATAATAACTGCACCCCTATATTAAAGTGTTTCACTCGCTTCATATAATTTAGAAATAAATGCTGTAATAGACACGATTCAAGGTAATGAAATTCAGGAAAGGCGAATCAATAAAGTTTGGTTGTATATGTAAGTAAAAGAATCTTTCGAATCAATAAATGAAGCAAGCAAGAATTAAACGTAGAAGCAGAGGGAGAAAGTATTATAGAGAAAAGGAAATTGTGTGGACCTAAAGCTCTGGTGTTATTCATAGTTTCTCTTAGGCAAATAAATTAATATTTTCCAAGTTATACTTCTTCTTTAGCTAATAATAATATATTTAATTATATCATACATAGTATAGTCAAATCGTTATGACTGAATAAAATTTATTTTAGTATAATATAAAAACAGTTGAGCTTATTTCTGCCTAACTTTGGGTGAACTGACCTATCAGGTAAGTGCGTTTCATTTGGGATAAAGTCTACAAGAATCCAACTAAAAATTTAAAACCGGTGAGGAGGACAATCTAACGTTGGCCATTTTCTCTTCAGGATCGACGCTGGTGAAAGTCATATAATTTTTCTGTGGTTTAAACCATCAAAGTATAGGACATCATTTATATACTAAGCACAAGCTTAATATTACATGGTGAACAAAATGTTACGTTAACTTAAATTCGCATTCAGTGCAAGAACGAAGTTATATACAGACATTTCCATAGTGGACATTTTCAATATCACACGGTTACAATTTTTACTAGCAGCCTAATTTTTCAAGTACTGTGATAACTGAAATTTGACAAAGGTTTATGTTATACAAATTAGAAGTTTATTATTTTTAAAAGAACGACATTGTTTACTATTGTACCAGCCACAAGGGTATCACCACTAGTGTGCCACTAGTAATTATGTAAGTGATTATGTATTACGAATACTGATATTACCTTTCTTTTGTTCTCACCAGACAATATCTCGTTCAACATTCAGGAAAAGCTCAGTGACACAGGAAAAGTTAAATGGGCTCACTATTATATCAACAGTCAATATCATACGAATGTTATGTTTCAGACTTGTATTAGATAAACTCAATCTTTCTCTAAATCAGCTTTCATATGTTCACTTACTTTCCTTCTGTTTTTACACATAAATTGTATTTTGATGCAAAATAACCCCATAATTATTACAAACAAGATTTCGACTATGTAGAAAACAAGACTAAAACATGTTAATGGGATTTACCTCTATCTGCTATAACGTAAGCATCCATTAGCTATGTTACGTCTATTTAACTTTGGAGAACATATGTTGTTGTAACTTAAGATCTATCGCATTGTAATTCTTGAAACACTAGAAACGTTCGAAAATAACCTTTATTTTGCACCTAATTTGAATTTGTACTGTACTCTGTTTCGCCTTTATTGACATTTCCTGGATATTTGACTCGTTAATTATGTGTTGTACATTACTTTCTGTTGTTACACTAAATAACAAGTAGGTTATGTTTCACAGTGCGAAAACTACAGTAGATTTCCAAACTAATCGAATTTAATTCTCAAACTTGAAGTCGTACTTCTAATTCATCGCAATAGACTAATATGATGAAAGACAGGGTTTGTTTTTCACACAATCAATACATTTAAAGAAATTACTCACTATTCATAACTGTTCTTCTTTTATCAAGATAAAGGTTGAAACCGTAAATTGAAAATTTGAAACCTTTCCTTTTTGTATGGAAGTTTAAAGAATGAAGTAGCACCTATACTTGGAAAACTGAATTGATTTCAATGAGCATATTTTAATATAATTGTTACTTCTTTGTCTACGGAGATTAGTACTGAAACTATAGTTACACTAAGTTAAAAGCACTTGGAGTTTTAGTAGACTGTTGCAGATTGACGCCTTGAAAGGATTCCAGAAAATGTTCGTTACTATCTAATAACATTTCTCGTTCTATAGCTATAAATGCTGAAACCAGAAATGCTAATTTGAAGCATTTCCGGTTTGATAGAGGTCTAATGGAAGAGGTGGATGGTTTTCTGTAGATACTGAATCGTCTGCAAGAAGAAAAATAATGCAATACAATATCATTTACCATTTTTGCTATATGCAAATCAGTATTGAAACAGGAAATACTAATAAATGATAATCTCTTCCGATTTTGATAGAATTCTGCAGATAATCGTAATATGTCGCCCCTCAAGGTGCTAAATCATTAGTAATGAAACGCTTTCCTATCTCTGTTACTGTTTACATTCTATGGCGATAAACATTGGAATTGGAAATGGCTAATTTGAGTGACTTTCGGTTCCAATATAGCGTTAGCGGAGGAGATCGAACCTATTTGGAACGCTTAATTGATTGTGAAAACCACACTTCTTGATATTTCTTATCGTTTTTGCTCTGGTTCCTGTCAACAGATGAACGAACGAATATGGCTTCCACAAGACTTTTAACATTCATCCATTCATAGCATAGTTTGGAAACGAACAAGACTTAAAAGGCAGATATATCACTTAGTAACAAATACTAAAATGGCTCATTGCACTTTTACAATATCAATTTCCATAAATGATACAATTTTAACACAACTAACCTGTGCTAAAATCTATATTCATGTATACAAACTACCGTTAGAGTTATCTCATGTTTACTGTTACCGTAACCAAATAAATTTCGATACCTATCAAAATATTTTGTGTGAATGGGCGAGTAACACGAAAAGTTTAGCATATAATAACACTGTCAATGTCACAGCTAACTATACACTAAGATAGTGAGAATATTTGGTACCACCGTAGTAGTAGATGGACGAAGATTTTATTATAGAAAAAGTAAGAGGCACAGCAATATTCCTCCTGCCAGATATAAACTACAAACAATAAGTGTTGTTGTACTTTCTGCAGCATCAGCTGTGCCCACATGTTAATTCAAAGGAGTGTGTATGATCCACGTAAATGAGAAAATACATTTTATTATTCGCACAGGAAGATAGCTACCATTCATGGCGAGGGACCTCCGGTCACTTCCTTGGGCGAGTACCGAAAATAACTACGTACACACAGAGGAAAGATGCCCACACTTTGATGTAGAAGAGTACATACAGCACACGAATCGACCTAGTTGAAACCAGTTGAGGGAATATGGGACATTGTCCGGATATTTTTTTTCGCAGACTTACTTTTGGATCTGGAAGATTGAAATTGTGCATAAACATTCATCTCACCGAGTAGTATTTACCAGATTTTTTCAGATTTCTGCGTTAAAACAGGAGGGATCCAGAGGAACAAAAAGTTGAAAAAGGGATTTTTTTACCAAAAAATCTCTTTTTTCGGAATTTTCCCGTCTTGGATACATGATGGAGACATGTGAATGTTACCGTGTAAAAGGCAGCTCTATTCTGAAGAGAATGATGTGCAAACCATGATTCTAAGATAATTAGGAATGTCTCAGGGAATTTTTACAAAATATCCTTCTGAATACGGGAATATGGGATATTGTCCGGATATATATATATATATTTTTGGCGGGCTTACTTTTGGATCTGGAAGATTGAAATTGTGCATAAATATTCATCTCACCGAGTAGTATTTACCAATTTTTTTCAGATTTCTGCGTTAAAACAGGATGGATCCAGAGGGGCAAAAAGTTGGAAAAGGGATATTTGTTTTTAAAAAAAACCTTTCTTCGAGATTTTCCAGTTTTAGATACATGATAGAGACATGTGAATGTTATCGCCTAAAAGGCAGCTCTATTCTGAAGAGAATGGCGGGCGAAACATGACCCTAAACTAATTAGGGACGTGTCAGGGAATTTTTATCAAAATATACTTCTGTATAGGAGAATATGGGACATTTCCGGTATTTTTTGCGGGCTTATTTTTTAACCTAAAAAGATTGAAATTGTGCATAAACATTCAGTCCACCATGTACAAAAGTATGTTGATTTTGTTAAGAGCTAATTCGCATTTTGTCAGGCTGAGAGTTAGGCCACCTGCAGTGACAAGTCAGAACACTGTTTAGAGCCGTGACTGTTAAGGGATTTGACAAAGGTGTTGCTTGCTTACGAATCACTCCCCATCCTAGCCAACGATCAATATGGTCACTTACTTGTTTCCTGCACTTCAAGGAGTACGGGTACATTTTTGCTTTCTCTGGTCGTTCGTCCGTTACTTCAATCTCGTGCATATAACTGGTTATTCAACCAGGCTTGATATTAAAAAGAGCCTTGTGCTTCACTAATACCAATTACAAACTTTCTCTTTGCGCGACTGTGAGATCTGTGAACTGCGAAACAAAATCTTGTATCTCCGCGATGGATGTTTTGTCTAATTTGCAACACTCAGACGTTTGGAAAACATATTTGCTAGTTCCTGGGTACTTGGAAATCTACCATCGTTGAAGCTAAGTGCAGGGATTGCCTCCTCTCTTGAGGTATTTCGTTCCTGTATTGTTACCATGACAACAGGCATTGCGTTCCTTCCTCTGCCGAGAATTAATCTTCAACATGCTCTTCCCCAATTTCCCCTATAGGGGTAAATACACATTGACAATCCATCTCCCAATCTAATCTACGTACCAAGAGAGCTCCTGTGTCGCAATCTACAGGGTGGTTCGGTAAGTCTTAGTACAGTGGATTATTTTGGAAACAAACATGATCAAAGCAAATCTGACTAGGGGGAGCGAACTTGGGTAAAGGAGCTGATGCATGCGTGGTGAATGACGGCCATGTTCATGGCCTCCATCTTGGATTCAGGTGTTTTTTTAAATAGGAAAGTAGACATGTGACACATCAATTAACACTCTTTTTTACAGTGGAATGCAGGTCACGTCACAAAGAGATATTTTGTGGAAAAGATTACGATACAGCTTTCGGTGACCCAGCTGACATGGTGGATAGTCTCCCATACTAAATTACAGGTGTTTACAGCCGTACAATCTCCTTCCACTGTGCCATATTTACTTCAAATTTCCCAGATTCATCACTTACCGTGTCCTGGATACGCTGTAACTGGCATTACATTGCGATCACATCTTCTCGAAAGGCGTCCCCTGCTGGAGTTCCCCGTTATTCGCACAATATGGGAAGCTAAATTTACTTCCACAGGCATCAAATAGTCTTTCTTCTGTGCCACAGTAGTTCGCATTCTACCCTCTCAGTATCACCAACAATTGTCTGTTTACCCGGGACGAGACCTATTGCAACCCATCATACAATTCACTATAATTCGAATCTATAGACTTAGTAACATGTTCAAGTGTTTCTCCATCTGTCCCAACATCTCGTTGGTTTCAATAATGTGGAAATTTAACTCCCAGCTTGTATATTGCAACTGGGCTCGCAACTCGCTTGCTGTGTTCTCCAAGCGCTCAGTGAACTGTGTTACTCGTTCCCCAGCTGCTCATGGACAAGCTCTAATTTTCTTTCTATTCGCCTGTTTTTTGCCTCTAATCGAGCCTCCAAACGCCGGTTTGTAGAGTCTACCTTTTCCTCTAAATTCACTGAATAAAATTTACATTTCGATAGGTAAATGTGAACTCATCTGCACATCAATATGCAGATGAGCAACAAAGGTAACTCTGCTTTTCACAACCAAAAATATTAGTAAATATGCAACACTTCCAGTTTTAGTAGAAAGATACGAATGAAGCTGGTATCACTTGACTAGGCGCTGAATCGATTCCAGGAATTGGTTACAGCACCAATATTGAAACCGAAAATGGTTAATTTTACTAATTCCGATTTGCATAGAAAGTTAGTAGAGAAAATGGAATATGTTATTGGAATGCTGAATCGGTTCTTTAAACATATCTTTTCTCTCCCTCTTAGCCTTTTCCTCTATTACTGGGTTTCTGAACCCTGGGTGTCGTGACCCCCGTGAGCTCGTGAGAGGGTTTCATGGGAGTTGTGAAGATGAACGGAAGAGATAAATATAATTAGAATCTAATAGCAAGAAGTGTTTTTTCAATATAATGTGAATTTTGTTCTGATAGACATATTTTATTTTTATAAATAATGTTAAGAACAGCCAAAAATAGATCAACTATACATTTTTAACTTCTGCAGAGTTATTTAAAAATCAAACCAGAAAGTACAAAGGGATCACTGAAAAGAGGATGTAGTAAAATGGTATTAGGTTAAGCACCACCTCTCTATGGCGATCAAAGTTAAAACTTGAAATGGTTAATTTCTATCATTTACGGTATGTAGGAGGGTTGAGAGGTATATGAAACGTATTGGTGAGACGCTGTATCGATTACAAAATTGTTCTCGATATATCTAACCGTTTTTACTCTGATGCCTGTACACAAACGGAGAAACAGACAGACGAACGGATATAGGCATTAAATAAAACTTCCAATATTTATGCATGCCATAATTAGAAGTTTTCAACAAATACTGCACTGAAATACACTTATTCCATAGTTTTCCTCATTTTATTGTTTTATTTATTTAAAAAAAAACGAAATCAAATATTATGTATTGATTAATCTCTATAACCTCAGATTACATCAATGTAACATAATGTTTGTCCTCAGCACATATTAAAAAATGTAAGAGCTATTAAAAACCAATTTCTAATGTGCTTTGTAAACCATTATACATTCAATTAGTTCATATCTGTGATTGTTTATTTATACAAATGAGAGACCAAGTATTCAATTTGTTGACAGAAGAAAAAAGAGCTATGTTTTCATTTATTAAATGAACGCACTGACAGATTTCATAAAAGTATCATATTTTTTTCTTATTTAATAATAAAACAAACTATAATCGTATATATATGTAGTTTCAATTTGACGGGAATTGATTTTACATACGTGTTCAGTTCTGTACACAGTAAACATGCAAATGCTAACGAATGTTATATTTTCTTTTACTGATTCATATTGGCAGTTGAGAATGTATGTTCGTTCAACATAAAAAAATATTGCAAATAGGCAAAGTAATAAAAGATAAAGTTTTCATGTTCTTTGCCAAACTCTCTCTCCATTTTATTTATGTATTTATTTGCTTTTCAATTTCCTAAATAACACAGGTCTGCAAAATTAAACTTGTTTTCTGATGCCCTGGATATGTTTGCTGATTCTTTTTTGATTTCGACGCGCTGAACCCCAAAATGACCTCCATTGGCCTAAATCACCTCAGGTTTAAGGGCAAATGAATAATTCCCTTAAAATACTCCAATTGGTTCGTGTTTTGTGAAAGATTTTACTTAAAGACGTATTGTCCCGCCCTCGATTATCGTAGAAGAATGAGTCATACCTTTTTATTAATTACCCGAGACCACGTCTTTAGAGAATGTACGAATACTTATAGTTAGATGTACCGGTGGAAAAATATGGACTGGAGGCTGGGAAAAAAAGTGTCCTTTCTTTTAAAATAAACGATTTTTTGTAAGCTAGTAACCCTGTGTGGTAAAAATATACTTTATATTCGAAAAATAACTTTTAAAGTCTTGTAACATAATCTGAAAATTTGGTCAGGATCGTATGAAAACGAAGTGGAAAAAAATATTAAATTTTGTACATATTTTCTCCTAAAATTTTCCCCAGTTCATCCTAATTAATCTAGAAATTTCTTATGCCCTACGTAATTGCAGCAGAGAAATAAATTATATATCAACTTACTCCTCGGACAACATGGTTCCATACAATATTGTAATCATTCCGGTAGCTAATACCAGGAGGAAAATGAGGTACCGAAAATCCCTTTCTTGGAAAAAGAAACATTTGTTTATTTTTGGCTGGCAATCCTGCGATACACTTGCATGTGAACAAAATGTCATCCAAATCATTTTAAGCATCATTAAATATTATACACAAAATCATTCCAATACCTATCATAGATCCAGCGAAAAGATAATATTAATTACTGCAAGACATTTATGAAATTGCAATAAATCTTGTGTCATTGTTGCTTATGGAAGCGCTTCTTTTTGCCTTCTAGACTTCTCCTGTGCAGTTATGCTTTTAGAATGTTGCTGGAATGTCCCTGACAATCATCCAACAAAAGTCACTATCACGTTAACACTCCATTTGCCTTGATATTTTCTTCCCATTACCCTTAATTCGTGATGGGATCGCACCTCTTGTTTTGGTCTTACCAAGTTTTCTTGGAAGTAGTCACAATGTGAATGCAAGAAATGGAGCTTTAAGCTCATATAGCAAAAAGATCTTTCAACGCTGCCAACATATTTTGGACAATTTTCCTGAAATTTGGCACTTTCAAATTGCCCAAGAAGTTTCCGCACTTCTACGAAAGCAATCTAAATTTATTTCTCCGTGTCATTCATACTTTCAAGGAAACGAGGGGCGGCGACGAGTTTCCTTGTATCAGGTCCAAAAAAATGTTCTCCTTCAGTTTTCCATCTGATAAACCTGGAAACTTGGAGCACAGCTACTTGAAACATTCAGCATCTTTAAGGAAAACTTTGCTGAATTGCATTGAAAGATATAACTTAATGTGGAGCGGTGGTAGCAGGAATTATTCTCTCTCACACAATATTTGTCATTCCATGTTTGAGAGCATCTTTCTGTGGCCGCTGTTTGTTGGTAAAATGACTTTCTTCGTCACGACTGTTCCATAAGCAAAGGAAACATGGATATTTAGTATAACCCGCTTTTGGTCCCAAGAACATATAAAATACTTTGAAATGATCACATACCAACCACCCGTGTTCTCTATACTTTATTTTCTCCAGTACTAATTTTAGACTCTCATACGTTTGTTTCAGGTGCGTAGAGTGTCCAATTGGAAGAAACGTATATATATACGGATATATATATAGGTATTACCATTATGCAGGAGGACAGATTTTAGACTGTTTTTAGATGAATAAATCGATGAACAACCTCCTGCCAGATGCATTGTATTGTATTTGATACTGTCTAATCAAACCGCAAATACCATTACAATATACAAAAGTTTGTTCTTCAGCCAAATATGAAACAAAGAGTTTTTCAAGAGATCGGTACCAAGAAAGCGTTGTACTTGTCGCAAGTAGGTTTATTTGATTTCAATCGAGATCCTAATAACTCAGCAGAATTAGGCAGTGCAACGTTTCTATACTATGTTTTTTCTAGCTTTGGCAACACTGTTATAGTTTTCTACTTTTTCTAAGCGTATGGGACGGTGGGACTGAGTAATACTTTGTTGGAATCTGTGTTCCATAAGCTTACCAACGAAGTATCATTCGTGTCCCTGTTCGGTGTCGTCAGGGCTGCCAAACGAGCTAAAATGATGGTAGTGAGGAAATACAAGGTGACGACAGTAAGGTCGTGGTTAAGAATTTTTTTCTCCCTTGCCATTGGATCTACGCCCTTCATTTTTTATGTTTGGTCTACATGGGATAATTTTTTGCGTGCGTACGCCAACGATCAGTGTTGCCAGAACCCTGAATGTAAAAGAATGTAAAGGAAAACACTTTCTTCTTTTTCTTCTTCTCCTTGTAAGGGAATGGAACGGACGAGCATGTGTTTATACTTTGTTAATATCTGTGTCCAATAAGTTTTCCAAACAGGTATTGTTCATTTACGGAGGTGGCCAGGGCAGCCAACGTAAAAGTCTACTAATCTTTTGAAATGCATATCTGGCGTCTCTAGGATATTATTGATTTTTTTTCTTTTTAGGAAAACGTGGCGTGATGGGCAAATTATGACTTCATTTTCGGACTCAACGCCGCAAAGTGTATAGGAAACGATCAAAATGTCCCTTGCATCATTTTGTTCGCAGAACTGTGTAATTGAAAGACAGTCAATTGAATATAAAAAATATAAAATGAGTCAGGTAAAATCTACAAAATTCTACTAAATAAACAAACAAAAAAAAAATATATACAAACTTTCTCTTACAACCCAGAAATTTTTATGCGCAATTGATGTCTTTATAATTGTCAAACATTCAAAATATGCCACACATGAAATTACTCGGAAACTCTCTTTTGATTAACTTAGTAAGATTTTGAAGATACTGTATGGCTCAGTTTCTAACTTTTGGTTCATGGTTCGATTCTAGCTGGCGACAACGAAGACTGTGTGCGTGGGTACTCTCCGAGTTATTTTCTGCTTCGTTCCAGTTTCTTTCTTGCACTATTTCATTCATTCTTATCATCACTATCTCCTTTAGCCTGACCAGCTTAACCACGAAACGTAAACGGAAATATTTCATTTTATATTTTTTATGCTCATTAAAGCTTTTAAGTTATTTGCTACGTTCTTTCTTTTAAAAGACGATAGTTAAAGTTGGCGATCAGCGTTAATGCAATTTCGTAACTAATTCCAAATTACCGTTATTATGTGACCAGTGGTTGACTTATAACACTTTCACCGTTTGTGAATGACATCCCAACACACTTGTTTAATTATAGTAGTGTATATCTTATATACTATACTTATATATTAATTATAGTAGTGTATAGATTACATCTTTTTTTTACAAAGTAGAGACTCTATATAGTATCCCAGCATTGTTTCTATAGCTAAGAGGAGTCCATTGGTACAGTTTCTGCCTCAAAGTTGATTTTCACTTATTATTAAATGATAACTTAACCATTGGAAGATATCAAGTCGAACGTAATGTTGTGAGTGATTGCTATCATTTGAATAAAACATCAGTAAATTTTAATATATTCTCGTTTACATTATTTGGTAATTCGTGCAATTGAATAAACCATTCTTAAATTTATCTTAAATGTGTACAATATATTTATTCTTAGATTTCCAGTTCCTGTATTTTTTAAGCGTATAGAATAATACATAATAAATATTAATAAGGTAGTAGTCTTTGTTAAGGATCTAAAAATCATAAAAATTGTGAAATTTGGTCTAAAAATTTTGTTTTTTTGTGGTATTACTGTCACAAGAAATGAATAATTATAAAATTTCGACCTACCGAGCCTTTTAGTTATCTGGCCTGACCTCTTGCCTCATTAGGCTGGATAATCGGTAATTTACTATATGAGGCTTCAGACGAGACGAGACAATTTCGAAACAAGACGAAAAGAAACTTTCTTAACAAAGAGATGAGACGAGAAACAGTAATTCATAAATTGGAACGAGACGAGACTTTTAGTAAAAGAAGTTTCCTGACGAGATGAGAAAACCTTATTTCTAATTTCGTGGCCAACTTAGCTTGAGGAAAATTTGAAATGAAAAATGAACTGGTTACAAGGTCAAGGGCTAAGGTAATTTCCTTATCGTCGTCGCCTTCTTTTTCCTCAACTTCTGATGCTCCAAGCCATAACGATATTCTAATATCTACCCGCTTCGTGTTCAAAAATTATATCAAGAGAAATGTAGAGCAAGAAAACAAAACGGAAATCTACTTTGCGGATCTTGTGGGAGAAAACAATACTATGATGAAGATATGGAGACAAATAATTTTACCCAATGGATTGAGTGTATATTGTGTAACATTTGGTACCATTTGTTATGTCAACATTTTTACAGTGGTATGACTACATGCTTGATGATCGCGAAAATAACTCTGATTGCATATAAAGAGCAAACAAATAAAGTACAACATATCACGTACATCTAGAATGTGTTACAGAGTAAGTGCAGTTTTATCATGTAATATCGAGAGTATTTCATGTTTAACATTTATGTGTTTAAATATACTTAGTACAATTATTGTAACTTATTACCTGTTTGCACCAGTCCTTTGATCATTTGTTACATCCTTGATTCATTTCATTATTGATTCATATCTCCATTTCATATACAAATTGTACAACTATGACGAACTAAGTAAATTTTACTGTATATCCTATTGTAATAAAGATGTTATAAAAAAGACATTTATTGTCAACATTGAATGATTCTCTCACTAAATTGTAGACATCAACTTCTCGATCATGTAGTTAATAAACTAAACGAAGACAGAAATTGTCAATTTTATTTTATCATAACTTACTAATTTATTTTATCCTGAATTTATAACAAAAATATCTCGTAAAACTCTTGATGTTACTCCGCGACACCTCAAGCTAGAAAGTTCTGCTCTACACTATTATATGAGGGGGAAAATGCGAGGGTAAAATCAATAAGTGTTTACACTTACTATGAAGGGGTTGAGGCACGGAGGTGAATTTCACATGTATAATTAGTCCTTTCCGACACAGTTAAAAGGCAATGTAACACACGTCTGCAACTGATCTTTCAACTTTCACAACTCTTGTTTGAAGAACGTTACTAGAAAATTAGTACTCTATTCCCGCAATATCCTATACATGTAAAAAAAATACTTTTAGAGAATCATTTTTTTTAATCTTTTTCTTTGGGGTGAGGGAGCAAGTAGAAGTTTGACGATGTGAAGATAGAAGAATAGATAATATGGCGAATTGGGTGGTAGTTTGTAGTCCTATATTTGGAGGCGGGAGCTCATATGGTTCGGATTCCAAGTTAATCAGTAGGTCCACGTCTCATATTGCCTCGCTGCTGAAAAGGGACGTTAAACTCAAAATCAGCTCGTATATCTGGAAAATATTCAATCTTTACTGGGCTTTACATCGGAAACAGTGTTCACTAAAAGACGAAACCCATTCGTGAAAAGTGAAATAAAATAAAATATTTTTCATTAATATGCCACGATTACATCTTTTGATCTGAGGTAGACGGATGATCATGGCAAGTGAATGATCTTGAAGGAATTGTTAAAATAAGAATGGGGAAGAAAATGAGAATACGCCGAGAAAAGTGACTCACACACTATTGTGCACCAGTAACTTACTTAGCCGGGGTTCCAACTATTACCACGCACCAGAGGTAAGTGTATAAGCGTGCTACCACACTGAGCAACCGTGCACCCTCTAGAACTCTTAAAGGAGTAGATAATGCTAAGGCACATTACATTCAAGGCTTCACTAAGTTCCTTATTTTCAACAGACTCCTGTAATATGTACAGTCATATTATGCTTATACAAGGTAGCACATATTTCACGCATGGCTCTTAATGCCTCATATTTTGTTTGGTAACTTATTAATGGAAGTTTTTTTACTTCTTCAGGATTGTAAAGGAATCCTGGGAGATTCATAATGTAGAGATTGGGTCCTGAACAACGCACGAAACTGATTGAACTATATTTTGAAAATCAAAGGTCAATCATACTCACCCAGAGAGCATACCGTCGGCACTTCAATGTGCGTCTGACTTATCTGCCCCAGATTTTTCCTTTGGGGATATCTCAAAGGACGTGTATATGTCAACAAACCAAAAACCATCGAACAACTCAAAGACAACATATGGGCAGAGACAACCAGCAACTCTTTGTAAAGTTATGGACAATGTACAGAAAAGAGCCAACCTTTGTGATGCTGTAAATGGCGGACACTTGAAGGACATAATTTTTCACACATAGTGTTTTCAAATCACCCAAACTTGTACTTTTTTTTCTGTGACAAGAATAATTACTTGCATTTACAAACACAAACGTTATACACTGTTTCAACTCATGCGTGACATATCTGCCACCCTATAGGTTAGATACAATCTGAAGCAACAGTAAGTATAAGTTGCAACTATCATTTCTTATATCTCAAACCTATACTAAATATATATTGTCAGTATGTTGGAAATTTTATCCCAGACAGCACAATGCACGTACAGTATCCGTATAGCACATGTACAGTTACACAGATGCAACATGTACATGTGACGCACATATACGTCACAAGTCCTATTCAACATCTCCACGTGCACCGGACATGTGCAATGCACACGTACACGTCCTGCACAAGTGATATACACCTACCGCGCAAATTATTTACAAGTAGCATGTGTTCGATTTACATGTAGTGCACAGTTGATTTACATGTAGGACAGCGGTGATTTACACGTAGCACATAGGTGATTTACATGCAGTTCCCAGATGATTTACATATACGACAGAGATGATTTACACGTAGCACACACTTGATTCAAATGTAGGACAGATGATTTACACGTAACACACAAGTGATTTACACTCAGTACCCAGGTGATTTACATGTAGGAAAGAGATTATTTACACGCAGTACTCAGATGACTAACATGTAGGACAAAGGTGATTTCCTCATAGTGCAGAGGTGATGTAAATGCATATCCGGGATGGAACAAAAAAAAGAGTTTATACATTTGGTGCACTACGCAGTAACACCATTTATACCACCAACGACAGCACCTTCAAAATATATTACATATAACTCATAATTGTCAGTGAGATCTTTTCTTTTGGAGTTAATTATTTGCAACGAGTAAAGCTTTATGTAGTATCTTTGACATGTTTGCCAAGTAACAAGTAGCGCAACATATTCTGCAGTAATCGGTCACCAAACTAGTTTTGTAAACCTATGAACTGTCTGACAGTAGTTACATCAGTACAGTCCTGGCACCTGTTGATCTTGTATCCTAGCTCAGTGGACGTTATGGAGCTTTTATAATCACTCAGATGTCATTCGTCGAAAAGTCTATAACACCGTCTGGAGGTAAAACAACACCTACCTAAAATGAAGATGACTTTATATTGTTCACGAGAATGAGAGTAAAAGAAATAAGGTAAAAGTATACACTTGCACGGTATTATGGACGTCTCATACACACGTGCAGTAGCCGTGGAAATGCACATGTATACACAACTCCTTAAGCACCGGTAATTTAAATGTATTTCATCCATGCAAACGCACATGTGCACATAACGGCTTAAGCACGGGATACATAAATGTGCGCTTCACCCATGCAAATGCACATGTGCACATAACAGCTTAACCACGGGTTACGTACTGCGCTGCAGGCATGAAAATGCACATATATACATAACGGCTTAAACACGGGTTATATAAATGTGTGCATCATCCACGCAAATGCACATGTGTACATAAAAGCTTAAGCATGGGTTTAGTACATGCGCTGCATCCATGCAAATGCACATGAGTATATAACGGCTTAAGCACGGGTTATATAAATGTGTACTTGATACATGCAAATGCACATATGCACACAACGGCTTAAGCACCGGTAATTTAAAAGTATTTCATCCACGCAAATTCACATGTGCACATGCTCGGCTCAAGCATGGGTTATGTACGTGCACTGCATCCACGCAAGTGCATATGCGTATATAACTGCTACAGCATGGGTTATATAAATGTGTACTTCATCCATGCAAACGGACATGCGCACATAACAGCTTAACCACGGGTAACACACGTGCGCTGCAACCATGAAAATGCACATGTGTACATAACGGCTTAAGCACGGGTTATATAAATGTGTGCTTCATCCATGCAAATGCCCAGGTGCACATAACGGCTTAAGAATGGGTTTCGTACAAGCGCTGCAGCCATGAAAATGCACATGTATAAATAACGGCTTAAGCACGGGTTATATAAATCTGTGCTTCATCCATGCAAATGCACATGTGCACATAACGGCTTAAATATGGGTTCTGTACGTGCACTGCATCACGCAAATGCACATGTGTGCATAACAGCTTAAGCACGGGATTCGTACGTGCGCTGCATCCATGCAAATGCACATGTGTATATAACGGCTTAAGCACGGGTTATATAAATGTGTGCTTCATCCATGCAAATGCACAGGTGCACATAACGGCTTAAACATGGGTTTCGTACATGCACTGCATCCATGCAAATGCACATGTATATATTACGGCTTAGGCATGGGTTATATAAATGTGTGCATAACCATGAAAATGCACATGTACACATGCATTACTTAGTCACTGGTTATGTACGTGTGATTAACCCACTCAAATGCACATGTGCACATACGCGGGTTATGTATGTGTGCTTCATCCCTGCAAATTCACGTACACGGCTTATGCACGTTTTATGTATGTGTTCATCATCCACACAAATGCGCATGTGCAAATATACGGCTTATGCATTGATAGTGCAAATGTGTCGTACACTTACGTGTTGTCTGGGAGTGAGTTACTGTTCCTAATTGTTATTTATGCAGTAGCATCCATTTATAAAGTTAGGCTTATTTTTTAGGCCTAACAACACCTAAACTTTATCATATATAAACAATTTATACTAAACAAATCAATACCAATTAGCAAATACTAGATATGCACTTTAATACTATTTTGAATTCCAGATAAACTGATATAAATTATAACGTATATACTGAATCTAGCTATCAGAACCAATACATTTTTGAACTCTGTAAAACTTCAAAAACTACAATACAAACAAGCACATTACATATCCTTCTTTTTCTTTCCAAAATTTTACGTTGAAATGATCTGATAAGTATTACTTCAATTAACATATCTTTCCTATCTCCCAATATCTTCCCCCCGTCTCTGCAAGATAATGCTTTGTACCATATCCTTTCTTTCTTTCTTGGACCAAATTGATCGTCGACCTCTTGACTATCTTCCTTTTTGATCAAATACTTTGCCATACTAATTCTGAGCACTAAGCTCCCACTACTTCTGTGCATATAGCGCCTGTTGAACAATCAGCTCCCTGAGCAACAACTCCACTTACATTTTCGAGCACACTGCTCTTCTTGAGCACTAAGGTCCTTGAGCACACAGCTCCATTTAAACCTCGGAGCACACAGTTCGTGTTGAGCACTAAGCTCCGTGAGCACACAGCTCTAATTAAACTTTTGAGCACTAAGCTCACTTTTCCATCTATAACTTTTTTGATCTGTGCACATGCTTTTCCTACCACATTGTATTTCCTCCTTCACCGAATTTAAGTTTGTGTACCTCAAAATTGCATCATCATAACAATAGTCATGAGCCGAATCATAAAATGTTTATAGCGTTGGCCCGTTTTAAGTAAGACTGCGTCATTTGTTAGTATGTTAAAAATGACATTGAGTTACTGTTCCTAATTGTCGTTTATGCAGTATCATCCATTTATAAAGTTAGGCTTACTTTTTAACCCTAACAACACCTTACCTTTATCACATATAAACAATTTACTAAACAAATCAATACCAATTAGCAAATACTTTACGTCTATGCACTTTAATACCATTTTGTATTCCACACAAACTGACATAAATTATAACGTATATACTGAATCTAGCTATCAGAACCATTACATTTTAGAACTCTGTAAAACTTCAAAAACTACAATACGAACAAGCACATTATATATATCCTTCTGTTTCTTCTTTTAACAACAATTTTACATTGAAATGATCTGGTAAGTATTTATACCTTCAGAGTTCATTCTTCACTCCTTTACATATCATTTGTGATTATTATTTATCTATTATTATTATTAAGCATAACATAAGTTGAAAAAAATGATAGTACTTGAATGTCAAGGCAGCATACACTACTACCCACTCCTATAAAATTAAAGGTAAATATTTTTATTTGACGTTAAATACTAACATCATTGAATTTTTAAATTTAAATATGTAAATATAACGTCAAAAGAAAAACTATTGTCGAGAAACTATTATATATAAAATAATTCTTCTCAGAGTAGAAACACCTCGTCCAGTTCTGGTAAGTATTATTTGAATTAACACGTCTTTCCAATTCTTCAACCACTGGACCGATCTAAATGAAATTTTAAACCTAGATAGAGTTCGAATCTGCGATTCTTTTGTCATATCATATTGACGTGCAAGTTAAGGAAAGGGGTGAGACATTTGAAAGGATGGTAAGAGACATTTGAAAATGATCGAAAATGCCCGATATTGCTGTCAAATCTATTGTTTTTGGGGTCGCTGAGATGAATAGTGACACTTCTTTTTTTGGGGTGGGTGAGATGAACAATGATACTTCCGATGCCGTACCCCGCAACATAGGCCGGGAAGAGGGATATATAAAAATCACCGAAAATGACCAATATCAAAGGGCGCTTTAGTAATAGTAAAAAAGTGACTGATTAACGGAACATATTTCAATTTTCTTTTAATTTAACCCAGAGAAAATGGGATGCGTCTCAGTTTCGAGGACGTGATTATCGAAGAATTCATAATTAAAGATATTAATAACGTGTTATTTATTGTGCTATTAAAACTACTTTCCTAGCCATAAATATTTTATTTTTGCATCGTGCTCATTCATTTAGACGAAAACAGTGTCCTGCGCTTGTGCAGGAGGTGCGGGTTTGCATATTATTATTATTATTATTATTATTATTATTAAAATTATTATTATTATTATTATTATTATTATTATTATTATTATTATTATTATTATTATTATTATTATTATTATTATTATTGTATTAATTAAAAAATCAAAAGTCATGAGAATATCAATCAGAAACACGCCCTTAAGGGTCATAGTAAAACAAAGAGAGCTTGAAGAGATGGATTATTTCAAACACCTCAGAAGTATTTTGAGAAGAATGCGAAATAAAATCCTCAATATTAACGTCCCACGTTATGATTTTTAGGCTAAGGGATGTTGATGATGAAAACACGTGAATAATGATGGAAAAATTGGTGGAACGATAATGTTGGAGGAAACAGAAGTAGCACGAGAAAACCTATGGACACGACACGCACACTAGTAGTACGCGCTCTACTACTGAGTCACCATGCTTTCCGTATATTGAGAAGAGAGTGTTGCTGCATCAACGAGATCAGGTGGAGAATTCCTGTAGCAAAATGGATATTCAACAACAAAAGATCACTTCTAACTAGAGAATTAAACAATGGTCTAATGAAGATGTTGGTTAGTGTTATATATGGAGCATGGGATTGTATAGTTCAGAGATTTGAGTTAGAGAAGAAATACTTAGAGAGATTGAAAATTTGGTGTTGGAGGAAAATGAAGAAGAGAAAATGGACACAGAAAGTAACAAAATGGACACTTTAGAAAACAAGAGGACACTTCCATCCAGCATCCTTCGTAGGAAGGTCAATTGCATTAGGCACATCTTGCGAAGAATTAGCCTTCGTCATACTGGCATAGAGGATAAGATAAAAGGAAAGCAAAGAGTAGGAGAAGACCATAACTTATCGATGATTTATGGATAGAAGAAACTATTTGGAGTGAAGGAGGAAGATGAACATCGTGAAACGAGGAAGAAACATTTCCTTATCCTAAGCTAAGAAGGGAAAAATCCTTAACAGACAGAAAATATAATAATAATAATAATAATAATAATAATAATAATAATAATAATAATAATAATAATAATAATAATAATAATAATAATAATAATACAGTACAATAAAGCAATCAAGCACACACATTAAAGGGTATGCGTACCACGTTAAGCAAAGATTATATCGTCTCTTATAGGTTTGTTGCAGAGGAAGTTAAATAGTAAGACTATTCATGGCTTTGGATTAATTGTTTTAACAAAAGAGACACTGACCAAAGCTTAAAACTTTACTTTATTTTAAATTATAATTTGTAACTGTTTGGGATATCTAGCATATCCTTCTTCAGACACGATCGAAATTAATGAAAATACAGACATATATATAAATGTTGTTATAACAGAGTTTAAATTCTTTAACCGTCATATATATATTCATTGTTATAAAAATTTTAAATTCTTTTAACAGTCATATATAGAGTCATTGTTGTACTTTTTTATTTTTATTTATTTATTTATTTTTTTATTTACCGAGGCCTTCAGCCTATCCTATAAGTCTTCGTGTTCACTTTCCAATTAATCACTTCCTTTATTTTTGGTTCTTATAAGGGCCTTTTATTTTTATTTTTATTTATTTATTTATTTTTTCTCTATGTTATTCAAACTTCCTTGCCATGATTCATTAATTGGTAAGCCTCCTGTGCAGTTCATCAGTTTATCTCTTCCTACCTTCTTTATCCAATCCGCTTCTTTCCACTTCCTTATTATCATTCTTTTCTCCATCTCCAATACTTCCGTCTTATCCCAATTAATTGCGTGATTCGTCTCCTTAACATGTTTGTATATGGCATTGGTTTCATTAATTTCGATCGTGTCTGAAGATGCTAGATATCCGAAACAGTTACAAATTATAATTTAAAATAAAGTAAAGTTTTAAGCTTTGGTCAGTGTCTTTTTTGTTAAAAGGAAGTTAAACTTCAGTCAACCTCAATGGTGGCCCTCCTCATGAAGGTATGTTACTCCTGCACTAGTTTCTGCTTCACAGGTGCACATTTTAACCACGCATGTGTAAAAAAAATGTTTGTGTACAATTACAATAACTGTATACCAATTTATAGACTATGTAATTACCACGTATTTCTCCTTTAAAACCTGCATCTATTGATACTGAAAAGAACCAAGCATCTGTTTATAATCATAAACTTGTCTCCGAGATACAAATTGCTACGAATAGCCATGATTTATAGTATATATATTTTGGACTACCACAACATCTCGATCCAACACACAAAATAAAAGTAATGCGGGAAAAAACAAACTGTGTATGTACGAAGCCATAACTGTACTCTATTTGAAGACTTTCCAGTCATAAAACACGTGAAGAACCAGCTTTTAATGTTGATCCAGAACAGAAAGCGAAACATAATGGTGTTCAACTCTTAGGTTATTTTATAAACACTATTGTCACCCGGTGTTGTCAGTTAGTTATTAAAAATGTCATAAACCTAAATACTCCTCTCTTACACAGATGACACCTTCTTGCTACTAAAGGCTAGAGAGGCATTTGTTTATTATCCGCACGTATTACGGCTAAAACATTCAGAGACACCTGCAGCCGTTATTCAAATTTAACATTTTCGAGATCGAAAAAAAGTACATAGTCAAGAATAGCAAAAAGAGAATTCTTTAGGAAAATTAAAACTTAGTTTGTGTGTTTCTGAATAGAATAATAATTACCACATTATTCATATGAGCTGTTGTTGTATGTGGCTCAAGCATGGACGTCTATATGGATAAACGCACATCTCCAAAAAAATAAATATTGCAAGATGTAACAAGTGGGTTCCTGTGAAAGAATGACAAGTTTCCACTCATCCCTGCCAATAATTGAAATGATATTCAAGACACATTTTTTAAGGTAATAAAGAGGTAAGAACAAGAAAATCCGAGAAGAAACTCAATAGAGTTTTAATGCATCCCTCTTGAAAAGTAGGGGGAAACGGGGCAATGGGAGTCACTATTTTTTTTAAAGTTATGGTTCTGTGTGGAAACTTCACGATAGATGCTGCATTTTACCACTAGGTACACTGAATTGTATTAGTTTGCGCACCATTTATTTGTTGACACTTGAAGAAGTAAGAGTTGATTGTTTATTTTTGTTGTGTTTCTTACAATTTACGGAAGAAACTGGAAGCAGAGATAAGGAAAGATTGTGTGTGTGTGAATTCAGAATTTGAGCCAAAGTTAGATTCGTATTATAATCTGAGGGAATTTTATGTGTTATTTCCCTGTAGTGTTTGTTTCTAGAGAAAGAACTGCAATATACGTATTTGAACATATTGTTTGGGGCTATCAACTGACTGGACTTTCGCACACATGCTTGGCAGGCTCCACATTATTTTATTTTTTATTTTTTTAAAAATCATTTCCAGTTTCTTTTGATTCCGCAAGGGAGACCTTCAGTGACACAATCAATAAGCTGTTACTTTCTAAAGGTCTAAAACAACAATAGACTAATATAAAAACGTCATGGTCGTATAAGAATTTCAAATGAGCTACAAAATATGATCGAGAGAACAATGCTTCATATTACTGTTAAAGTTACAGGAATTCCTTTCAATATGGTACAAGATCAGGTGTAACCGAAAACACGAACGACTTCCTAGGAGTAACTTTCAGTGTTCAGGAATGATGGAGAATTAATTGTAGATAAACTGAAATTATTAGCAAATTTGATTTACTTATCACGAAATCCAAATGATCGTTGGTTAGGTGCTGAAAAATAAAACATTAAGTACAACATGAACCGAATTGCTGGAACACAAATTGGGTTACAGATCAACATTTCCTGAAACAATTCTTCAATGAAATGTTGTCCTTGCGTCGTTAGAAAGTTCAGATTTTCTTTAACAAAATGTAAGATCTCCAGTCCCCAACCTAGCACATCTTCAGTTGTTTATGTGTATTTATATAATTTTTCACCTTTTCGTCTTTTATCTTCTAATACTTTAAGTTCCGCAAAGTGTCAAATAATAAAAGTAGGTAAGAAGTACTCGAAAGAAGTTTTGAAATCTGAGGAAGACGAAAAGGAAATTGCAGTAATCAAGAAGAGCGGAAATCATTCAAGTGATAAAGAAGTGAGTGTGTTGAAAAGAGGAAAAGTTATAGTACGACTTCAGCTGAAAAGGTTTATGAAAGCACTATCAAGGAAATGGGTCTTTAATATATTCTTAATACTTTAGAAGGAAACACCCCGTGTGCAAAGTGTCGCCAACTATCATCGGCCCATCATCACCTTTTGGCGGATAGCCGCAGAAATGAAGGAAAATGACTGCCGGCATCAGTCCCCTTTCAGTTCAAGCGGAAAACCAGCGAAACGGAAGCGAAATGTCTGCCATTGCCCTTACGTTACACGGCATTTGTCGCTTTTCCGCCAGATGATGTTATAGTGATTTTTGGACGAATGACCGCTGAATGATGGTAAGAACTAGGTAACGTGCTCTGAGAACTGTTCAGCTACCTGTTGTTCTCCTCTCCTTTTCTACGTGCTAGGACATTACAACAACAGGTGGTAGCACTACTACTCACGTAACTGTTTTCAGACGGTTTATAAACTTACAGAACTATTTTTGTGACCGATTCCAGCAGAACCTGTTATGTTATTCGTTACTAAGCAAAATTATCAAATTTACTACGTAAAGCTTTGCTCGTTGCAAACAATAAAAGCCAATTAATAATTCTCACTTACATTTACTAGTTAATTCTGATATGCTCGAAATGCCATGTCTTTGGTTCTAAATTAACATTGAAGTACGCTAAAGCAGTAGTTATTTTGATTTAACCATGTATTGGTATAGACCTTTCAGTACAAAATTACCTATGTAATACCTTGTAGGAAAATAGAGAGTAGAGGATTAAAAGTCGCAGCGAAGAATCCATGTGGCGGATAAATGGCGGTAAGATGGTTTCAAGTCGCCACTAGCGGTTCAGACAAGGAGAAACGGCAGATGTCGTTTTATTACCACAATTGCGATAAAATTGAGACATTGTTTCAATTTCGCAACGGCACCGCCGCGTTAAGCCGTCATGAGCCCGGCAAATTTTTTACGGCAGGTGACCGCGGTTCGCGATAGGTCCTACTACGTCTTGCATATGGTCAAATATTGGTTGTCTTTCTGCAAACGTGAACTGTATAATTTGCGGAGAATTTTTTAGGGTGATAAATTGTGGTATCAATGTAGACAGTGTGATTATTGGATTCATGAGAAATGCAGCGGTTGTGATTCTTCTGCAATTTAAATTTGTCATTAGAATTTTAAAAAATAGCTAATAAGATTGAGAAGGAAGAAATAGATGGGTGAAAATCATGAACTTTTAAAAAGGAACATCTTAAAAATTAAAAGAAAAATAAATAGGCTAATACGAATTTACGTTAATCCATTGCACTTCATTACACATTATTTTACGACCATTGTATATGTTTTGTTTGAAGTAAAAATTTAGCAATTTGTGAGTAAAATAATGTACGTTTTGTTAGGGCTTATGAATTATTGCTAGTTATTTAATAACCATATTCTTACACGTTAAATATTACATAATTACTTTCTAATATTTGAGCTTTTTATATGTACCAATACCGAAAGCAATGGACAGTTTTTCTCCTTATTATTTAAGTCGAAAAATAAAACCACAAGCAAAATAATAATCAATACAACGTTGGTAAACCCTTAACTTTTATATTATTTTCCTACGCAACTGACCAACTGCCACTTCAAGCACGTGTGGAAAATTCCGGCCAATAGCATATATGATTTTTAAAATCGTGGACATCCATGTGATACAGATATGAGCTTGTAACTTTGCTGTGTTGTAGTGGAAAGACTACTATACACATGAGAAAGACATGAGTAAATTAATATTTCCCTTAGGTGAGCCCATTGCTTCATCTTCAGTGGTTCTATTCTAATTTTTAAGAACGGGTTGCATATATATATATATATATATATATATATATATATATATATATATATATATATATATATATATATATATACATATATATATGAAGTTTTAAAACGAACACACACACATATCGATATATATACATATATACATATCGGATGTCCCAAGATATGTAAGGTGGTTCGTAGAATTCAGTTTTAATAATCTTCAAAATAATTCATACGTTTTATCACTTTCTTAGCTAATTTTTAATATTCAACCATGAGAAGCGTACATGATCAACTTTGTGCATATTTAACAAGATGTCTACATACATCCACACTTATTTACTACGTTTTCGTAGCAACCACTCTTTTTCTAGTTAACGATTACAAAATAATATCTCGATATCTCTGTGTGTCATTCTTTTCTTTTTACATAATACTGCTCCAATAATTCGCCTCTGGTCCCCTTTTTATACGCTGGCACAGATTGCAAATACAATATACAATGTTATCGTTGTAGAATGTCGTCCGGACGGGACTTCCGTAATAGTTTTGCTATGAAGGAAAGAACCCTGGGTTGAAGATGATAAAACACCTACCTTTTGAATAGCCCTCGTATATAATCAACATCATTTTTAATACAAGTATTTTACTCTTCCATTATATATATAACATATTATAACATTACACATTTTTATATTTATCAATATATGTCAATACTAAGAACGTCGATTATCGTCGATGAGGGTATTCAAAAATTAAACCTAACTGATAGTTTCCTTCATATTCAAACAACATTAATTACAAATAAAGATCTTCATAATATTAAATATTAGTAGGATCAGAAGGCAACAAAATTAGAACATATAAACACATTAAGAATTATCATTTAATACATTAACTAGCAGCGTTCACCCCGCTTCGCTGCGGTCACCCCGGAACGCAATAAACTTTGTTACTTAGATAATTTTTACTTTTTCGCTTTCAAGTGATATGATAAAAACCATAGAAGATTGCAGTAAATCTTAACATTATATCGCCTGTCATTTATGTTAACCCGCCCCGCTTCGCTGCGGTCATCCCGGTGCTGGCATATTGTAAAAGTGTCTGTAAAAATAAGCAAATCAATTAAAAAATTTTAAACAGAAGATTCAAGCTATTTTCCGCTGTATATCGCCTGTCATTTATGTTAACCCGCCCCGCTTCGCTGCGGTCATCCCGGTGCTGGCATATTGTAAAAGTGTCTGTAAAAATAAGCAAATCAATTAAAAAATTTTAAACAGAAGATTCAAGCTATTTTCCGCTGTATATCGCCTGTCATTTATGTTAACCCGCCGAGTGACACGGTCATGCGGGTTGCATATAAATACGTTTATTTTTACCTATGATGAACTAATAACAAAGGATTTGTACGTTATGGACACTTGAATGGTCAATTATCTCAAGACACTGGTAATTAAAAATTAAAGTGATATGATAAAAACCATCTAGGGTCCAAATCCTAATAACCCCCCAAAAATGAAAGAAATTGGTTCAGCCGTATTAGCGTGATGAGCGGACAAAGAATTGTACGTTCTCTTTTATATATATAGATAAACTTTGAAAAATTATGAGATTCGATATTCATTATTTATATTCTTTCCATGTAATAAGTTGCATCTATTTTATATATCTGTCACTACCTTCATACGTTTACATTAAAATTATGATCTCTTATTTTTAAATATTTATATTATCCGCATGAAATTCGCATAGAATAGAAACACGAAAACAAGAGTAGCGTCTTACAATAAAGCTTTTAGATAATATCTTAGCATGAAACACAAATTAACATTTCCTCAGTTAATACTATAAAAGGAAATTGCAACAAATTTATAACCGGAACAAATTCAATAGTATTTTCAGTAGACTGTCATAACTTAATTTAATCAATATTCAGTAACATTTCATAATTGCATGTGTTTTTAAAGTACATTTTAATAATAAATTTAACGAAGAACACATTAACCATAGACGTAAGCAAAGGTCAATCTAATACAAATCCGTCGGACGCCTTTTTAAGAGTTCAAGTTATACGTTCGAAGGGCTCATTTAAGCAACATTGTATAGCACAATCTTGTGTACGTTCTTGTCTTTCATAGGATGATACCATATTTTGATTCCTATTAACAGAATTCCTGCCATCTGCAAATTGATTTTGTGAAAATCGGGGATAATTATTACTTCTACTAAAATTTCTGTTGCTGTTTCTAAAATTCCTAGCTCCATTTCTGTGATTAGGTTGCGTTCGATTTCCGGCACCATTATAGCTATTCATTCTATCATTAAAACTAGGTACATTAGAATTATTTCCAGATTGTACATTTATATTACGAACAGAAGCATATTGTGTCTGATTACGTCCAAAATTACGCTGACCTCTATCCTGCATTCTATTGTTATTCTGTATTGCCGACTGACTTTCGTAACTCTGAATAAGCATAATTAGATGATTAAAGCTAATGCACTGCGCCGACATTAACAACTGTTGTAGTCGAAATGGTAATAAGATTCTAATGGAAGCTATAATTCGGGATTCTGGATGATTTGGATTCAGTGATCTTAACTCATTATATGTAGATACTACAAATTCTGTAATACTCCTATGTAATTTGGGATTGAAATGTTTCGTTCGCAAGACGGCATCTCTGTTCGCTATCATAAAATCATTTTCATAATTTGATAGGAGAGCATTCTTGAAATCTGAATATGTACGAAGACTACCCCTGATAGCTTTGAACCATGTTAAACAGGGTGGTAATAATATATGCGGCAATAATTTTAAAAACTGAGACTCATCTACACCTATGAGTTCACATTCATCCTGAAATTTTTCAAGAAATGCCCTAGCTGCGATATCTTCCGGCACACCACTAAATTTAGTAAGCGACTTAATTTCGCTGAATCGTAACGGCTTACCTGTATATGTCTTCATACATCTGTTGGAGTTGTGTTTTCGCCGAGATGTTTGCCTCACTCTTCTTTCTCTATCAGTACTTTCTTCACAGCTCGAAGATTCATTAAGTACCAAAGTTGGTCGGGGATGACGAATAGGTTCACAACCAGTGGATGTAGAATGCACCACATTCATGTATCCATTGCCCTGGGATGCACTTTCGGGAATACATTTCTCCTTGATAAAGTTCACCTCATCTTGCAACATTTTAATGTGATTGGCATGAGCATTTACCGTTGACTCTAAGCCATCTACTGAATCAATGAACTTCCGTAAATATTTGTGTTACTTTTTCCATTTTTTCGTCGTACTGTTCAAATATTTCTACTATATGTTGGTTCGTCTGACTCAGTTGACGTTGAATAAGATCCCATCTGCTTTTATTACATTGTTCTATCCTCGCTATTTTTTCATCAAAATCCTTACCCAGACAGCACAATGCACGTACAGTATCCGTATAGTACATGTACAATTGCAAGGATGCAACATGTGCATCATCTGTATAAACGAACACCTGTACATGTGATGCACATATACATGCCAGGTCCTATTCAACATCTTCACGTGCACAGAACATGTGCAACGTACACGTTCTGCACAAGTGATTTACACCTACTGCGCAGGTGATTTACAAGTAGCACGTATTCGATTTACATGTAGTTCACAGGTGATTTACATGTAGGACAGCGGTGATTTACACGTAGCACATAGGTGATTTACATGTAGCACACAGGTGATTTACACGCAGTAACCAGGTGATTTACATGTAGGACAGAGATGATTTACACGTAACACACAGGTGATTTACACGCAGTTCCCAGGTGATTTACATGTAGGACAGAGATGATCACACGTAACACACAGGTGATTTACACGCAATACCCAGGCGATTTACAGGTAGGACAGAGGTGATTTACACGTAACACACAGGTGATTTACAGGCAGTACCCAGATGATTTACACGTAACACACAGGTGATTTACACGCAGTACCCGGATGATTTACATGTACGATAGAGGTGATTTGAAACAGTACCCAGATAACTTACATGTAGTACAGAGGTGATGTAAAAGCAAATTCGAGATGCAACGGAAAAAAGAAGTTTACATATTTGGTGTTTTACGCAGTAACACAATCTATAACTGCATTGAGCATTGAGCATTGAGATTTCTTGACGGTTTTCTGCGTGAAGTTTCGAGCCTAAGCTCCTGCCTTCCATGTGTGGTATTGACTTGGCTGCTGGATGTTGACGTAACTGTTCTGAAGGACTGCAACTGTCGCGAGTCCTTTGTGCTCTCTTCTTTCTAGCCTAACGCGGGCCTGGCATTGGATAAGTTCGTCTTGGCGGTGGTGGTCTGTTTCCAATCTGGGCGACTGCTGGGTTCGTTTGTGTGCGGACGTTGGCCCAGAATCTTGTCGAAAGCGTTTGCCTTACCTTGCTGAGGAGGGTCAGTTCCAAGTCTTCATGTATTTGCGCTATTGATGTGTCCAGGGAATGGCCTGTTATCGCTCTTGCTGCTCGGTTTTGTACTATCTGGAGGCGCCGAAAAGACATCACCTTCAAAGTGTATAACAAGTAACTAATAATTGTCAGTGAGAAATTTAGTTTTGGAGTTTATTATTTGCAATGAGCAAAGCTTTAGGTAGTATCTTTGACATGTTTGCCAAGTAACAAATAACGCAACATATTCTACTGTAATCGGTCACGAAAATAATTTTGTAAACCTACGAACTGTCTCACAGTAGTTACATCAGTACAATGCTGCCACCTGTTGATATTGTATCCTAGCTCAGTGGACGTTATGGAGTTTTTACAATCATTCAGCTGTTATTCGTCGAAAAGTCTCTATAACACCGCCTGGAGGAAAAACGACACCTACCAAAAATGGAGGTTACTTTCTGTTGATGAGAATAAGAGTAAAAGAATGAAAGTAAAAGTATACACTTGCACGGTATTATGGACGTCTCATACACACGTGCAGTAGCCGTGCAAATACTCATGTGCACACAACGGCTTAAGCACCGATAATTTAAATGTGCTTCATCCACGCAAATGCACATGTGCACATCCACTGCTCAAGCATGGGTTATGCACATGCGCTGCATCCACGCAAAAGCACATGTGTACATAACGGCTACAGCACGGGTTATATAAATGTGTGCTTCATCCATGCAAATGCACATGTGCACATAACGGCTTAAGCACGGGTTATATAAATATGTGCTTCATCCATGCAAATGCACATGTGCACATAACGTCTTAAGTACGGGTTCCGTACGTGCGCTGCATCCACGCAAATGCACATGTATACATAACGGCTTAAGCACATGTTACGTGCGTGCGCTGCATCCACACAAATGCACATGTGTATATAACGGCTACAGCACGGGTTATATAAATGTGTACTTCATCCATGCAAATGCACATATGCACATAGCGGCTTTAAGCACGGGTTCTGTACTTGTGCTTCATCCACGCAAATGCACATGTGTATGTAACGGCTTATGTATGTGTGCTTCATCCACGCAAATTCACGTGTACGGCTTAAGCACGGGTTATGTATGTGTTCATCATCCACACAAATGCACATGTGCAAATGTACGGCTTATGCATGGAAAGTGCACACGTGTCGTACACGTACGTGTTCTCTGGGTAGCTAGCTGGTTTATCTTCTGATCCAATTTTTCATCAAAGTGTTGACCTTGTTCCCTAATTTGTTGAGCTATTTCATCACTTTTTCGTACTTGATCATTAATTTGTTGAGACTGGTTCCTAATTTGTTGAGCTATTTCATCACTTTTTCGTACTTGATCATTAATTTGTTGAGCTATTTCATCACTTTTTCGTACTTGATCCTTAATTTGTTGAGCTAAGTCTCTTTTAAAATGTCAGTCAAATTTTCATTGGGGTTCATTTCTGGATACACACTCTGATCACCAGTTATATTACTATCTGTTGCACTCATGGCCATATTTCGGTGTATCACCTTACCGCTTCTCAATATGGTAACACTACTGTCACGTTGAAAACTTGCCTTTTTTACTATTCTTCAAAAACAACACTTTTATATTTCCCGGTGTTGAGGCACCAATTTGTAAGGTGGCTCGTAGAATTCAGTTTTAATAATCTTCAAAATAATTCATACGTTTTATCACTTTCTTAGCTAATTTTTAATATTGAACCATGAGAAGCGTACAAGATCAACTTTGTGCATATTTAACAAGATGTCTACATACATACACACTTATTTCTATTCTATTCATCTCCTTTGCGGGAGATTTTATAATTAAAAGTCACAGCACTAAGGCCAAGTTGACTGCTTCACTAGAATTGTTATAAATATTTTTGTTGCTATTATAATTGTAGAAGATGGCCCGTTCCAAAATGGACGAATTGGCCTGTTTGAAATAGTTCTGTTTCCACACTAGTTTGTGAATTAAAAAGGAAGGCAGAAGCGTAGAACGTACAAAAAATTATATAAAACACTATAAAAATTGTAATACACTAAATTATGTCCAAAATTTATATTGTTGTTAAAAATTAAATTGAAATTAGGGAAGAGCATGACGCTCCATTGTGTAGAACATTCTACGCCATCTTGCCAACCCCCACAGTTATTTACTACGTTTTCGTAGCAACCACTCTTTTTCTAGTTAACGATTACAAAATAATCTCTCGATATCTCTGTGTGTCATTCTTTTCTTTTTACATAATACTGCTCCAATAATTCGCCTCTGATCCCCTTTTTATACGCTGGCACAGATTGCAAATACAACATACGACGTTATCGTTGTAGACAAAAGTGTCATATTTTGAGGAATGAAAGTGTGAAAGCAACTGATTGAGATATAGATAAAGAGATTTTCCCTTTTTATTTCGTGCACATTGGATCGAAAACATATTTTCAGAATTAGACACGTATCACACTCATTATACTCATAGACCCCAGTATCCCGAATAAAATCCCGGAATTAATATTCAAAATTCTATTTGCTCATTAAACTTTCTGTCCGGCCATTGAATTGAAACAATTCAAAGTTGTTTGTTTTCATAACACAAGCTAGCCGGAAAAGTACAAACGTGTTATCACAAATTTGTTTGGCTTATTTCTTTCACTCTTGTCTCAGTCATGTGTGTGTGTGTGTGTGTGTGTGTTTTATTTAATGTCTGCGTATAACAAACAGTTTTGAGAACTCGAAATATTTTAACAACCAGTAGGCCCGTATCCAAAGAGAGTCTAGGGGGCTGGGACCCCCCAAAATTTTTATTGCCCTCTAAAATTTTCACTTTAGACTTGCAAATGAACTATAATATGGTGTGATTTATAATATGATAGGATCGAACTTCCCCTAACTTCTACCGCCTCCCCCCTGCTGTTTTGGGTTGGCTACTGGCCTGACAACCAGTGAAAACCGACTGATAGTACCACTAGCCATCTTCCTACTGGTCTAACATGCCCCTGTAAGAAGCAAATCTAATGAAAATGCAAGTTTAATTTGTGTCCTTGCTGTTAGAGTTGAGCATATATATAGTAGGGGATGTGCTTGCAATATGTTCAATTCTAAAGCTTTCGAAGTATGTGTGAGAATGTATTGGACAATGCCATTGATACTGGTCATGTTTTCCAAGTTTTACAAGTAGTGACTCCCTCAACTTAGAGTTCATGAAGAAACCTGAAATGCGAAAGCGCACGACTGAACTTCAAATATCAAAAGACACAACGTTTTAGATAATATTAATAATAATAATAATAATAATAATAATAATAATAATAATAATAATAATAATAATAATAATAATAATAATAATAAATAACTTTGCCTATTGTCTAGACTGTCGCTCTAATATTGACATATACGAGACTCGACCAATATGATTTTGCCTTTTTATCGAAATATTGTTGCTGGTTGAATGAGAGTCATGCAAGAAATGATAGAATGTCACATTAGAATAATAGTGAATTTCATTGACGAAAATCGAAGTTAAAAGTTACCCGACATGTGAGCCCTGACTGCACACTATAACAGAGTTTTGGTTTAAAATAGGCACTTTCAAACTGAATAAGGCTTTTGCAGATTATATCCGTTTATTCCGAAATCCGTTATGTCGAGTTCCGTGAAAGTGAGCAATAGATGTATAGACCTTAACAAAAGTCTGCATCTTATGTCTCTATTTTGAAAATAGCTATTTACTTTGACATGACCTTATTGAATAAATATAGGAATTACAGCAGAGCCATCCGTTATTCGCAAGTGAAGAGTAGGTTTAGTAATTATCAAACCAGTAATTTGAATGATGTATAAATTGCTTAAATATTTTAGAAATTCCTCTTTTCTGCCCTCAAGAATGTAATTTTCGAAATCGATGGTACACGGATTTACTTGTTCATTGGAAAAGTTTTAGTAACGATACTCTGCCAAAGTGTTTTCATATGTCTTGAAAGTATAGAATAAGAAATACTGTTTCGGAGTGGACATATATTCTAAGGGAGGGTAAAGAGAAGGTAAGGAAGGGAAACAAATTTAAAGAAAAACAGAAGAAACAGAGAATAATGGGAGATTAAAGGGACAGAGTAAAGTGAATGAATTTATAGGATGGAACTCAAGAGCAGTACCTTATTACTCGTGATGTGTTCTGGGTTATTGTCAGTGGGTTTTTGTCCTATTCGTGATATTCAGACTTACGAGACCTTAGCAAAAAGGATATAACTCGTTATGGAATACTGTTTTTGCATTGATATTATTCAGCTATGGACGACCCAACGATTACTCGGTTCTGGATTTCTAATCTTTTTTTTTTTTTTTTCAACCACATTTCGGAATCTAATTTTACCACGAAGAACCTAGTAACATCTTTTCTTGTCGTCTTTCTCTATGGCCTTGGATCTCTCCCTTCACTTCCAATTTCTTCTCGTCACCAATGATCCCGTCCGTTCCAATGATCATTCGTCACTCGCGCTCACTCTCAAACTCTTCCCCAACGAACACTGTTCTTCGTTTTTTACTGACACGGAAATCTAAAGTAATGTTAACGAATAGATCTAAGTCGCTATTCAATGAGACAAACTTGTTCTTGTCAGAAATTGGGTAAAAAGAAGCTTGTGTGATGTTTATTTCAATTAAGTTACATTGCGTAAAGATTTCACAAATTCAATCTGGGTTATTGTATATCTAACCTGATGAATGCTGGGAGAATATATCGAAAGTATAGACATTGTAGCTTTATTGAACAAAATTTCTTATTATCCAATATTTATTAAACCTTATTGTATATTTTATGCGTTGGTTGACAGATTCCTTCGATTATTGAAGAAGATTGTCACTCAGAACCATCGAACAACTGCTTCAGTGTTACTTGAAAAGCTATTAGGCCATAGAAATTAAACTCCTTAACCCGGAGCACATGTGATAATATTATTTCTTTCCGTGTTTATTGTAATTTATAAAAGTATCATTTATAAGTTTTTAAACACCTATTCGTGAAGTATGTAGCTCTCTAAGATGGTATGATTTGATTTGATCTAACAATGGTTTCATTTCCGGTGTAAGATATTAAACACATTCTGGGTTTCGGATCCAAAACCTGAATATATGTCATGCTATTGCAGATATTCAGCATTTGAATCGGAACCACTGTAATCCGTTATAGTCTACATCGGGAATCAAAATGTTAATTATGTGTACCAAAGGAGGACAAGCTATGAAAAATAAGGGCAATACAATAATGATTATGTTATTATTAAAAAGTACACACGTCTTCCTAAATGTATTGCACTTTCTATACTACGTGTACTTTGAGGATGTTGAATCCATTAGAACAATTTTCAAAGATAATTATGAAAACTATTATCTCATATTTCAGATATTCATATTCTAAATTTCATATTACATTTCTAGTCATCTGATTCACGCATATGTTTAAAAAAGTTTCATTTATTTCAGCGTCCTCAAACTAGTATAAACAAATACAATTAGTAATATGAACATATTTGACATGTTTATCATTTGGTATAATCAGTAATTCAAATACCACCAACTTTGGGGTAATTTTTCTCACAACCTCTTGAACGGATATATTTAAAAATACAGTTTCATTTTATTTAGCATCGTCAATGTAGTATGAGAAGCGTAATTACTTTTGTGGGCTATGTCCAAGTTAGAGGGCTTTCTATTCTATGATCGTTAGCTTTTCGTAAGTTGATTTCATTTTGAAGTGCTATTGAAGGGAGAATATCAACAATTAGCATTTAATTTACGTGATTTCTGTACACGACTTACATCCCTAAATATCCGTTCCTGGAGAATTACTTTAGCCGTACAGAGCTCATGACACAATTGTAGAAGTGTTACGGATTATTTAATAGATTTTATACAGAAGGCTTCTTTCCCCAACTTTGGAAACAGGCTAACATTATTCCAATTTATAAATCTGGCACTAAAACTTATGTATGTTCCTATAGAACGATTTTTCTTCTCTCTCCGTTGTCAATTCTTTGCGAGTGACTTGTGACTTTACAAGTTCACAACCCATTATTTGAACATTGCATAGCGTGGCTTCCTGCAACAGAAATCATGCCTCACTAACCTATGTACATTGATCTGTATCTGAAACATTTGTAAATAAATAAATAAATAAATAAGAAAATAAATAAATAAATAAACTGTTTTAGTTTTACCGTTTTGGAAAAAAAGGAAATTCGTTTACTACTTGTTTGCTATTGGAACAATCTGTTTTAGGTCGAATGCGTAAAACGCACTGAAGCAAACATGAAACCAACATCTATACCAAGTTTGAACCAAATTGGTCCGTTTACAAGAGCTTTAGCTGTGTTGAAATGATCGAAGTTGTCCTATTACTATTACGTTCTTCGTAGACATGGCTTTGCGTCGAGCAATATGACACCTGTCTTTGTAGTCGAGCTTTTTGAGGCCATAATGTATTGATCCGCTTATGAGCGGTTCGAATCGCCTCCATTGCAGTCATTTTTTTTTTCATAGTCTATACATTCTCAATTAACTAAATGGCGTGACAAGCATGTTGGCATCTGAAGACGGCGCTCGAAGTTCCCTTTAAATGCTGCTAGCAAATGAGAGGCCAGTGGTATTGCCACGTTTATTTTGTGCACATCCACGTCTATCCTCTGTTACTTGATCGCACTATAGTTTGTCTGCTTAGCCATAGCCACTCCCTTAAGCATTTGCCAATGTCGCGTCAGAGCTTGCGTTTTATTCGTTTACCTGAAGTGGCAAGATGTTTGTCACAGGCTTTAGTTCCCCTCGGTTGAATTAGCCCAACTAATCGGTTAAATGAGCGTAGATTAACTAACAGAGTACTAGATTGCACCAACCGAGAGAGCTCTGTGTGCAATATATTGACAAATCAACTTATTTAATAGCAACCGAATTTTGGTTACTTTAATCCTGCACATGTTTTCTGCGTAGTTTAATTGGCATTTCGGTGAGCTTCTAGCGTACATTTAGCAATTATTAAAAAATATTAGATATAATTATAGTTTCATTATTTTGTTTCATCAAGGTAGTAATGACGATTAATGACTAATAGATTAGTTTAGTATTTGTAATTTAGAGCATAGCTTTCCAACTCAGGTGTCGCGAGATCTACTTTTAAATACAGAATTTAAAACGGAAGTGTAACTTTTGATAAAATAATACTAAATACCCTTATTAAGGACGTTAACTGGTGTGATCAAAATTTTGATTTCTACAATTTTGTGCAAGTAACATTCAGTGATAAAACCAGATGAATCTCTTGTTAATGTTGTAAGAACACGAAATTCAAACTGTATAACGAGGAATATTCAAAATTGGGTTTAACGTGCGGTATTAATAAAGAGTGTCTTCCTTATACGAGAGTGTTTAATAAGGGGGGAAAACCTGATGAATGAGTGTCTCACAGGGGTCCACTCACAGGGTGTTTCACCTAGTCCGAACCCTTTCAAAATTTCGTAGCATTTAAATTATAAATTTGTGTTTTATCTCAGTCAGGGACATACTCATGACGCATCCACCCGTCCGGTCTGCTCCTATCTTTCGACTTTGGATCTCCCTGAGAAAAATGTCTATGAGTGGACGCACGATGTCGTGGAAATAGTAGAGATGTGTGTATTGCCAAGCAGTTTGTTTAGAGAATTGCGGGACACCTTGTAAATGTAAATGTAATCAAGCTAAACTAAAGTCTGAACAAAATATACGATGATTGCATGTGTGTTTTAAGTGTATGCTTATCGGTTGACACATAAACTTTCATCTCGAGCTATAGCCAAGATGAATTCACACACGTTTTTACTCGAGAAATGGTCGAGTAGTCATCTTCGCTGATCAGTGGCTAGCGGCTGGCAACGCATGAGTGAGCTCAGGCATTCAGCTTCAGGACACGAGGTTCAATCCATTGAGGGTTTGGGTTCCTCTGGACCATAGTCGAGATCTTTAAGTTACCCTGATATTTCTATGTTCTGTCCTCAGAAATTACGACAGATGTCAGTGTCCCGTTTGGGACGAACTTGATATAATAATAATAATAATAATAATAATAATAATAATAATAATAATAATAATAATAATAATAATAATAATAATAATAATAATAATAATAATAACAATAATAATAATAATAATAATAATAATAATAATAAAGTTTACCGCGTATGTATTTGATGCACATGCACCCGTGTTCGATTCCCGGTGGGAGAGCAAGTAATCTTAATACTAAAATCATTCACTGTCACTAATCATTCGCCTCTGTTAGCCTAAAGGGGATATCCGTGAAACGCTAAATTAAAAAAAAATTCATTTCGCATTTTTTCAAGGAATCTGAATGATTTGGTGAGACAGAGGAAGGTGAAGACAAATAAATTTTCCTGCGTTGTATAAATGACTCTAGAATTCGAAAGCTTGCCTTACGCGATTGACTTGTAAAATTTGATTACAGTACAACTTTCTTTTAGGATCATTATCGAAATTGTTCGATTTGGTGAATCGGAATAAAAATATTTTATTAAAAAAATGAGAGTATTGGTTGTGCAAAGTAAATATTGCCGCAGCATTATATGGATCGCTTTTACGCCAATTACATATTCCTAAATACGAATGTTCTTGAGAAGAACTTTGAAGTTCAAAATATAGTGAAAACTTTTTATTTCTTTTTATTATTGCAACCAAAAACAAAGATGTGTACTTTATTTTCTATTGCTGATAGCAAATAGCATTCTTTCGGTGTGACTTACATGAGATAATAAAGATGATTTCAAAGTTTGTTTCATGAAAAGATTCAATTGTGGTGTTACACTTGGCAACCAAACAGTCCACATAATAAATTCACAACTTTCATTTATGAAAACATCACTCTGAACTTATTTCTGGTTCTAGTACTCACAAGGAACGGACATGATGCCATCATCCGGATATCCAAATAAAATCTAGCCCATTCGATAAACATAACAAAAATATGTTCATTCACACAAAACATTGGGTGCCATGGGCAACAAAGTAAGCCCCTGTGGCCCATTAAACGTGTTAGTATAAAGAAAATCGTAGACTCGCAGTAAAATAACTATTGATTCAACATTGTTCATTGGAAAGTTATGGTTTACAGTTCATTCTTTTTAGCATGAAACAAGCTTTCCAGAGGTACTATGTATTGGGGACCATAATGTACTTGAAGAGGAAAAATTGTGAAAATGTCTGAGAATTCCCTCCAAAAATCCCTCCCACCACCTTTTTACCCCTCTGGAGTGGCCCCGGGTAAAATCATACAAGCCAAATATATCTCAAAGATACTAGAGGCAATAAGAAATGACTGTACTATGTTTTGTATTGATAGATGTAATAGATATGAGGGAAAACCTTTTTTTATCGAATGGACTAGGAAAAAATTAAATGAAATCTTTGAGTTTTACGTCCCACGGTTATGCCGGTTAGGCTAAAGGAGACGGTGATGATGAGTAATGAATGGAATGGTGGAATGAAGAAAGTGGGAGGAAACGGGAGAACCCCGAGAAAACCCACGCACGCGGTGTTTGTCCACCACAAAATTCACTTGGCGGGGGCTGGGATCGAACCTGGGACCCCAAGCACCAGATGTGAACGCTCTACCACTGAGCCACCGCGGCCCCTCGAATGGACTAGGTTAGATTCGGATGTCCGAATGGCACGTCCATGTCCGTTTCTCCTTGTGAGTTCGATAAGTTGTATTTATTGAATTACAGTACTGTAAGACTTTTATTAACCATTAAAGCGATGCGATAGAATTTAAGGTCTGTGAAACTCTAATTTTCATTTTAACAGACTGTTCCAATATCCGACCACTGCCTGGTCCTGTGGTAATCGATTAACATGGAGCATACTGTTTGAAATTAAGGTATTAATATATTTTTAGTCCCTGAATAAGGAAATTAATATATTTGTTTTTAAGATTACATTTATTAATCATTATAAACAAGGAATTCGCAAACCTGAATCCATTAAATTTAAAACGTATTCAGATTATTCGTCTCAACAATGATTAAAGTGCCAAATCTCTTTAGAACGTTTTGTAGTTGACTCAGTGAATGGTAGAAAAAACGTAAGAATGCACGCTACTTCTCTCTGCATGCCAAACTGACGTAAGAGGAACCGCAGGATGCTTTTAATGGAATTTGACGACGCCCAGCAGAGCTAGAGTTAGCATTATATCGTCCCCCGAGAGCAAACAGAGGATTGGAGAATTCCCTACTGACTTTAAGCCTTACGTGCTCCAAAACGGAAGACTGAATACATTTCCTACACAACATTGTATGCTTGCTTTCCTCAGAGAGAATTTTAAAATGATATATAGTGTTATGTTGTTTCGATGCTGTAAGTTATCTTTAGCACGCTCTGAAGCAGAAAGTTTAAATACCGTGCAAATTAAAATATAATTAATTATCTTCATGAAGATCACGAAGCCTCTGCAATTATTGTCAAGATCACTTACTGCAACTGGAAAGCAGCGATACATTAAAGTGTTTTAACCATTCGGATCAGCAGCACATAAACTCTGCGGGAACAAACTACCGGGGAGACTGTGGTGTATAGTATATTCCTAGACAAGCGGGCTTTCGGGGTTTGTCCCCCGGGAAATTGATTTAAAAAAGTCTTCCTACATTGCATTTTAAGGCATTTTTGACTTATAGAGCAAATAAGAACTTAACAAATGTTGTGTTTAACTTTTACTTTTGCTAGTCTATTTTTTTTTTTTTTTTTTTTTGAAATTGTGATACTCAAAACACACACACATGCACACACACACTTAGCAGTTTGTTCATTTATTCAAACAACAAAACTCACCCTTGTTTCTTTAATTTCAGTTAACCTTAATTGGTACCCAGCGCATGTAAGAAAACGTAATAATGGTAAATGGTAGTGTGAAGTGAATACTTTGAAATAACAAATTCTCGAAAACAGGGTTTAGACCTACAAGTTTACAAGTTATGCAAATGAGGCTCAACAATGTATAGTTAAAAATAGTTGAAAATTATTATCTTTCAGCTAAACTAAACTCGCTTTGCTGCTCACTATCTAAATAAAAACAGTTTGTTACTTCGCAATTCACTCGAACTTCACCTTCATAGGGCCAAAACTTTTTTTTCACAATTGGAAACAAATATTTGCGCTACTTTTTCCATATCTACTTTGTCTAACATTATGTGGAATTATATTTCTCGGTCTCTTCATCTTTTAAGAACTGCTTGAATCGCTTCGTCGTGCGTGTGAAGCTTTGTCTTTCAAGGGGCCTCAGCACGTTGAAGCCCGCCAGGGCTATAGAGTGGCTGTTGCATTGTCTCTCACTCTAATTAGCCAACAACTGAGAGTTTTGACGTATGTATGAGGTGCCGCGTTCCTGTGTTTGAAAATGAAACCCTTACTTTGAAACTTTTACTTGCTTCTTGTGAATATTTTTCCTAATGTTATTACAAACTGATATGCATTACTATGTATTGTTTACATATCTCTATTTTTGCTTTTATACAGAATCTACAAAACGAAAGAAAAAACAATTGCCTTTAAGCGACTCGTGATTTATTTTATGCCAAAGTTCTTCCGTGTCGGAGGACATCCCATTGTTTCTCTCTTTAGTTGTGGCATATAGGCATGACATATTATAATACTGCGGGGCAGAAATTCGTCACTTTGACATTTATAAAACAATCTACCCCGTAACCGTTCTAGACTGTACGATTTATACTTCTTGAAATTGAACATTTTATTATTGGTTACTTTATCTCATTCTACTTTGGCACACGATACCTGAGTAATTTCTTGATATCTTTGGAGGTTACACTTGAGCCATACCTGCATTACATCTTGGTCTTTAATGGAATATACGACTTGGAATTAAGAATGTTTCCTTGTACACTTAGGCTTTGATCCGAAAATGTAATAGACGGAGGTAGGGGATTAGATTTCCGTCGTAGTTTTTTGAGTAAACAAATAACAATTTTATTTATATTTCACAAATTAATACATCAACAACAACTCTACAGCATGCCGTGATACAATATTATACAAAAAGAGAAAAGAAAAACAGAAAAATAGGTAGAAGAGAAATGTAAAGGGGAAAATTTAATGAGGTGAGACAGTTAGGCTGTTTCTTTATTTACGATGTACTTTACATACCAGTAGATTTTATAAAAGCTTTGGATATTTGAACCATTGAATTTGGATTGATAAAATTGAACGAAGTAACAAATTGAAATACATATTATTGACTTGCTTTCCAACACTACATTTTGTTTTTAACATCATTCATTCGCCATGTCTTTGGGCTTCCCTAAGTGTTTTGTGATAGCCACAACTGCTTGTGAATCTTCAAATCGCCTGTTTTCAAACGTTTCTGATCCATCTTGCTTTCTTTACGCTTTTCCTCATTTGTTTTTACATTCGTTCAGATGATGTGATTATTTGAATTATTCTGTTATCTTACTAAATTTATACAAATATATCCAGGGTATTTCAAAAGAACACCGACAACATTTGGGAGGTGATTCCTGACACCAAGATACGACAAAAAGTATAGACCAACCTGGGTGCACAAACACTTCTTTTCGAAGTTATAGGCTGCGAAAACATGAAAAAATGAAATGTAAAGATCCGTAGCTCCAAAACGGTGGGACCTACAAGACTTTACTTAAGAACTAATATCTGCGCTATTCAAAAATACATGTTTCAGAATTCTAACGTACTCAGTCAACAATTTCTATCGTAGTATCGCAGGATTCTGAAAGTTGTATATTTGGATAGGGCACATACTAGTTCGTAAGTGAAATCTTGGCCCGATTACAATATTTTAAATAGTTTTGGAGCTATGTACGTTTAAAGTTCATTTTTTTTCATATTTTCGGCAGCCTATTACTCCGAAATGGAGCGTTTGTGCACCTAGGTTGGTTTATACTTTTTGTCTTATTTTGGTGTCAGGAACCACCTCCCAAACGTTGTGAGTGTTGTTTTGAAACACTGTGTATGTATAACTTTCTTGTTTCTGTTCATTTTTTTTTTTTTTTTTTGCATGTTGCTTTTTACGTACAGACGAAATTATATTATGTACTTTTAATATTAACATATAGTCTAGAGGTTTTTTCCGCGTAAAACTGTCAACTGGATATTACTTTTTTGTAGAACATTCTTCTCGTTATTAACAAGTATAAAACCTTATTTACATTTAAAAGTGAGAGTTAAGGAATATGCTTTATGCAGTAGGCCATAAAGCTTGTTAAATATTACACAATCATGCAGGTAAAAGGTAACAACTCTCTGTAGTTTATATATTGTGCTCCTTTTAATTGTAATTAATTATAATTAATAATTATGAAATTGTATTCTGCATGATTCGCCATAAATACTTGTATTAGTGGATTTAATATCAATAAGTTAAATCTGAATTTAATTTTCTTTTAGATTTGTTCTGTTTTTAATAATAAACAGCAAATTACATCCATGTTTAACCAGTGGCATTCGTAGACGTCAAGTTCTTGGAGAGGGGAGGTTCAAGATGACAATTGCATATCATTTCAAGTGTGTGTATACTTATCGTAATATAGTAAATAGTTATTGTTCCATATTTTGGTTAAGGTAAAGGGGTTAAAACATCTAAACCTATCCTTCCATACGCCACTGTGGTCTGCATCTTCATTAACCATTTTCATTAAGGACATGCAGGGAGCGAAGCTATTAAATGTGACGAATTTGTGATTCTCATAGATAGAAACATTTCGCTTTCATAAAAAAGATTTACAAACTGTGCATTACTCTTGTCTAAAATAGTATTACTAGTTACAGCTATAGTCTTTCAACATAAGTGAATTAACTTTAGTACGTTATGCATGTTTTGATTACAGTAAAAGGACCTCCTGGATGACATTTACATGTGTTTTATTATAATCTTTTTGTTCATGTGTGTTAAATTTTCACATTGATTACTACACGTACATCACACATGGGGTACATGAAATTAATACACACCCAAATAAATTAATATTACCGAGTTATATTTTCTTATTTTTATGAAAACTACTGCTATTATTTTAAAGATGCTACTTGAAAACATTCGCATGGGTTCCGATATTAATGTTGATTATTTTATTCAAATTTAATACAATCTTTAGAACAAAGGAAATTGGAGAAAGAATCTATACTTTAAGTAGGATCTTGATCACTACTCAGATTAGTGTAATCGAATAGATGCAAGTGTCACCGAACTCAGAGTCACACACACTGAGAATATACGAATTAGATATGTACACAAATACGAACTGATGCCGCCTTTTCGATGCTAATAGACTATTCTATTATACCATAAGCTTTCTATTCAAAATTTAATATTTGAACAAGTTGTTGAGAATGTAGCAGTAATTTTAAAGAAATCAATCTCAAGCTGACTGAATTGTCTCAATTTCATTTAATTCTAAGACTGACATTTAATTATCTTATTGCTCAATTTCTCGTATACTTTCATAAATTTTTCATCAGTAATTACTAGTTGTTTTATTTTATTTTATTTTGATTCTCTTTTTTTTTCAGACTTTCAATGTGTGTCACAATAAGAAATTAATATACAACGTATTTCAGTGTCTATCTCACTTCTCACTTCCTTTATTGCTTTTAAGTTAGATGCAGGTAAATACGCGATGTTAAGGGTGTTGATTTTTTTATGGCATTAATTTTCATGGAACACAAAGAAGAAGACACGTGAGTTGCAGAGTGGCCTTTCCTGCGTGTAGAGAAAAATGTAGCAATGATGCGATTCACTTCTATTTTGTACCCAAGGGAAAAGAGAAAAAGTGTTACAAACTGGCGTATTTACCAACACGTGCAGGTAATTACGCCAAGTCTAGAATACAACTAGAAACCTGTAATAAATCTTGCAACTGTTTACATCGTCTCTATTATACGAACTCAAATATTACTACATAACATGACTGAAGCAAAAAATAGAATAACCAAAGTGCAAGATGAAGATAAAAAGATAAAATGTAAAAGCAATAATCCTCAAAGCTGAAATCAAGTTCAGAACTGAAAAGTCTTGATCCACAAGAAGACAAAAAAACAGCTTCACTGTACTGTGACTAAAAAAAATAAATAAAAACAACATCGACATTACATCGAACATGCAGGAGAAATAAAAACATCTTTGTCTTCTGCAGTAAGTCCTGCACAAGCCCTGCCGTATTTCGCTACATGATGCTTGGTATTGATTTAGTAGCCATGGAATCACAAATACGAAACTTACACTTAGATAACAAAGTGTTCCTAGACGGACAACGAAATAATGCGTACATTGCTGTAAACAATTTTTCTATGTTCTCGGTTAGTATGGTTCTAATAACGGATTCTTACCTTTACTGAAATAATAGTGTCCTTCCACAGAGCCTTCCGGAAACAAACAAGATTGCACGGCGTGGCGGTCTCAGCGCTGTGTCCCAGAGTATTCGTCAAATCGGACTTGTGTAAGAAGGTAGCAAATATTGAAGGTGTTTATTTAGCGAATTTCGTCAGAAATGTTGCAGCACTGATCATGGCGTATTTAGTTGCACTGGCGTATAATATAACTGCAGTTACCTTATATCTAGTTTTAACGAGTTTGGTTTATCAAAACTTTAAAAATTTACCATACCCATCCTTCCGGGTAAGAAGAAAAAATTAAGATGCCTGTTCCTTTTATCCGTCGATCCAAGGAACGTAAACTCTCAGAACCTACTTAATGGATCACCATCACTTTTGACTAAGATGTAAAGGTTTTAAAGTTACGCATCAAATTTGGAGTTACGATGATATTTAAACCGGAAATTCAAGGAATAAACCATTTTCGATTTTAATGTAGGTCATTAGAGCACAAGAATACTCAGAATCATTTTTCTACAATGCATTAATTATCCCAGGATCATATTTCGTCTCTACTCTAATTCTTCTACTAAAACCGAAAGTGGTAGAAATCTACACAGAATGCCTCGTTTCTCCCATTTCCTCCCACATTTATTGTTTCAGGCATATAATCTCGTCATTATCATCTTTCTTACTCTTGATACATATCCGTGAAACATTAAGCTCATAAAAATTGAAAGAATTGAAGGTGACAATGTTTGTGACTTCATTACTCACCCGAAAGCTCTCGACAAAATTTTGAACATTGACAGTGCTTTTATCATTTTACTTTGACAGTGCAACGTTTGGGAGTGGAGGGACAAAATATTTAAAAAATGAACAAAAATGAACGATATTAGTGTAAATATACTGGCAATTCAAATTAAATTGACAAATGATGGTTGCTGACAAAATTTAGTTTTATATTAATTTTTTACCCAAATTTGTACCACATTTAGGAAGTTGAAAACGGGTATTCATTCATTGTTTAGCCGCGCAGGTTTTGTTGTAACGACCATTTTGTATAGGCGCCTGCGCACATTTTGATCTTTTTTAGTACATTCCGTTAAATGCTGTAATTTTTAGGTTTTAAAGATAATGATTTCAAACCAAAATCACATGACAAATAATGAACTGGACAATATTCCGTGTTCTGTGCACGTTGAGACGTGCATCAGAACGTTGAGGAAAGCTGCTCTGAACATTGAGGTTGGAAACCTAGAAATTGCAATTTTCGAATGTAGATTTTGAAACGAAATAAATGATACTCATCTTCAATTCTTTGTCTACATAAAGACTAGATAACAAACAACGTTCTAAACAAGTTTCAGATCTGAGAACTGTATACTTGATTTTTCAGAAATTTTTAAACATTGCGAATTTTTGAAAATCGTGTATTTTCACCATCAAATATCTCAGGAAGGACAGAAGTGAAACATCTCAAATTTACACAAAAACAGACGATAATTGCGCAGTAGCTAGTTGGTAAACTTACGTCACTGAGACTCGAGTAATTTCTGAGTTATCAGGGTTTTCTTCACTGAGACTTAATATCATGAAGCGCCATTGGAATGAATATAAACTTTCTAGCGAAAGTCAAAATAACACGAAAGTAATGTTAAATGGGTAAAATGTGCATAATGTTTGAATCATATCTTGTACAAAACACAAAACACGTCTGTTATTTCTTTTCTGTTGTTAAGATAGTGTGGAAAACAGTTGACTAATTTTGCACAGAGGTTAGCACTGGTATTGAAAGTACGACCTGTAGGAGTTGTGAACTCTGTGGGTATGAGTTTTTGGCTAACCTTAGTGATTCGCACCGACACTTTGTAATTCGTACATAGTTTAAAAGAGGTTCTCTTGCCATTGGGATGGAAAAAGAGATCAGAACGATCGTTATTTTGATCTCTTCAATTCCCCAATCCACCATTTTCTCATAAATACAGGCTACGGTATCATTTGGTGCAAATGACAACATGCAATGTTCTGGAAGTACTGAAGTACTGCAATCAGTAAATTCATCTGATTGTGAATATTCATAACATTTGATTTGTGTTTACGTCAGGGGGTACAAATCTATGATATGATCTGGTATTAGTAATTTGTTTACAAGTAGCAAATCTCGAAATTCTTGCTGTTTGACTGCACTTCTGATGAAATATAGATAAATTGTATGGTTGAGATACTATATCAACACAAAACCTGCACATATGTTCAGTTCTCAAAATCGCGAACTTCATATCACTGCAACAACTTATAACTCAGAAACTACTCAAGTCTCAGTGATGCAATTTTACCCACTTGTTACTGCATACCTCTCGTCTATTTTGTGCAAATTTGGGATTTTTCACTTCTGTTCTCCCTGAGATATTTCATGGTGATTATACACGATATTCGAAAATTCGTAAAGTTTAAACATTTCTGAAAAATCAAGTATAAGGTTCTTAGATCTGCAACTTGTTTAAAAGGTCTACTATCTAGTCTCTATGTAGGCAAATTATTGAAGGTTAGTCTTATTTATTTCGTTTCAAATTGTGGATTTTAAAATCACCATTTCTATGTTTCAAACCTCAATGTTCAGAGCTTCTTTTCTCGAAACTCTAAAGTACGTCTTAATGTGCACAGAACATAAAATGTTTCCACTCCATTACCTTGCATATGGTTTTGGTTTGAACCCATTACCTTTAAAACCTAAAAAGTTACAACGTTTAACGGAATCGTCTGAAAAATGCAAAATACGCTCATGCACCTATACAAAATGGCCGTTACAAACAAACCACTGAGGCTAAAAAAAATAAAATGTATACCCGTTTTCAACTCCCTAAATGTGGTACAATCTTGGCTAAAAAAAAAATTCAATAATAATAATAATAATAATAATAATAAAGTCAGCAACATTTGACCTGGAAATTGGTCGATTATTTAAATTAACCCTATATAGTTTTCCAGGCCCCTGAGATGAGCAATGGCACTTCCGATGCTGTTTAAATTCAAATTCAGTTCAAATTGTTCTTTATGTCCGAAATCAAACTTAATAATACCTTGCAAAGTACGGACAATCTGCTAGTGTCATACAAATATAAGTCTTACTTTTAAAAATTATAGGAATGTTCAAAAATTATATATTTTATTGTCCTCTCTTATGCATTACAGCCCATGTAAAATTATATCACGGCTTCATGAAATAATGAGAGCTCTTAAGAGTTCCTATCACTGCAAATTAAAATAACGCTAATTTTACAGTAATTATGTGATATCTTCAAATAGATAAAAGATAATCGAAAAGTGGATCAAGACCTTCCTATACGATGTTATTTTGCATGAGGTACCGTTATCACGAGTCAACTAGCAGCTTTCCGTTTGTAGTTATTTAGAAACGCGAAAATAAATGCCAATTTTCTAAATAACTGAAAATCGAAAGCAGATAAATGAGTCATGATAACGGTATCTCACGCAAAATCATATTGTCTAGGAGGTCTTTTCCACTTTTCGATTATCTTTTATCTATTTGAAGATATCACATAATTACTGTAAAATTAGAGGTATTTTAATTTCGCAGTGATGAGGCCTCTTAATTCTTGTTTAAACAATATAAGATCATTACATTTTATATTTTATAAAAATACTTTGCATATTAAATTGTGTTGAAACATATTCATCAAAGACAAAGACTGAACTTTGTTACATACATTTAACACCACAAAATAAAATTATTTGTAGTAATGCTATCTAGTAAATATCTATATTTTGGAATAAGTTGTCACTCACACAATGTTACTCATCAGGTTTTATTTTTCTATTTGGACATTTGGAAGTGTTGACGTTCTTTTATAAAAGATGACAAGAAGAAAAAAATAAATGAAAGTTGAAATGTACCGGATTTCAAGATAATTTATTTTCCTTTGTCACAAATTAAATTTTCTCCAAACTCTTATTTCTCTACGGGCTTTATCTTACAACACTAATTTAATAATGAGAAATGCTGTCACGCCAGCAAAATTCTTTTTTTCTTCGTTTTGATATGTTCTTTTTCACTTGTGTCAGACGCATTTCATGAGATTTAGTTATTAAATACTAAGTTCTTTTTATGTATGTATATTGTTTTCTCTGTAGAACCATGTTTTTTTTAAAATGTAATTGCAATTTATTATTCATATTTTAAACACAAACATTGTAACACTACCTCATTGTAATTTCTTCGTATGGTGTGCATGTTTTCAATCAGAACACGCTTCATCAATACTTTCTCTGATTCATTTTGTGACATGAATGCCCATTCTTCATACGAAAAGAGTAGTTTCTTTCATTTGCTTTTCGTCTATTACTCTTCTTTCTACTAATTATGTATAAACTAATCATCACCCTGAAAACTGTTGCTTTAAACATACCTAATATACCTGTTATCTTGAATTATCTAGCTTAACTAATCGCTATCTTATATTTAGACCTCTGTGAAAATAGGAGATATCTTCTATTTTGAAGCATCGTGGCTATTGTACTCCAGGATACATGCCACACTGAATCCCGTATCATCGAATCCCACACTAGCATTATCCTATATCACCAGAATAAGATATCACTCGCCATAGAACACAGTGAAGCACAGGACAGTCGTAATATACGAATGTTGAATGCTACTAGAAATTTCCGTCATTTTCATAACAATCGGTATATTGCAAGTGCTTAAATATTAATAAATATATTATAGTGTCAATGTCTCTTGTTGTCTTTGACAATTGGTGGTAATACGTTGTACAGTCCCGCATAATAAAGGCGTACAAATTTTTCAAGTACTATGGTGGGAATTATGTCAAAATCTAAATAAATACATACATCATATTATGATAAAATTGAACAATGTTTACAAAAGATATTATAGAGTATATTTTTCAATAATATAGGAGAGAGGTTTTCTCTCTCGTTCTAGATTCATTTTAATCCTAAGTAATGATTGTTTATTATGGAGTGAATGAATTCACTTTCTAATTCCTGGTGGATTTTAATGCCAAGCCGTTCAAATATTTACAATATCATAAAGAGATCGAGTCATTTTTATGTGCTTCATATTTGTAAAATTATATGTATGTTAATGGGAAATTTTCAACGTGGATTTACTTAATTTTCCTCATTCTTGTACTTTCTAGGTTGTAACCCACAATAAAAATATGAAATGAAATGAAATCTTTAAGTTTAACGTCCCACGGTTATGCCGGTTAGGCTAAAGGAGACGGTGATAATGAGAGATGAGTGAAATGGTGGAATGAAGAAAGTGGGAGAACCCCGAGAAAGCCCACGAGCACGGTGTTAGTCCACCACAAAGTTCACACGGCGCGAGCTGGGATCGAACCAGGGACCCCAAGCACCGGAGGTGAACGCTCTACCACTGAGCAATCGCGTCCCCCAATAAAAATATGTTTGCACTTTGAGGGAATGCACTTACAAATTTTGTTAAAGTCGGGTACGAGAGTTGTCGTGGATCATACGGACGGACAAACAAGCAAATAGACATACCCACAAATGAAAATTGAATGGTAGAAACTTCACTAATATTTGCTTCAATATGGTAAATTAATTTATTTCTTGATTTTTAATAGAAGTAGCACACTTTTTTGATCTCACTCGTTAAAGTTCTGGATACAATATTGAACTGTCTCATGCGTATGTATCTATGTGTATCACAACTTGCATAATATATTTTGGCTATACAGGGTGGTCCGGAAGTGGGCGTACCCCCCTTTAGAATCAACAGTATAGTTTTAGTTATGGTAGAATGTCTGTACTGTTACTTTGAGGTGTTAAGAGTATTAAGAGTCATATTCATCGGTATGATCACCATCCATGTCGTAACAAAGCAGAATTGTGCGCCACGTTCTCACAGATGTTTTACGGAGATACTCCAGAGCACGAGGCTGAAGGTGTGTTCCACAGCTGCTCGAAATTCCTGAGATGTTTGATAACGAGTGTTTCTTACTTGTTGCTTTATGAAGCTCCAGAGAGCATTGTCTGGTGTTGTCAGATCAGAACTTCTTGGAGGCCAGAGAAAGGGAGCTGGTGAAGATGCACAACATCTTCCAATCCAGCGGCCCAGGAAAAGTCTGATTCAATTAATTGCGAAGTACGCTTGTGCTCCATCCTGCTGTAATACAACAGTGTCTTTGGTACCATTGTCTTCTAGTAGAGGCACCAACCACTCATTAAGCATCTCCAGGTAAGAATGTTCATTAACATGTCTTCGAAGAAGTAAGCCCCAAAAATGTGAGCTGCACTCATTCCAGCCCACACCATCACGTGTAGTGGCTTTCTCTTCGTCTCTTTCTAATACCAGGGGTTCTTCGTACACCAAATTACAACGTTCCGAGAATGCATACTACTGTAGATATCACTCGTCTGTGAAGAGGACTGCACCACGGTTTCGTTTGAAAGGGAACGTATTAGGGAGAGTTCTACATGCTTTATTCCGCGCATCCATGTCACTCAGTTCATTCACTTGCATTGGACGGTTAACCTTCAATTTTAAATCTTCTTTCATGTGCCTCGTCATGGTGGTCCGAAGAATACCAAGCTTCGAAGACCTTCTACGTGTTGATTTTGAAAGCGAGAGCTGCACTGATGCTTCCACTACACCGCACGTTTCCCTCCCTTTTAATCCTTCGAGTGCCTCAGCGAAGGGTTTTCACACTGCTCGTAGCAAAAGCACTTTTTTCCCACCCCAACTTTTTTTTCCTTGGTGGATTAATACCAAAGCGGTCGGTAAATTTCGTTTTAACACGTTTCGTGGTGTCATCTGTGTAACACCTTTCGTGAAGCCAAACCGCAAAAACTAATCTTTGTTCAATGCTATATGGACTTTGATCGCACATTGTTGGTTACACCAATTTCACTGCAAATAACTGTTACCCAGCAGACAACAAATGAACATGGATAGCAATGTTGCCAGAAAATGCCAAGCAAGGTTACTAAACAAATGTGGTGTAAAATCTAAAACAGTCAGAAAACAATAATTTTGGGTACGCCCACTTCCGGACTACGCAGTATAAGATATTCAAAAATATTTTAGTAGCAAGGAAAAGAGAACGCTCCCCTGAAAACAATATTGATGATCTAGGTCTGCCACATTTGTACCAAGGTCTTGACAACGGACTTCATCCCTCTATGGTACAATAGAGACAATTCAAACTGTACACTTAATGAGTGCATGCGAACCAAACAGACGTAACGTACATTTTAATATAACATATTTCTAAAAAATAAATAGTCAGAATACTCCTTTTTAAATGATTATAAAATCAGTTATTGAAACAAATATTAACTATTTTCTTAAGAAGGAATAGAACTTTAAATGTATTATTGGAAAACTATAATTACAACGTCATCTATTTGAACCGCTAAAATTCACACCATAAATGAGGCACTATTATTCCTTTCATTAAAATTACTGCTCTTACTTTTTTCTCTGCAAACGCATTTCAAAGTTTGACTAACTTCAATCTTCTGCTGATTTTAGATTCAATGAAAAAATTCCGAAAGTGTTCAAACGTCCTTGCTGAATTGGCGATCCCATCTAAGTTTTGTTTTTACCAGCTTCAACTTAGAGAAACTCCTTTCTCCAGTGCTAAAGTCACTGAACGTTCTAAGAAAAATATACATTGAGATGTCTTATTTTATGCATTTGACAATTGAGAGTAAATTATACTGTAGCACGGGCCGCTTAGGCGTGGGCCCGATTTTAGAAGCAATCGTTCCCATCGAATAATGTTCGGCTTTGTATCATCTACCTACGATGATAAAATTATATATAATCAGGTAGGCGAAGAAAATTCTCCTGAGGAAGATGACAGACTTATAATGAGTCAAGTGATGAATTTTATTGTAAAAGTGGATGAAAATATTTACGTCTATAACCACGAAAACACTGAAAGCTGGATTTTAATCTAACACATGCCTATGTGTTAATATTACAAGTAATGCCAAGTACGTAAACACTTGCGTTAAGTGCAAAGTAGATTATCATCTTAGGTAATTATTATTTCCATTATTCTTTTAGTTCAAACTATTAACTCCAATTCAACAGATTTAGTATACTTAAAATATGAGTAGAAAACCTCGCCGGGTAATTCACTTAACAGATATGGCCATTGTAATTCTAGGGTTACTTCTCCTAAACTCTATTGTTATTTAAGGGGGCGCGGTGGCTCAGTGGTAGAGCGTTCACCTCTGGTGCTTGGGGTCCCGGGTTCGATCCCAGCCCCCGCCAAGTGAGCTTTGTGGTGGACAAACACCGTGCTCGTGGGTTTTCTCGGGGTTCTCCCGTTTCCTCCCACTTTCAGCATTCCACCATTTCACTCATCTCTCATTATCACCGTCTCCTTTAGCCTAACCGGCATAACCGTGGGACGTAAAACTCAAAGATTTCATTTCATTTTCTATTGTTATTTATAATGAACACAAATACACATTTTTATTACACTGTTGATTTGTATGTGAATTTACACTATTATCAGTAGGACTCAGAAGTTGAAGACCTAAACATGTCCTGAAAATGAACTATAAAATACCTAAAAATATCTCAAAAAGGACCTAAAAACTGGAAAAAAGTCGTAAAAATAAGACCCAGTTTAATTAGAATTATACATTTAATGAATATAATGCTCAAGGAATACAAGCTTCTGGTATGATAATGGTCTGTCATTCTTCCACGAAATGATGTGCAAACTAAAATAGAAAAAAAAAACTTCCCCACCCTCACCCTCCTTGGTGGAGAACATTGTTACGTCTCCTTATCTGACTTGTGATTGTTGCAGACTTGGTCTTATCAGTCCAGTCGTTGGACATTATTTTATTTACTAATGCCCAGTAAATATATTGTCGAAAGATGAAGTGCAAAAAAGACGTTAAGACCTATGAAAAGCTTCAAAAAAAAGTCCAATAAGCAAAGCAAAAAGAACGTCGGAAAAGGCAAAAGAGACAAATAAAATCCACGATTTTCTGACCTATAATAACCCAAAATAAACATACTGTATATTATTTTAAAGCTTCTCTTATGCACTCGTAGAAAAGAGGATTTTCTCAACTTCAGGGCCCTAATTATCAGCATGTGATCCCCCATTCCACATAAAATAAGATACACTAGAACATATTTCTTGTAGTTGGGGTTTAAAATTTATTTCTGTAGTTCTTATTATTGGAGCAATATAAGATTGTAATTTAAAAGTTGGCTTTTCTGTTGGTTCCTGTGAATAATATCAATCCAACATTTATCAGAAAACTAATCCATGAATGACCAGCATACTTAATGAAATCAAATAAAGGATTTCGAAAGCAAAACGATTCTACATACCTATTCTGGATATAGAGATTAGAAAATAACCATGGATTCAAGAAAAACATAGAAGACCTTTCTCGGTATAGTTTCCAATATTAATTAAACTTCTCTCAAAATCCATAATTCCTTCATCTATTCATCTCGAATATATATATATATATATATATATATATATATATATATATGTATGTATTGGGAAACCGTTATATCTTTTCTCGCATACCAACCTGTCTCTCTTCGTTTTTCTACCAGCATGGTCGTTATTTCTCCGAGTTATCATCATGGAAGAATAATACCATTATTATCAGCTCTTTGTATTGTAAAGGTATAAAACTAGCTTTTGTTGTTTGTAGTTCAACCGCAAAATCTCCCTATTTCATCTGTGGTCTTCTTGGAAATGGTCATTGAAACCAGCTTTGTAACAGAAAAACTGATCTATCTGCTTCAGTGAACTCGAAACAAGCAAGAAGATGTAATGAAACAGCTTTCACCATTAAGTAGCATTGGCGCTTGGATTCTATCGCACTAGAATTAAATGGTCCAAACATTTACTAAAAGATATTACCCGTATTATAATAAAAAGGCACGTCTTTCAGTAATATCAGAAGAGAACTATTCCCTCTATAACCTAAAAAGGGTTATTCCCTGTCAAACATAATGTATTAAATTATTATTACTATTGTTATTGTTTAAAGCGCATTGTCCCCTATCGAATTTCTTATCAGATTTATGATTTTCTACCAGCAAAGTTCCACCTGTACTAGTAAACTAAGGCATAATTTTCCAATACCAATAACGCAATAATAATTAAAACTATGATGCTTCCTTTGTTGACAACGTGTCCGGATCATTTCCTGATGAGACCATAGCTTTTTTTTTTTTTTTTTTTTTTTTGTATGAATGTAACCTCTGCGGAGAATTATAGAGTCATTGAAATCGAGGAATCAGTGAACTACAGTCTACAAAACTATACTTAATACGACAATATTAGACGACTATCCATTACGAATCTCATAAATATAAATCATCCCATCAGCTATAGACCTCAACATGGATAACAACAGATAGTTTAACTTTTTTAATTAACGAAAGAAGTACAGTTTGAAAGATTCTGTTAATATTACCGCCTTTTACCCAACTGGATGCAGTAAGCACACCAAACACTTCGTTATAAGAACCTAAATATACAAATTATGATATTTGAAGGAGGTTTCCATTTCGAAAAGGATACAACACTCAAGACACTTCTGAAAAAGTGAAAAATTTGCTTCATTTTCATCACGAGGGAGGTACAAAATAAATAAACAGATTAAATTTGATCAGAACTTAATAGAAGAAAAGAATCTATGAACATTCAAACAAAACATGGTTATCTAAACTCGTGAAAATAGATGGGAATATAATGGTAAATAACCAAGCCAATGATATAGCATATCAAACTAAGAAAATATAGAATGAATTGATGGAGATTCAGCTAAGCTCCTGGAATAGAAAATATAACAAAAGTGCATTTGTGGATGTTAATAATAGTTAGCCTAATGAAGACATAAATTTAATATTTGTACATCTGTATGCAAGAACCGCTTTATTTACAACTTTATTTACAGATAAACGTAATTTGCGACAAATAGTGAAAGCTAAGAACAGATTGAAGAAGATCTATGTGTAATTCTAATAAGTAACTTTCATTTTTTTGCAGGGAAGATAAAGTAGTACAGTAGACATTTAAGATTTAAATGGTTCGTTAAACTTTGTGGAATGTACAGGATAATGAAATGGATCTGGTCGTTAAATTAAGTACAAGTACAACACAAACGTATATATCTAGCAGCATTTCAAACTATACATACATAAAGTTTCAGAGCTAACACTAGGATATCATGAAAAGAAAATTAATAGTCTATAAGAAGTCAACATGCAGATTGACCTCAGAGGAAACGAGGACAATTAAACAGATTTAAATAGAAAAGGGAATTAAAGTGAACCATGGACGTAGACAGTAAAACCGACAAAACCAGTGAAGCGTACTATAGACATGAATGAAATGACATAAAAACATTAGAAAGCGTAGAGAAATACAAATGTGTTAAACTATATAGGGAGGTAGGAGGGACAACTAAGGCATTAGAAACTAAGAATAGAAATACTTCATTTAAGCATGTGAAGGGTGTTATTTAAAGTTAAGAGGCATATATTGTAGAGTTAAAGTGTGAATTCGCCGTGTAGAGAAGAAAACGTAATATGATATGAAAGTAACAACAAAAGCGTTGATGTGTTAAGAAATAGGTCCAGTTAAGTTCTTTGTGAGATCATGAATGGAAAAAACAGTTAAATTTAAATCTTTCAAAATTTTAACGAAAAGATATGAATGGGAAGAGATCTAAAATACCTGTTGAGACAATCATCTTTTTTCCTAGTTATACGATTTAATCTTAACTAAAATATTTCAATTATTTCATGTCTTGTCAAAAGATAGCAATTAAATATAACTTTTCAGCTATAACAAGAAAAAGAGGAAAGTATTGCAGACTCTTGAAAACGCGCAGATGTAATTATCTGTTTATGTGTGTGTGCAGCCTATTCAAGGACTAGTATTGGGGCGATGCACATTTTAATTTAATATTATAATTATAAGAAACATTTATTGCGTTATGAAAACGAACCATTGGCGAACGAATTAACAGTACATCAATTTATAAAAACAAATATGTGCATGAAGTATATAACACTTAGTCTAATTTCATATAAAAAAAACTGCTTTCAAGACAATATCAGAATGTATGGGGGGAGGAAAATAATGAAATCGATTGGATATAGGAAAAGCAAAAGCACTAAAGAAACTGCAAGTGGATAGGTTGTATAAACATGAAAAGGAAATAAAAAGACGAAAAACTATCAGTAAATACTTACGCTGAATGACAAAACAGGTTTTTCCTAAAATAATTAAGAAACCAGGAAATAAAATAAACAATATTTTCATAAGCTTTTATAGTTTAACCAAAACGTTGGTCTTGTAAGCCATTAATGAATCAAATTCTAGGAACATCAAGAGAAAGTATAAACTTATTTTCAGTCTCCAAAATTAATATTTTAATAGACTACCTCTTTAAATTAAAATAACATGAATATAACATGATTTTGACAATCATGAGATTAATTTTATTCAAATATCTCACCCATTATCAATAGGTCTAATACTCATTTTAACACCATCATTACCCGACTAACTATCTCAACTATAAGAGAATCACCTTGCTTCTCTTATATTCTTTTTCTAATCTTTCTTGGTGGTATACTAGTCTTATTCATTTATGTTACAAGACTAGCATTAAACGGAATATTTACCCTAACTTCCAACCTTCTCTTACTAACTCTCCTTTTCCCTCACCTCCTATTGCTCATTTGAATCATTTACCCTCTTCTCATACCAAATATAATTTCAAGTCCTGATCCTAACTTATCTACAACTAATTATCAAGTATAAACTTTTACATAACATCAATCTTAATAAATACTAATATACTAGCTACGTACTTATTTATTACACTAATTGTTGTTGTAAAATTACTTCACTATATCAAGTATATCTCCAGCCTTCCAAACCATATGTCAATACCAATTCGCTTATAACATCCCCTTTTTAAAATTGCTAAGAACGCCTAGTTGATCTTCGTGCTCCAATGAACATCTCATATTGATGGAACTTTGGATCCCTCCTTGGTCTATGGTTAATCATTCAAATTGCTACTGGCCTATTCTTACCAATACATTATGTATCAAGAATTGAACTAGCCTTTAATTTCACATTTGTCGAGATATTAACTTCGGATGACTTCTCCGTACACTACACGCCAATAATGTATCCTCCTTCATTTGTCTTTACATACACGTCGGTCGAGGAATATATAATGGTTTTTATCTTTATACTCATACTTGAAGAGTAGGAGTTGCCATTCTACTTTTAGTTATGGCAACAGCCTTCGTAGGATATGTCTTTCCTTGAGGGCAGATATCCTTCTGAGGAGCAACAGTTATTACAAATTTACTTTCAGCTATTCCTTACTTAGGAACAATACTGGTACAATAAATTTGAGGGGGGTTCGCCGTAGATAATGCTACCTTAAAACTTTTCTTTGCCTTTCATTTCCTATTACCTTTCATTGTAGCCACTATGTCCATAGTATATTCACTATTCTTTCATCAAACAGGTTTTAACAACCCTCTAGGGCTTACTACAAATCAAGATGAAAATCCTTTCCACCCCTACTTTTCAACAAATGATACCATCGGCTTTATAATAATAATAATAATAATAATAATAATAGTCTTAATACTACTTACTCTATGAAAACGCTACATACAAGGGGATCCAGAAAACTTCACTTCAGCCAATCCCCTAGTTACTCCTGTACACATTCAACCAGAAAGATATTTCTTGTTCGCTGGCTCTATTCCTAATAAATTAGAAGATGTTACTCCATTAGTAATATCAATCCTTATTTTAAGAATTATATTATTCGTCCACACTAGAAAAATACGAGGATTACAATTCTACCCAATTAACCAAATTATGTTCTGAATTATAGTATGCACAGTTATTCTTTTAACTTGAATTGGTGACCGACCAGTGGAAGATCCTTATATTTTAAAGGGTCAAATTCTTACAGTTATATTTTTTGCTTATTTCCTACTTATCCCCTATCTGTCCACTCTATGACATTTCTTATTAAATAACAATTAGTTCTTTGGCTGAGAATAAGCATATGTTTTGAAATCATACAACAGAGCAAGCTCTAAGAACTTATCTTCAATTTAATGCACTTAAATTAGGGAGATAAAAAGAAGCTTCCTGCCTCCTAAAAATAAAAGACAATTAAGAGAAGGAGGCGAAAAAACACTTTCAAGCAAGATACATCAACTTTCATATCGGAAATGAGGCAGGGTCCCCCGCACGCAAATAAATCCAAAGTAAATACTGCAAATACTGCCTTACAAAAAATAAAATAGAAAAATATCATGTCCTAAAAACAAAACTCTAATAAAACAATTAATATTTTTATTTAGGAAAGAATCTTGACAAAATGAATTGAAAAATTACTACTAAAGAAGTTGGAATGGCGGGATGGAAGACACACACAAAGAACTAAAACATAAACAAACAGATGAAAGTCGTCACAGCATAAGAAATGACACATTGGAGTGAAACTAAAAGAACTGCTTGACACGCCTATTTCCAGTTTTATTCAATACGTAATTATGGAACAACACTTAAATGTTCCGCAAACAACGCAGAATTTTGTTGGGCGGTCAATGTTCGAAAATTTACAAGTACTGACGAATATATCCTGAAGGTTGTTAATAAAACTTATAAGATAGTAATTTGAACTAAAGGAATTGCGTTAACCGTAGAAATTGAAGTACAATGAGTAAAATATTAGATTTTGTACATAAGCAATATTATCATTGAAACTATGAAAGTAATGTGGAAGGAAGACTGGGCATGAATTAATTTTTGTGGAGAAGAAAACACTATTCTACGTGGTTGAACAAAGTGTTGTAATAAAGCCATATCAAATGTTTTGTGTGGAGTTTAAGTGTAAATATTAATATAAAGAAGCAAAAGCTGCTAGGCTCTTTTGAGAATAATGT